>NC_092508.1:53709984-54022068 GCF_047511675.1 Marmota flaviventris | reverse complement strand
GCTAAATGGTTACCTGTATTATCTTGCCACACCCCCACAAGGTAGGAACTCTTATTATCTACATTTTACCAGTGATCTCACTGGGGCTCCAAGGGATTAGGAACTTGCACAAGGTCTCAGCACATGTAAGTGAAAAAGCTAGCACTCCAAATTCAGGTGGTTTAACTTCACAGCCTGTCAACCAGTACCTCAGCCTCAGCTCTTCATAAAGGAGGATATATGGTTTTTACATGGTTTTCCTCATGACAGAAGAATTTGCCATGTTAGTTTAGAGCTGTTTAGGTAAAACTTCCATAGGTCCCTGATATGGCCCTGAAGATGAGAAAAGTCTTATATGACCCTAGAATTTTTCAATTTGAAATCGTGAGTCTTCCTATTTCAAAATAAACATGATGCTATTATAGATATAATTTAAAAATTTACAGCCCCAACTCAGGCTTAATTTTGCTTAGCAATTAGACCAAAATAATACAGCTCTTCTTTATAAATAAAAGGAGGAGGAGAAATATCTGTTCTCTAACAATGTTCATAAATCTGCCTTTAGTATAAATTTTGCCACAACATCAGAGGGAGACTTTTGGCATAGAGCCAAGCCTTTGAAAAGCCACTCTAACCTTGTGCGGCATATAGTGCCATAAAACGTGGGCTCTGACCTTCCAAAGAAACTGTAAAGAACCATTTTGTGCCTCTTATCTTTTTTTTTTACTCTCCATCTCCAGTCTGCTTAATTACATTTTCACATGAACTCTGTAGGTATTAAGTGAAGCTGGACCCATTCAATATTTCTATTCAATCTTCTCAGAAAATTGGTTCTGTTTTCTTTGGGCAATCTGTAGGTAGTTTCCGATGGATTTCGACACCATTCTGATGATGTATTTCCCCAGCCATTTTTCTTAGGGGACACTTCTGCTATTTTATTTTTAAGATAAAACTTTCCAGAGTCATCTGAATCCATCACAGTATTTAAAAAATATAGTTGTCATCCTTGTCAAAGCTGGAGGAACCCAATGGAGAAAATCTTAGTTCGTTTTCTCTAAGCTGCTCCTGCTGCCTGCTAAGTGTTAAACCTCTAACAGGGTTTCAGTCATTTTGCAATGAAATATTTCCAGTACTTGTCCCCAACAGCAGAAAGCCAAAGCCTGCCATTTCCTTGGCTTTCCAATTGACAGAGATGGCGTGAATATCTCTGACCCAATAAAGACATATGGCCTTGTGTGTTCCTGGGCTCAGGGTGTTTCCATAGGTCACTCCATTATTTTCATTTATCACTCACAGTAGTAACCCTTTTAAACTGTACCTTTCAGTATTCCATTTGCTGAGGAAATTGAGCTGCTTGTGCATCCCTTGATTGAAAGGGTACTGTTAAGAGGATTAGACAAGAAGGTGAAAAAAAAATTTCTTTCCTTTTTTTGTTAAAGTCCTAGGTTAACTCTTAAAATGAAGTTATGAACTGGCATAAAAATTATCCAGTAAGTGGGTTCAAAAAGTAAAAATGTTAGCTACTCTGATTTGAAAGATAAATAATAATAATCTGAGTATGTTTAGAAAGCTTTTATTCACACAAAAAATTCCCCGCAGATGAGGTGATTTAATGATCCAACACCATGTGATAAATTTTCATCATCAACTTGACTTTAGAATTTAACTTTTAAGTGGAGGAAGACAGACAAGAAGGAATGGGGATTGTGTTTGTAAACCACTAAGAAATATGGATTGTGCAGATTACTGGCTAACATCAGATCTGGCAGAAGTATGTGGTGATTTCATGTATTGCTCCTGGAGCATGGCTAATTCCTAGGCCATTTCGTTAGTAACAGCCCATTTCTTGTTCAATCCCTAAATCTACACTCCCATTTGGTTTGGTACCAGGAGAATTAACTCATCGACACAAAATCATAGAATTTTACATGATTGCATTAGCAGATGGTACAAACAAAATAAACCTGGCAATTTTAATCAGGAAATATTTGAAAGTCTGCTTTGAACAGAAATTTAAAAAAAAAAAAATGTTTATGCTTTTGAAGAGTGGCACTGAGCCCTCGAAAAGCTAAAACTCTGATCATGTCAAGTTGAATTGCAAACTGGGCTTCAGTTTCTTTTCCTTTTGCTCCCTTACAGGGCATTTCTGTGCTGACCTGTACAAATTCAAGGGTCATTCTGAGAAATGGCTCACCCCACTCTCCCGGGTGTGCAGAGTTCAATGCCCATCGGCATTTGAACTATGCCCTCACTGTGATGTGATACAGCACAGGCACGTACTGCAAACAAGAAGAACTGCATTTTTTGTCTCACCTAGAGATGAAAGAACTGGGCTATTCAGCCTTGCAATGGAGAATCACAGCCACTGAATCAGGGAAAGCTTGTGGGAAAGAGGAGAACTGGACACAGAAGTACACTTTATTCCAAACTTGTTAAGTGGCTTCAGGCAAGACATTTGCTTTTTGAGCTCTTTTCCTGCAGTGCAATGATAGTCACCACCATTGGGTGTACGCTGCTGCTTCTCTTATGACTCATCTAATTCAATAACTAATTGGGGGCTTGAAATTACTGGACTTCAAGCTCTCCAAAACTTTGGGTTATTGGCCATTTTATCCATAAATTAACCCTGCGTGGATTGGAACCGAATATAGTAGAAATGACAAATCGGTTCTGCTGTACTCTTCAATTTTGGCCACTGAGTGGAGCCCATAGTCAGCAGCAAAAGCAGGGTGCACACTGCTAACAGGGAAGCAAATGGATGTGTGGCAAAATCAAATCTCCAATGCAATATAAAGTCACAATAAAGTGTGCTCATAAGCCAATCTTCAAAAGAGCCATTAGTGCAGAAATGTGATTATTTTATCCTTCCTTGTTCAACATAGTTTAATTATATATAAAGCTGGGGGACATTTTCCCAAGATGTGTGTTTTCCATTAACCACTGTCTTTTTCTTCAGTGTTTTGTTTTCCTGACATTCCCTAGATTTCTTGTTCCTCTTATTCACATTTTCATCTAGTTAATTAAGTAAAGACCAGTGTCGAACTGGTGTTTCTATTTTTTTTGGGGGGAAAGGTATTTATCTTTGTTTTTATTTTATAATTTTTTAATTAGTTATACATGACAGTAGAATGCACTTTGATACATCATATATAATGGAGTATAATTTCTCATTGTTCTGGTTGTACGTGATGTGGAATCCCACCAGTTGTACAGTTATGTGTGTATATAAGGTAATAATATATGATTCATTCTACTATCCTTCCTTTCTCCTATACCCCTTTCTTCATTCCCCTACTTAATCTGAAGTAACTATTCTTTCCTAGCTGGCCCCCATTGTGAATTAGCATCCACGTGTCAGAGAAAACATTCGGCTTTTGGATTTTGGAGATCGGTGTTTCCATTTTTAATCAAAATTACTAAAAGCCTGACTGGCAAGAAGATTTTCCTCTAACATAATTTGTCTATAATTGGATTGGGACATAGGCTATTCAGTCCTAGTTTATAGTAATGTCCTCTAAGGACTTCTCCATTTTCTAGAGAACCCACTGGAGATATATTCAGGATTGCATCATATATAGTTCAACTGTGGAGCAAATTATTCAGTTGTGATGTTCACTTCTTGTGGAGATTTTCCTGTATAAACTAGATTAAATTAATAAATGGGAGGGTGTGTTTACGTTTTGCCCAAAATGAGTGTCAGATACGGACTAGAACAATGGTCTTAAACCTGACTATGAGTATTTCCTAGGAAAGTTATGTTTTCTTTCTTTCTTTCCTCCTCCTCCTCCTTCTTCTTTTTTTTTTTTTTTTTTTTTTTTTGTGTGTGTGTGTGTGCTTGGGATTGAACACAGGGCCTTGTGCATGCCAGGCAAGCAATCTACCACCTGAGCTATATCCCCAGCCCCTCCTGGGAAATTTTAAAAACACATATTTTCAGGCTCACCTCATATCAATGAACTATAATTTTTATTGGTAGGGTGAAAAAATGCGTATTTTTTAAAACCTGAAGCATTTTACTTCAAGTCAGAGACAAGCAATAATACTTATAACCAGCCAAATGTTGAAATCACTGATCCATAATATCCTAGGCCTAGAATAGTTTATGTAAAAATCATACTAATAAATGGAGGATGGGCATTATAATCATGGTAGCTTTAGCTGTAAAACTTTCAACTCATTATTACATTATGTGAACATTACATTATGGCCTTGATGACTTCTAAATCTAAATTTTAATTTGGGATTTATAGATTCGGCAAATATTGAGGTAGCCTATGGAAGATGCAATGAAAATAAATAAAATCCTTGACCAGACACTCATTGAATAGTTAACACAACAATCCACAATAGCACTGATACAATGTTGGATATCATTCATCTTAACTCATAAGGGAGAAACCAAAGCAGACCTTTCTATTTTATGCTTTCTTTACATCACCATCTCAGTCAAAGGGTCATTGATTTGAAAGGACAATCAAGAATAGATAGATAGCTCTTGCACTGTTTGCCACGGTCGCCTTCAGCATGGAGGAAATTTACGCCAAGTTTGTGTCTCAGAAAATCAGCAAAACCCGCTGGCGACCAGTGCCTCCGGGAAGCCTGCAAACCGCAGAGACCTTCGCTACCGGCTCTTGGGACAATGAGGAAAATTATGTTTCATTGTGGTCTATTGGAGATTTTGGGAATTTGGACTCTGATGGAGGATTTGAAGGAGACCATCAATTATTGTGTGATATCAAACACCATGGTGATGTCATGGATTTACAGTTTTTTGACCAGGAAAGAATTGTAGCTGCTTCATCAACAGGATGTGTAACAGTTTTTCTCCATCATCCAAATAACCAGACTCTGTCAGTCAACCAGCAGTGGACAGCAGCCCACTACCACACGGGGCCTGGCAGTCCTTCTTATAGCAGTGCCCCATGTACAGGCATTGTGTGTGACAACCCAGAAATTGTCACAGTTGGAGAGGATGGTCGAATAAATCTCTTCAGGGTTGATCACAAGGAAGCTGTAAGAACAATAGACAATGCAGATAGCAGTACACTCCATGCTGTAACCTTCCTTCGAACTCCTGAGATACTTACAGTAAATTCAATTGGACAGTTAAAAATATGGGACTTCAGACAACAAGTAAATGAACCTTCTCAGATATTATCATTGACTGGTGATCGAGTGCCACTTCACTGTGTTGACAGACATCCCAACCAGCAGCATGTTGTAGCTACTGGTGGCCAGGATGGAATGCTGAGTATTTGGGATGTTAGACAAGGTACTATGCCTGTATCTCTGCTGAAGGCTCATGAGGCTGAAATGTGGGAAGTTCATTTTCACCCATCCAATCCAGATCATCTATTCACTTGTTCTGAAGATGGATCCTTATGGCACTGGGATGCCTCCACAGATGTGCCAGAAAAGTCCTCACTCTTTCACCAAGGAAGAAGAACCGGTACTTTTTTGACTCATAGCATTAGTAACCAGGCTAACGTTCACCAATCTCTTATAAGTTCCTGGCTCAGCACTGATCCTGCGAAAGACCGTACTGAAATCACAAGCTTGCTTCCCAGCAGGACTCTGTCTGTGAACAGTTTGGATGTTTTAGGTCCTTGTCTTGTTTGTGGAACTGATGCAGAAGCAATATATGTTACCAGACAACTGTTTTCATGAAAATACTGGGATTATAATATTTCAAGTTAAATATATAGTTAGCCCTTTGAAAAAAAAAGAATAGATAGATAGATAGAGATACAGATAGAGATGTGCTGGGTAAAGGTATAAATCTGTTCAGGTTTTACTTTCTTTCCCATTTTTTTCTCTCTACTGATAGTTACATTTTAACTTTCCTTCTGAAATTTTTATAACCATATGTATAATATCAACAAACTCCATTATTGGAGAAAACGCTTCCTTCTACTTGTACAGAAGAAATCATTTGTCCTCTAACAAAATTCAGGCAATACTAGAATTTGTTCAACTCATCTCCCTTTTTGGGGGCTCTGGTTTTTGATTTATCACTAAGTATGTACCTAGGACTTAATCCGGTACTCAAAAATCTGTGAATCAGACTGACCCTGGCCCCACATTCAGAAGTGGCAGAGGATACTGACCCCAGCCCAACATGGAGGAGGAGACTGACTGTGCTGTGGGTCCCCCATCTACCAACGCATGCCTCTTCCAGTCTGCTTCCATCTAGAGACAATAACCAGGACCTGGAAGACCATGACCAAGGTCCCTGCAGGCCTGGTTACAACAGAGGTATTCCTACTAGTCTATTTTTCTTGATTCCTCTCTCACTTTTCCTATGGTCTAATACCTCTATATTCCCACCTCCTACCTCATAAACCCCACCTCCCACACCCTGCCTTTGTCCACCATTACAAACTGTAGATTCATACGTAAACCTACTGTTGATATTGTAGATATTAATTGAACACATCATTTCTGTTTATTGTGACAAAACTGCAATTGGCTAAATAGGAGCTATTTGGTTTAAGGCTAAACATTCTTTGCATTGGATGCTGTAAATATTGATCTTTCCCCTAAAGGCAAGGTATTGGTACCCTGCAGGGACATGACAAGATTATAGGGTAGAAACTGTAACACATCAGATCCTCACTGCTAGAGAGGAAGACACATGAACAACATGAAAAAAACAAGGGAAGAAAGTTCATCCAAACAAACCAAGATATTACCATAACAGAATCTATTGACAGCACAGTAGATGAAATGTCAGAGAAGGAGTTCAGAACATACATAATTAAAATGATCTGCAGAGAATGACGTAAGAGAGCAAATAAAGGCATCAACTGATCACTCCAACAAACAGATAAGAAAGCAAATACAGGTAACAAAAGATTACTTCAAGAAAGAGATAGAATTTTTGAGGAAAAAAACAGAAATACTTCAAATAAAGGAAAAAATAAAAAATTCAACAGAAAGCATCACCAACAGACTAGATCACTTGGAAGATAGAACCTCAGGCAATGAAGACAAAATATATAATCTTGAAAATAAAGTTGACCACACAATGAAGCTGATAAAAAACAATGAACAGAAACTCCAAGAATTATGGGATAACATGAAAAGACCAAATCTAAGAATTATCAAGGTAGAGGAAGGCACAGAGATACAAACCAAAAGAATGCACAATCTCTTCAACGAAATATCAGAAAATTTTCCAAACATGAAGAATGAATTAGAAAATCAAATACAAGAGGATTATAGGATACCAAATGTACAAAACTACAACAGATTCACACCAAAGAACATTATAATGAAAATGCCTAGCACGCAGAATAAGGAGAGAATTTTAAAGTTTCAAGAGAAAAGTTCAGATTACATGCAGGGAGAAACTAATTCCGATCTCAGCAGATTTTTCAACCCAAACCCTCAAAGTTAGCAGATCCTGGAACAACATACACCAAGCTCTGAAAGAAAATGGATGCCAACAAAGAATATTATGTCCAACAAAATAAAGCTTTAGATTTGATGATGAAATAAAAATCTTCCATGATAAACAAAAGTTAAAAGAATTTACAATGAGAAAGCCTTGAACTACAGAACATTCTGGGCAAAATATTCCAGGAGGAGAAAATGAAAAACAACAATGAAAATCAGCAAAGGGAGGAACTACAATAAAGGAAAAGCCAATCAAAGGAGAAACCAAGTCAAGTTAAAAACCAAAAATAAACCAAGATAACTGGGAATACAAACCATATTTCAATAATAATCCTGAATGTTAATTGTCTAAACTCATCAATCAAAAGATACAGACTGGCAGATTGTATTTCTTTAGAAAGACCCAATAATATGCTGCCTTCAAGAGACTCATCTCATAGGAAAAGACCCCGAAGGTAAAAAGATGGGAAAAAACATATCATTCAAATGGACCACATAAACAAGCAGGGTTTTCCAATCCTAATATCAGATAAAATGGTCTTCAAACCAAAGTTAGTCAGAAGAGATGAAGAAGGTCACTTCATACTGCTTAAGAGAACCATACATCAACAATACATAACAATCATAAATATCTTTGCCCCAAACAATGAAGCATCCCCATGTATCAAGCAAACTCTTCTCAATTTCAAGAATCAAATAAACCACAACACAATAATACTGGCTGACTTTAACACCCCTCTCTCACTGCTGGACACATCTTCCAAACAAAAATGAAACAAGGGAACTATTTGATACAATCAATAACTTAGACTTAACAGACATATATAAAATATTTCATTCTTCAACAAGTGAATATACTTTTTTCTCAGCAGCACATGGATCCATCTTCAAAATAGACCATATGTTATGCCACAAAGCAAGTCTTACCAAATTTAAAAAAAAATAGAGATACTACCCTGCATTCTATCTGATCATAATGGAATAAAATTAGAATGATAAAATTAAAAAAGATAGAACTACTCCAACACCTGGAGACTAGACAATATGCTATTTAATGATACCTGGATAACAGAAGATAAAAAAAATTCTTAGAGGTAAACAAGATCCTCTGATATAACATATCAAAATCTCTGGAACACTATGAAGGCTGTGCTAAGAGGAAATTTCATTGCATTGAGTTCATTCATTAAAAGAATAAAACTCAACAAATAAAAAACCTGACAATACATCTCAAAGCCCTAGAAAAAGAAAAAGAAATCAACACCAAAAGAAATAGAAGACAGGAAATAATTAAAATCAGGGCTAAAATCAATGAAATTGAAACAAAAGAAACAATAGGTAAAAATGGACAAAACAAAAAGCTGGTTCTTTAAAAAATAAATAAAATTGACAAAACCTTAGCCACCCTAATGATAAGAAGGAGAGAGAAAACTCAAATTACTAAAAATGTGATGAAAAAGGAAATATCACAACAGATACTATTGAAATACAGAAGATAAGTAAAAACTAAAAAAAAAAAAATTATACTCGAGTAAAACAGAAAATCTCGAACACACTGACAAATTTCTAGAGGCATATGATTTACCCAAACTGAATCAGGAGGACAAACACAATTTAAACAGATCAATTTCAAGCAATGAAATAGAAGACTCCATCAAAAGTCTACCAACCAAGAGAAGCCCGGGAACAGACAGATTCTCATCCATGTTCTACAAAGGCATCAGAGAAGAATTAATACCAATATATCTCAAATTATTCCATGAAATGGGAAAGGAGGGAAACTTTCTAAACTCATTCTATAAAACTAGTATCACCATAATATCAAAACCAGACAAAGATATATTAAGGAAAGAAAACTTCAGACCAATACCTGTGATGAAAATAGATGCAAAAATTATCAATAAAGTTCTGAAAAAGTGCATACAAAAACATATTAAAAATATAGTGCAGCGCAATCAAGTGGGATTAATCCAAGAGATGCAAGGTTGTTTCAACATATGAAAATCAATAACCATCATTCATCATATCAATAGACTTAAGTACAAAAATCATATGATCATCTCAATAGATGCAATGAAAGCATCTGACACAATACAGCACCTCTTCATGTTCAAAACACTAGAAAAACTAGGGTTAGTAGGAACAAAGCTCAACAATGTAAAAGCTATCTATGCTGAGCCCAAAGCCAATTATAATTCACGGAATTAATATTATTCTAAATGAAGAAACATTGCAAGCATTCCCTCTAAAAACTGGAACAAGACATAGATGTCCTCTTTCATCAATTCTATTCAACATAGTTTTTGAAACTCTAGCTAGAGTAATCCAATAGATGAAAGAAATTAAAGAATATGAACAGGAAAAGAAGAACTCAAATTATCACTATTTTCTGACAACATGATTCTGTATTTAGAAAATCCAAAGAATTCCACCAGAAAACTTCTAGAACTAATAAATGAATATAGCAAAGTAGCAGGATACAGTGGTAGAGCACTTGCCTAGCATGTGTGAGGCACTGGGTTCGAATCTCAGCACCACATAGAAATTAATAAATAAAGGCCCATTGAAAACTAAAAAAAAATTGTAAAAATCAATACCCATAAATCAAATGCATTTCTGTACATAAGCGATGAATCCACTGCAAGAAAAATTAGGAAAACCACTCCATTCACAATAGCTTCAAAAATAAAATACTCAGGAATCAATTTAAAAAAGAGATAAAAGACCTCTATAATGAATACTATAGAACACTAAAGAAAGATGTTGAAGAATACCTCAGAAGATGGAAAGATCTCCCATGCTCTTGGATAGGCAGAATTAACATAGTCAAATTGGCTATACTACTAAAACTTCTATACAGATTTAATGCAATTCCTATTAAAATCCCAATGAAATTCTTCATAGAACTAGAAAAAGCAATCATGAAATTCGTTTTGAAAAATAAGAAACTCAGAATAGCCAAAGCAATCCTCAGCAAGAAGAATAAAACAGGAAGTATCAAAATATCAGGCTTTAAACCACACTACACAGCAATAGTAACAAAAATGGCATGGTATTGCTACCAAAATAGACTTGCAGACCAATGGTACAAAATAGAAGACACAAAGACAAATGCACATAAATATGGTTCTGTCATACTAGACAATGGTACCAAAAACATACACTGAAGAAAAGAAAACCTATTCAACAAATGATGCTGGGAAACCTGGAAATCCATATGTAGCAAAATGAAATTAAACCTCTATCTCTCACCCTGCACAAAAATCAACTCAAAGTGAATCAAAGACGTAGACATTAGAACAGAGACACTGCGACTAATAGAAGAAAAAGTAGGCCCCAATATTCATCATATCACCTTAGGACCTGACTTCCTTAGCAAGACTCCTAAAGCACAAGAAGTAAAATCAAGATTCAATAAATGGGATTGATTTAAACTAAAAAGCTTCTTCTCAGCAAAAGAAAAATCACTAACATGACGAGAGAGCCTACAGAACGGGAAAAAATCTTTACCACACACACCTCAGACAGAGCACTAATCTCCAAGATATATAAAGACCTAAAAAATCTTAACACCAAAAACCATAAATAATCTAATCAGTAAATGGGCTAAGGAACTAAATAGATAATTCACGGAAGAATAAATACAATCAATCAATAAACATATGAAAAAATATTTACCATCTCTCACAATTAGAGAAATGCAAATCAAAACTACTCTAAGATTTCATCTAACTCCAATCAGAAAGGTAATTACCAAGAATACAAGCAATAATAAGTGTTGGCAAGGATGTGGGGAAATAGGTACTATACATTGCTAGTGGGACTGCAAGTTGGTTCAAACACTATGGAAATCAGTATGGAGATACCTCAGAAAACTTGGAATGGATCCACAAGTTGATCCAGCTATCCCACTCCTCAGTTTATAACCAAAGGACTTAAAAATAGCATACTACAGGGACACAGCCACATCAATGTTTATAGCAGCTCAATTCACAATAGCTAAACTTAAAGGTGTCTAAGGTGAGACCTACAACAATTCATAATAGCTAAACTATGAAGCAATCCAGATGCCCTTCAATAGATGTATGGAGTTAGGTAGACAGAGGGGAATTGGCAGTGAATGGAGCAGAAAGACTGAGAGAAATGAGGGATTAAGAATGAAGAAAGATACTAAATAAAGAAGATGGAAAAGGTGGGATCTAGAATAATAAATGAAGGCTTAAACTTGAAAGAGGGAAAAGGAAAAGAAAAGGGAAGGGGAGGAAAAAAGAAGAGAAAAGAGAAAAATTTTGTCCAGAGAAGAAAAGAGTAAGTGATTTCACTTTGGATAATTAAGCAACTTCTTGACTCTATGAAGGTGAGAATTTTAAGAGTGTGAAGGTTTCGGACAAGTTGTTATGGGGGATAGACTAGGGAATTAACAGATGACAAATAAAAAAAAATTGTAAGGGTAACCAATAATAGATAAATTGTATTTTAAGTGGAGCCAATCAGAACAATTATGCTAATGGCTTCATGGTCTTTCTAAATGAGGAAGAAACAGAAACTCAGTGAAAGGGTTTATTCACAACAGTTCTTGTGGCCCAGGCTGAGGAGCACAAGGAATGAAGCCAGGGAGAGGAAAAGAAAGGAGGCATGAGGAGAGCATTTTGGGGTCAGGCCATAAACAAGGTGCAATGGCTAAAGGAATGGGAAGCTGAAGAGAGTGGAAAATGAAGGGCTTTGCAGTAAGAAGGTCAAGGCCAAGTATGGAGAAAGTCACCACATAGATGCTAAAACAGCTTGCAGGGAGGTGATAGAGATTTAGGGCATGACATGTCAAGTCATAAGATACAGCTTCTCAGGTGTCCCCTGAGGGTCGACTCAATTTCACTGTCGTTATTATGACAGCAATATTACCGTGCATGTAATTAAGAAAATAAAAACTTTTTTTCCTAGGCATTTAAACATAAATGAGCTGGTGGAGATTCCACAAGCAAAGTGACAGCAGGTATTTCTAAACCTAGTGATTATACAGTACAATCTTCTCTATTGGCTTTCTTAACTCAACCTTTTCCCAAATGGGCATAAATATTTCTGAGGGCCTTTCTAAATTTACCTTGGAAATCAAACCATATGGTTCACTAAGCTTCAAATTAACCCATAAGTTGAGGTAAGAAGAGGATTGCCAGCTGAAAAATTCCATCGTTTTGTAGATTTGTGCAATGCTCACTGGTAAATTCAATACTATTTATACATATTTTGCCTGTTAGTAATGAAATTGTTTCTAATTTATGTTCTGTGAAAAATGACATCTGCTTTTAATTGGGAAGTTCATTTAAAAATCAGACAAGTGAAACAAATTACTCACTAAAATGAAGACAGAGGAATTGAAACGCACTAGTGCAGGTGTCTTTCTGTTTGGAGAACTCAGTTGATTTCTGCCTTGAGACATTTCAGATTCAGACCCCACTTTATTTTTCTTAATTAGATGAAACATTTTAAAAGAAATGGACTCTCTTTCATTTTATAGATTTTCTTTGGAGTCATCAGCTCCATGGTGAGCCGATTTACTAAAGCAATATATTTTATGGTAAGTTTATGATTTTTTTCACATACCTTCAGCAAAGGAACTTGGGATGTAATGAAAGTTCAAATAGCAGAATAGTGAGTTTCCTTGTACAGGTTAAAATGTGCAGCAATGAAAAGACAGCCATTTGACCATGCTTGTGAAGTACTTAGAAAATATTTGTACAACCTTAAAACTATGTTGTAGGAATTTTGAATATTGCTCCACACTTCCCAAGAGACCTATAAGTAGTTCCCTCTGTACTAAAGAATTCATTTAAGTGCTACTTCTGAGGGAATATTCCTATTTTTAAAGAGGAACAATCAGAAAACCTACTTATCTTTTGATCTTCAGTTACTGAGTAATGGGTATAGGAACAAACAAACAACAAAAGGTTAAATTCAAGACTTGGACAATCATGTCAACCCTTTAAGAGACTCAGGTCTATTTTGACCTGCATCTTCCGAGTTCTAACAATGACCCTGGGTTTCTGAACTACTCTACACTGTGCACTTCTTCCCTTCATACCTTTGTCACCCCAAGGATGGTTTAGAGACCAGCAGCATCAACACTCCATACAAGTTTGTTAGAAAATAAAGACACTCAGACCCCCACTAAAAACCTGATGATCAGAATATACATTTGTAAGTGTCCAGGTAATTTTCAAGTACACTATATTTTAAGAAGCTCTGGTCTACACAGAAAGTGATTTTTTTTTTTTTTTTTTACAATGAGACAGATGGGTAAGGAAATAATACCCATTACTTACAAGGGGAAATTTGCAGATGGCATCATCTTATCTTTGGTATATTCAATGAAATACTCAAAAGAGTTATTAGATCCAATGAATTATATCAGTAGAGTTGCAAATTATCAGATCAGCATTTAAAAAAAAAAATCACTGTGCTGGGCACAGTGGTGCACGTCCGTAATCCCAGAGTCAGAAGGCTGGGGCAGGAGAATCATAAGCTCAGAGCCAGGCTCAGAAACTTTGTGAGGACCTAAGCAACTCAGACAGACCCTGTCTCTAAATAAGATACAACAAAGGACTGAAGATACGGCTCAATGTTAAAGCACCCCTAGGTTGAATCCTGGTACCCTCCCCCCCCAAAAAAAAAAAACCAAAAAACTTTGTTTCTGTAGACCTACAATGAACACAATATGAAAGAAAATTAAGAATACATTAAATTAAGAATACATTAAATTTACAATAGCATCAAAAAATACTTCAGAATAAATTTAATCAAGAAGGTGCAAGACTAGTATACTGAAAATTATAAATCATTGTTGAAAAAATTAAAAGCCTAAATTAACAGAAAGATATCTTATGATCATGAGTTGGGGAACTTAATATTCCTAAGATGCCAGTACTCCCCCAAAGTTATCTATAGATACAGTGCAATCCCCATCAGAATCTCCAGGGCCCATTTTGAAGAAATGGAAAAGCTAAATTTTTATACATGAAATTGCAAGGGATCCTGAAAAGCCAAAACATTCTTAAAAGTTAATTAAAAATTATATAATTCACATTTTCAGATATTGAAACTTACTACAAAGCTACAGGAATTATAACAGTGTGGCATGCAAGCAGAAAGATAGACATTTATATCAATGAGATAGAAATAAAAGCCCGAAATAAACCCATACATCTGTGGTCAATTAATTTCTAAGAAATGTGTCATGTCATTCAGTGGGGAAAAATAATTTTCTCCTAGTAAAGTGTGCAGGAACAACTAGATAAACACATATAAAAGAATAAAGTTAGACCTTTACTTCATGCCATACACAAAAATTCATCCCAAATGGAGCAAAGACCTAAATATAAGAGATAAAGCCAGTACATTCTTAGAAGGAAACAGATAGGTAAATCTTTATGACCTTGGATTGGAAAAGCATATTTTTCTTAAAGTATAAGAAAACAAAATTTAAAATAGATAATTTGTGCTTAATCAAAATTAAAAATTTTTGTTCATCAAAGAACACTCTGGGATACTAAAGATGGCGGCGAGGGGAGTGCATTGCCCCCGTGTGCTGCTTCACTGTGTGGGAGTATGACAAGTCAGGACGGCTAAAGGATATCTTGTTAGGAATTTCCAGCAATAGTGGGGTGCTCCGGAACCTGGAGGAAGGATTTCCATCGCACGAGGATCAGCTACGGGGACTCAAACGCGAGAGGTTTGTCGCACTGCTTATTCAGCAAATCGGCCCGAGGCTAGAATCTGCAGCGTGCGCTGGGATAGAGACGCAGGGTTACAGCGCTGCAGTTTCTGCCAGCCGCGTAAGCACCGTACTCAGGGCTGAATTCTGGGTTCGAGACGGGGGAAGGAAGCGGTCCATCTCGGTTCTCCACACCGGTCAGACCACAGAGGAGGCCAGCAGCCACCATGTTGGTAAACTGACGTCACCACCGCTGTTTTCGACTGACCGCAGCTCATTCAGCCATAGAACAGGTAATGTCAGGCTGCAATTCGCCTGCGGCTTGCAGACAGATTGCTAGGGCTCAGCGCCTGGGTGCTTCTTAGAACCTGATCTTATCGGAGTGAATACCCAGCGCGGAGCGGCTGCTGAGCTCGCGGAGGCTGCTTCTTGGACCCTGCGCCTACCAGAGCATACAACAAGCACTAAGCAGCCGAATTACGGCTCCCGGAACTGAGCCCGCGGGGACTGCTTCTTGGAGCTTACATTTATAGGAGCTTACACCGAGCACGGAGTGGCCGAGTTCCGGCTCCAGGAACTTCCCTGGCCCGGGGCTAGGAGCCCGCGGAAACTGCTTCTCGGTCCGGGTCCTGCTGAGGGCCGGTCAGGACTCACCCGGTGCTTTGGTTGCCCGGCAAGGGGAACGAAATGCTGCCATTCGCATAGGATACCAACATGGCAGAGATCTGATGTCTGCAGAAAGCGGCGGAGGAGGGAACTTCATCAATACCAGTGGTGACATAAGCAGTTGGTCTCCTGGTAGGGGGGGTGAGGCACAGTCACCCGAGTCTCCTCAATTTGTCGTCGAGCCAGAGGGAAGGAGCCGGGCCGCCGCCAGCGCCCGGAGCAGGCCCAGCGGCTTGCCAGCGTGGTGACCGCGTGACCCCAATTGGAGAGGGGGCGGAGCGGAGCCGCCACCCGCAACCGCAAGGTGGGCAGACCCGCGACCCAGTGGTACATGGGCGTGGTAGGAGGGGCAGGGCAGAGCCGCGGTTCGCGCTGTGACGAATGAGCGTGCAAGGTAAACAGACCTGTGACAGCCTGGCGGGTCAGGCCCAGTGGCCTGCCAGTGTGGTACACACGTCACCCCAACTGGAGTAGGGGCAGAGCAGATCCTTCTCCCACGCCCGGATCAGGCCCTGCCGGTGTGGTGGTCACGTGACCCCAATCGGGGGCGGAGCAGAACCGCCACCCGTGCCTGCAGGGTGAGCAGACCAGTGATCAACCTGTAGATCAGGCCCAGGGGTCCGCAGGCGTGCTAGGAGGGGCAGGGCAGATCCGCCGCCCGCGCCTCCAAGGTAGGCAGACCTACAACAGACCTGCGGATCAGGCCCAGGAGCCTGCCGGCGTGGTACAAACACCACCCTAATTGGAGTAGTGGCAGAGCAGAGTCGCTGCCCGTGCCAGGAACAGGCCCAGTGTCCTGCAGGCGGGGTAGTCACGACACCCCAATTGGAGTAGGGGCAGAGCAGAGCCTCCACCCGTGCCCGAAAGGTGGGCAGATCTGCGACCGACCAGCGGGACAGGCCCAGTGGCCTGCCGGTACGACAGACACGTCACCCCATTTGCAGTAGGGGCAGAGTAGAGCCGCCGCCCACGCCTGCAGGGTAGGCAAACCTGCAACCGACCGGCGGATCAGGCCCAGTGGCCTGCCGGCGTGGTACACTCGTCACCCCAATTGGAGTAGGGGCAGAACAGAGCCGCCGCCAGCTCCCAGAACAGGCCCAGTGACCTGCCGGCGTGGTAGCCACGACACCCCAATTGGAATAAGAAGAGAGCAGAGCCGCCGCCCGCACCTGCAGGAAAGATACGCAAGCAGTATGAAAAGACAAGGAAAGAAAGGACCACAAGCAATGCAGGTCAACGCAACTTTAGAAGAGGTAACAGCTGCAGCAGATGGAATGTCAGATAAAGAATTCAGGATATACATGCTTCAGATGATCTGGAGTATCAAGGAAGACATTAAACAGCAAAATCAGACAATGAAAGATCACTTCGACAACGAATTACGCAAACAAATCCAGGAAGCAAAGGATCAACTATACAGGGAGATAGAGGTTATAAAAAACAAACAAACAGAAATCCTAGAAATGCAGGAAGCAATAAACCAACTTAAAAACTCAATGGAGAATACTACCAGCAGAGTAGAACACTTAGAAGATAGAACATCAGACAATGAAGACAAAGTATTTCAACTGGAAAAGAACATAGACAGCTCAGCAAGACTGTTAAGAAACCATGAGCAGAACATCCAAGAAATATGGGATAACATTAAGAGACCAAATTTAAGAGTCATTGGGATACAGGAAGGTACAGAGCTCCAAACCAAAGGAATGAGAAGTCTATTCAATGAAATAATACAAGAAAACTTCCCAGACTTGAAGAATGAGACAGAATCCCAAATCCTAGAAGCCTACAGGACGCCGAATGTGCAAAATCATAAGAGATCCACACCTAGACACATTATAATGAAGATGCCCAACATACAGAATAAGGAGAGAATTTTAAAAGCTACAAGAGAAAGGAAGCAGATTACATTTAGGGGTAAGCCAATCAGGATAACAGCTGATCTGTCAACACAGACTCTGAAAGCTAGAAGATCCTGGAATAACATATTTCAAACACTGAAAGAAAATGGGTTCCAACCAAGAATTGTGTATCCAGCGAAATTAAGCTTCAGGATGGAGGATGAAATTAAAACCTTCCACGATAAACAAAAGTTTAAAGAATTCGCAGCTAGAAAACCATCTCTTCAAAACATCCTCGCCAAAGCATTACAGGAAGAGGAAATGGAAAATAACAATGAAAACCAACAGTGGGAGGTAGGACAGTAAAGGGGGGGGGATAATCAAAGAGGAAAACAAACCATGTTTAGTAACAGAAATAAACAAATATGGCTGGAAGAACAACCCATATCTCAATAATAACCCTAAATGTTAATGGCTTAAACTCACCAATTAAGAGACACAGGCTAGTAGAATGGATCACAAAACAAGACCCAACAATATGCTGCCTACAGGAGACGCATTTGATAGGAAAGGACATACATAGGCTGAAGGTGAAAGGTTGGGAAAAATCATATCACTCATATGGACTTCGGAAACAAGCAGGAGTGTCCATACTCATATCAAATAAAATAGATTTCAAGCCAAAGTTAATCAAAAGAGATAAAGAGGGACACTACATACTGCTTAAGGGAACCATACACCAACAAGACATAACAATCATAAATATTTATGCCCCAAACAATGGTGCAGCTATATTCGTCAAACAAACTCTTCTCAAGTTCAAGAGTCTAATAGACCACCATACCATAATCATGGGAGACTTCAACACACCTCTCTCGCCACTGGACAGATCTTCCAAACAAAAGTTGAATAAGGAAACTATAGAACTCAATAACACTATTAATAACCTAGACCTAATTGACATATATAGAATATACCACCCAACATCAAGCAGTTACACTTTTTTCTCAGCAGCACATGGATCCTTCTCAAAAATAGATCATATATTATGTCACAGGGCAACTCTTAGACAATATAAAGGAGTAGAGATAATACCATGCATCTTATCTGATCATAATGGAATGAAACTGAAAATCAACGATAAAAGAAGGAAGGAAAAAGCATACATCACTTGGAGAATGAACAATAGGTTACTGAACGATCAATGGGTTATAGAAGACATCAAGAAGGAAATCAAAAAATTCTTAGAGATAAATGAAAACACAGACACAACATATCGGAATCTATGGGACACATTGAAAGCAGTTCTAAGAGGAAAATTCATTGCTTGGAGTTCATTCCTTAAAAAAAGAAAAAACCAACAAATAAATGATCTCATACTTCATCTCAAAATCCTGGAAAATGAAGAGCAAAACAACAGCAAAAGAAGTAGAAGGCAAGAAATAATTAAAATCAGAGCTGAAATTAATGAAATCGAAACAAAAGAAACAATTGAAAAAATTGACAAAACTAAAAGTTGGTTCTTTGAAAAAATAAACAAAATCGACAGACCCTTAGCGATGCTAGCGAAGAGAAGAAGAGAGAGAACTCAAATTACTAGCATACGGGATGAAAAAGGCAATATCACAACAGACACTTCAGAAATACAGAAGATAATCAAAAACTATTTTGAATCCTTATACTCCAATAAATTAGAAGATAGTGAAGGCATAGATAAATTTCTTAAGTCATATGATCTGCCCAGATTGAGTCAGGAGGATATAGAAAACCTAAACAGACCAATATCAATTGAGGAAATAGAAGAAACCATAAAAAGACTACCAACTAAGAAAAGCCCAGGTCCAGATGGGTATACAGCAGAATTTTACAAAACCTTTAAAGAAGAACTAATACCAATACTTTTCAAGCTACTTCAGGAAATAGAAAAGGAGGGAGAACTTCCAAATTCATTCTATGAGGCCAACATCACCCTGATACCTAAACCAGACAAAGACACTTCAAAGAAAGAAAACTACAGACCAATATCTCTAATGAACCTAGATGCAAAAATCCTCAATAAAATTCTGGCGAATCGGATACAAAAACATATCAAAAAAATTGTACACCATGATCAAGTAGGATTCATCCCTGGGATGCAAGGCTGGTTCAATATACGGAAATCAATAAATGTTATTCACCACATCAATAGACTTAAAAATAAGAACCATATGATCATCTCGATATATGCGGAAAAAGCATTTGACAAAGTACAGCATCCCTTTATGTTCAAAACTCTAGAAAAACTAGGGATAACAGGAACATACCTCAATATTGTAAAAGCAATCTATGCTAAGCCTCAGGCTAGCATCATTCTGAATGGAGAAAAACTGAAGGCATTCCCTCTAAAATCTGGAACTAGACAGGGATGCCCTCTCTCTCCACTTCTGTTCAACATAGTTCTCGAAACACTGGCCAGAGCAATTAGACAGATGAAAGAAATTAAAGGCATAAAAATAGGAAAAGAAGAACTTAAATTATCACTATTTGCAGATGATATGATTCTATACCTAGCAGACCCAAAAGGCTCTACAAAGAAACTATTAGAGCTAATAAATGAATTCAGCAAAGTGGCAGGATATAAAATCAACACGCATAAATCAAAGGCATTCCTGTATATCAGCGACAAATCCTCTGAATTGGAAATGAGGACAACCACTCCATTCAAAATATCTTCAAAAAAAATAAAATACTTGGGAATCAACCTAACAAAAGAGGTGAAAGACTTATACAATGAAAACTACAGAACCCTAAAGAGAGAAATAGAAGAAGATCTTAGAAGATGGAAAAATATACCCTGTTCATGGATAGGCAGAACTAACATCATCAAAATGGCGATATTACCAAAAGTTCTCTATAGGTTTAATGCAATGCCAATCAAAATCCCATCGGCATTTCTTGTAGAAATAGAGAAAGCAATCATGAAATTCATATGGAAAAATAAAAGACCCAGAATAGCAAAAACAATGCTAAGCAGGAAGTGTGAATCAGGCGGTATAGCGATACCAGACTTCAAACTGTACTACAGAGCAATAGTAACAAAAACAGCATGGTACTGGTACCAAAACAGGCGGGTGGACCAATGGTACAGAATAGAGGACACAGAAACCAATCCACAAAACTACAACTATCTTATATTTGATAAAGGGGCTAAAAGCATGCAATGGAGGAAGGATAGCATCTTCAACAAATGGTGCTGGGAAAACTGGAAATCCATATGCAACAAAATGAAACTGAATCCCTTTCTCTCGCCATGCACAAAAGTGAATTCAAAATGGATCAAGGAGCTTGATATCAAATCAGAGACACGCCGTCTGATAGAAGAAAAAGTTGGCTACGATCTACAGTCGGTGGGGTCAGGCTCCAAATTCCTCAATAGGACACCCATAGCACAAAAGTTAATAACTAGAATCAACAAATGGGACTTACTCAAACTAAAAAGTTTTTTCTCAGCAAAAGAAACAATAAGAGAGGTAAATAGGGAGCCTACACCCTGGGAACAAATCTTTACTCCTCACACTTCAGATAGAGCCCTAATATCCAGAGTATACAAAGAACTCAAAAAATTAGACAATAAGAAAACAAACAACCCAATCAACAAATGGGCCAAGGACCTGAACAGACACTTCTCAGAGGAGGACATACAGTCAATCAACAAGTACATGAAAAAATGCTCAACATCTCTAGCTGTCAGAGAAATGCAAATCAAAACCACCCTAAGATACCATCTCACTCCAGTAAGATTGTCAGCCATTAGGAAGTCAAACAACAACAAGTGCTGGCAAGGATGTGGGGAAAAGGGTACACTTGTACATTGCTGGTGGGACTGCAGATTGGTGCAGCCAATTTGGAAAGCAGTATGGAGATTTCTTGGAAAGCTGGGAATGGAGCCACCATTTGACCCAGCTATTCCCCTTCTTGGTCTATTCCCTAAAGACCTAAAAAGAGCATGCTACAGGGACACTGCTACATCGATGTTCATAGCAGAACAGTTCACAATAGCAAGACTGTGGAACCAACCTAGATGCCCTTCAATAGACGAATGGATAAAAAAAATGTGGCATTTATACACAATGGAGTATTACTCTGCATTAAAAAATGACAAAATCATAGAATTTACAGGGAAATGGATGGCATTAGAGCAGATTATGCTAAGTGAAGCTAGCCAATCCCTAAAAAACAAATGCCAAATGTCTTCTTTGATATAAGGAGAGTAACTAAGAACAGTGTAGGGACGAAGAACAGGAGAAGAAGATTAACATTTAACAGGGATGAGAGGTGGGAGGGAAAGGGAGAGAGAAGGGAAATTGCATGTTAATGGAAGGAGACCCTCAGGGTTATACAGTGGAGGAGGTAGAGAGAGAGGAGGGGAGGGGAGGGGAGAGGTGGGGAGGGGGGAGGGTGGAGGATGGGAAAGGCAGTGGAGCACAACAGACACTAGTATGGCAATTTGTAAATCAATGGATGTGTAACTGATGTGATTCTGCAATCTGTGTATGGGGTGAAGGTGGGAGTTCATAACCCACTTGAATCAAAGTGTGGAATATGATATGTCAAGAAATTTGTAATGTTTTGAACAACCCACAATAAAAAATTAAAAAAAAAAAAAAACAAAGAACACTCTGGGTAAAGAATTGAAGAAACACTTCTCCAAAGAAGGTTCATGAATGGCCAACCAGCACACAAAAAGATCTGCAAGATATTACATATTAGGGAAATGCAAATAAAAACCACCATGAGATAGTACTCACACACAGTAACATGATTATTAAATAGATAAACAAAATGGAAAATAGCAAGTGCTGATGAGGTTGTGGAGAAATTATAATCTTGTACACTGGTGGTGGGAACATAACATGGTGCAGTTACTGTGGAAAACAGCATAGTGAGTCATCAATAAGTTAAATGTAGAAATACCACATGATCCAGAAATTAAGTACTTCTAGGTATATAACCAGAAGAAATGGAAACATGTATTCAAACAAAATCATATATATGAATGTTCATAGCAGCACTATTCATTACAGACAAATAGTGAAAATGACCCAAATGCCTTTCAGCTGATGAATAAACAACATTTGGTATTTATATATAACAGAATATTATTCAACTAAAAGAAGGAAGAATGAATGATTTATTTGTACTACAACATGAATAGATCTGGAAATAAGTGAAAGAAGCCAGACACAAAACATCACTTGTCGTGCGATTTCATATAATATATCCAGAATTGGTAAATCTGTAGAGGTATAGAGCAGATCAGTGGTTGTCTGAGGCAGGAGGAGAAAGGAATATAGACTGATTGCTTAATGTGTATTGTATCCACTCTCTCTCTTTTAATTTTTTTATTTTGTTTTAATTATTTATACATGACAGTAGAATGCATTCATGCACTTCGATACATCATATATAGATGGGATATAATTTCTCATTTTTCTGATTATACATGTTGCAGAAGCATATTTGTCATGCAGTCATTTTTATGCATAAAGTAATAATGTCTGTTTCATTCTACTATCCTTCCTGTCCCCATATTCCCCCCTCCACTCCCTTCACTCCCCTCTATCTAATCTAAGGTAACTCTAGTCTTCCCTAGTGCCCTCCCCTTTATTGTGAATTAGCATCCACATATTTGGGAAAAGCTTTGGCCTTTGTTTTTTGGGGATTGACTTATTTCACTTAGCATGATATTTTCTAACTCCATCCATTTACTGGCAAATGCCATAATTTCATTCTTCTTTAAAGCTGAGTAATACTCTATAGAAAAAAAAAATATATATATAAAATGTTACATATATATATATATATATATATATATATATATATATATATATATATATATATATAACATTTTCTTTATCCATTCATCTATTGAAGGACATCTAAGTTGATTCCATAGTTTAGCTATTATGAATTGATCTTCTATAAACATTGATGTGGCTGCACCACTATAGTATGCTGATTTTAAGTCCTTTGAGTATAAACTTATATTCTCTTTTTAGGTCCTAAAATATTCTGGAACTAGATAGTCAAGGTAGTGACACAAC
Source organism: Marmota flaviventris (assembly GCF_047511675.1). Taxonomy (NCBI): domain Eukaryota; kingdom Metazoa; phylum Chordata; class Mammalia; order Rodentia; family Sciuridae; genus Marmota; species Marmota flaviventris. Next base: position 53,998,396 of record NC_092508.1, on the reverse strand, counting down.
ATCATGAATTTACCAAACATCACTAATTGTAAATTTTATATTTCTTTTGTTACTAACCTCCATCACACACACACAAAAAAAAACAGTATAGTTTTCAAAAGAAAAAATAAAAATGGCAACAAATACATGAAAAAATGTTCAACATCATTAGCAAAGGAAAATCCAAATCATAACTACTCTGAGATTTTATCTCACACCAATCTAATGGCAGTCATGGAGAATACAAATAATAGACAGTGACCCCGGCCAGACCACACAGAGGAGGAGGAGGAGAGGGATCAGTCTATGACCCTGCCCATCTACCAACGTGTGGCTCTCCTGGAGGGCTTCCATCTAGAGATGACAGCTAGGACCTCGAAGAATATCACCCAGGTCCCTGCAAGAAAGGTTACACCAGAGGTATCCCTAACTAGCCTACTTCTCTTGATTCTTCTTTCACTCTTCCTATGATCGAATACACCTCCATATCCTCACCTAATCCCTTATAAACCCAACATCCTACACCCCACCCCACCCCTGCTCTCTCTTTGCCTACCATTTGAAACTGTAGACCCTTTTGCAAATCTACTATTTATATTGTAGATATTAATCAAAACATCATTTCTGTTTATTGTGAAAAAACTGTAATTGGCTAAATAGGAGCTATTTGGTTTAAAGCTGCATATTGTTTGCATTGGGCGCTGTAAATATTGATCTTCCCCTTAAAGGCAAGGTATTGGTGTCCTGCAGGGTAGACAACAAGATTACAGAGTAGAAACTGTAATACCTCAGCTCCTTACTGATAGAGAGGAAGACACATGGACAACATGAAAAAACAAGGGAAGAAAGTGCACCAGACAAACCAAGATGCTACCATAACAGAATCCATTGAGAGCACAGTACATGAAATGTCAGAGAAGGAGTTCAGAACAAACCTAATTAAAATGATCTGCAAAGCACAGAATGACATAAGAGAGCAAATACAGGCAATAAATGATCACTTCAATAAAGAGATAAGAGAGCAAGTACCAACAAACAGATGAGAGGGCAAATACAAGCAACAATTGATCACTCCAACAAACAGATAAGAGGACAAATAGAGGTAACAAAAGAGTACTTCAAGAAAGAGATAGAGATTTAAAAAAAACAAACAAACAGAAATCCTTCAAATGAAGGAAAAAATAAATGAATAAAAAATTCAATAGAGGGGCTAGGGTTGTGGTTCAGTGGTAAAGCGCTTGCCTAGCACATGTGAAGCCCTGGGTTCGATCCTCAGGACCATATATAAATAAAAAATAAAGGTATTGTGTCCAACTACAACTAAAAATACATTTTAAAAAAATTCAATAGAAAGCATCACCAAAAGACTAGAATACTTAGAAGATAGAACCTCAGGCAATGAAGACAAAATATATAAAATGAAAATAAAGTTGACCACACAATGAAGATGATAAGAAACCATGAACAGAAACCCCAAGAATTATGTGATATCATGAAAAGACCAAATATAAGAATTATCAGGATAGAGGAAGGCACAGATATACAAACCAAAGGAATGCACAATCTCTTCAACGAAATAATATCAGAAAATTTCACAAACATGAAGAATAAATTGGAAAATCAAATACAAGAGGATTATAGGACACGAAACGTACAAAACTACAACAGATCCATACCAAGGCACATTATAATGAAAATGCCTAACATACAGAATAAGGAGAGAATTTTAAAAGTCATAAGAGAAAAATTTCAGATTATATACAGGGAGAAACCAATTCAGATCTCAGCAAATTTCTCAATCCAGACCCTCAAAGCTAAGAAATACTGGAACAACATATACCAAGCTCTGAAAGAAAATGGATGCCAACAAAGAATCTTATGTCCAGAAAAATTAAGCTTCATATTTGATGATGAAATAAAAACCTTCCACGATAAACAAAAGTTAAAAGAATTTACAATGAGCAAGCCTGAACTACAGATCATTCTGGGCAAAATTTCCATGAGGAGTAAATGAAAAACAACAATGAAAATCAGCAAAGGGAGGAATACACTAGAGGATGAGCTAATCAAAGGAGAAACCAAGTCAAATTAAAAACCAAAAATAAACCAAAATGACCAGGAATACATACCGTATTTCAATAATAACCCTGAATATTAATTGTCGAGAATCTGCAATTAAAAGACATAGACTGGAAGATTGGATTTTTAAAAAGACCCAACTATGTACTACTTTCAAGAGACTCATCTCATTGGAAAAGGCGTCCACAGACTGAAGGTGAAAGGATGGGAGAAAACATATCACTCACATGGGCCACATAAATAAGCAGATAAAGTGGACTTCAAACCAAAGTTAGTCAAAAGGGATGAAGAAAGTCACTTTATACTGCTTAAGGGAACCATACATTAACAAGACAGAATAATCATAAATATCTTTGCCCAAACAATGAAGCATCCATGTGTATCAAGCAAACCCTTCTCAATTTCAAAAATCAAATAAACCATAACACAATAATATTGGCTGACTTTAACACACCTCTCTCACTGCTGGACAGATCTTCTAAACATAAACGAAACAAAGAAACTATGTGATAAATCAATAACTTAGACTTAATAGACATATATAGAATATTTCATTCTTCAACAAGTGAATACACTTTTTTCTTAGCAGCACATGGATCCATCTCAAAATAGACCATATTTTAAGCCATAAGGCAAGTCTTACCAAATACTAAAAAAAATAGAGGTACTACCCTGAATTATATCAGATCATAACCGAATGAAATTAGAAATAAATGATAAAATAAAAAATAGAAGCTACTCCTACACCTGGAGACTAAATAAGACACTATTGAATGATGCATGAATAAGAGAAGATATCAAGGAGGAGATAAAAAAAAATCTTAGAGGTAAATGAGAACATATAATACAACATATCAAAATCTCCCGGACACCATGAAGGTAGTTCTAAGAGGAAAGTTCATTGCATTGAGCTCATTCATTAAAAGAAAAAGAAAAAAGAAAAACTCAACAAATGAAAAACCTGGTATTACATCTCAAAGCCCTAGAAAAAGAACAAATAAACACCAAAAGTAGAAGACAGGAAATAATTAAAATCGGGGCTAAAATTCAATAAAATTGAAACAAAAGAAACAGTTGAAAAAGTTGATAAAACGAAAATCTGTGTTTTTTTTTTTTTGAGAAAACACATAAAATTGATAAAGCCTTAGCCACCCTAACAAAAAGAGAGCGAGAGAAAACTCAAATTATTAAGTTTGTGATGAAAAAGGAAATATCACAAGACACTATTGGAATACAGAAGATAATTAGAAACTATTTTGAAAATTTATACTGCAGTAAAATAGAAAATATCAAAGACACCAACAAATTTCTAGAGACATATGATCTACCCAAACTGAATCAGGAGGACATATACATTTTAAACAGATTGATTTCAAGCAAGGCAACAGAAGACACCATCAAAACCCTACCAACCAAGTAAAGCCCTGGACCAGATGGATTCTCAGCCAAGTTCTACAAGAGTTTCAGAGAAGAATTAATACCAATATACCTCAAATTATTCCATGAAATAGGAAAGGAGGGAACACTTCCAAACTCACTCTATGAAGCTAGTATCACCTTGATACCAAAATGAGACAAAGACACATCAATGAAAGAAAACTTCAGACCAATATCCCTGATGAATAGAGACATAAAAATTCTCAATAAAATTCTGGAAAAGTGCATACAAAAACATCATAACAGACATTATTATTACTGTGTGTATATATGTGAATGCATGACCAATGTGATTCTGTAATTTGTATACTCAGAAAAATGAGATATTATATCCCATCTGATTCAAACGTATGATATGTCAAGGTCATTGTACTGTCATGTGTAACTAATTAAAACAAATAAAAAAAGATAGCACAGCACAATCAAGTGGGGTTCATCCCAGGGATGCACACTTGTTTCAACATATGAAAATCAATAACCATAATTCATCATATCAATAGATTTAAATATAAGAATCATATGATCATCTCAATAGATACAATGAAAGCATTTGACAAAATATAGCACCTCTTCACGTTCAAAACAGTAGAAAAACTAGGGTTAGTAGGAATATACCTCAACATTGTAAAAGCTACCTATGCTGAACCCAAAGCCAACATTATTCTAAATGAAGAAAAATTGTAAGCATTCCCTCTAAAAACTGGAACAAGGCAGAGATGTCCTCTTACATCACTTCTATTCAACATAGTTCTTGAAACTCTGGCTAGAGCAATCTGACAGATGAAAAAAATTAAAAGATAAAAATATGAAAAGAAGTACTCAAGCTATAACTATTTTCCAACAACATGATTCTATAATTAGAAGATCCAAGGAATTCCACCAAAAAACTTCTAGAATTAATAAATGAATTTGGCAAAGTAGCAGAATATAAAATCAATACCCATAAATCAAATGCATTTTTATATATAAGTGATGAATCCACTGCAAGAGAAATTAGGAAAACTACCCCCATTCACAATAGCCTCAAAAATAAAATTAAAAAAAAAACTTAGGAATCAATCTAATAAAAGAGGTGAAAGATCTCTATAATGAAAACTATAGAACACTAAAGAAAGATGTTGAAGAAGACCTCAGAAGATGGAAAGATCTCCCATGCTTTTGGATAGGCAGAACTAATATAGTCAAATTGGCCATACTACCAAAACTGCTATACAGATTTAATGCAATTCCTATTAAAATCCCAATGATATTCTTCATAGAATTAGAAAGAGCAATCACGAAATTCATTTTGAAAGTAAGAGACTCAGAATAGTCAAAGCAATCCTCAGCAAGAAGAATGAAACAGGAGGTATCATAATATCAGGCTTTAAACCACACTACAGAGCAATAGTAACAAAAATGGCATGGTATTGATACCAAAATAGACATGTAAACCAATGGTACAAAATAGAAGATACAAAGACAAACACACATAAATATGGTTCTGTCATACTAGACAATGGTGCCAAAAACATATATTGGCGAAAAGATAGCCTATTCAACAAATGGTGCTGGGAAACCTGGAAATCCATGTGTAGCAAAATGAAATTAAACCTCTCTCACCCTGAACAAAAATCAACCCATAGTGGATTAAAGACTTAGACATTAGAACAATCATGCTGTGCCTAATAGAAGAAAAAGTAGGCCCAAGTCTTCATTATGTTGTCTTAAGACATGATTTCCTTAATAAGACTCCTAAAGCACAAGAAGTAAAATCAATAACCAATAAATGGTGTGGATTCAAACTAAAAAGTTTCTTTTCAGCAAAGGAAACAATCAATAATGTGAAGAGAGATCCTAGAGAATGGGAAAAAATCTTTACCACATGCACCTAAGACACAGCAATAAAGAACTTAAAAAACTTAACACCAAAAAAACCCAAATAACCCAACCATCAAAAAGCTAGGAACTGAACAGATACTTCACATAAGAAGAAATACAATCGATCAATAAACATATGAAAAAATGTTCATCATCTCTAGCAATTAGAGAAATACAAATCAAAACTACTCTAAGATTTCATCTCACTCCAGTCAAAATGGCAATTATCAAGAATACAAGCAATAAAAAGGGTTCACGAAGATGTGGGGGAAAAGACACACTCTTACATCACTAGTGGGGCTGCAAATTGGCGCAACCACTATGGAAATCAGTATGGAGATACCTCAGAAAATTTGGAATGGAACCACCATTTTTCGTAGCTATCCCACTCCTCCATTTATACCTAAAGGACTTAAAAATAGCATACTACAGGGACACAGCCACATCGATGTTTATAGCAGCTCAATTCACAATAGCTAAGCTATGGAACCAATCTAGATGCCCTCAACAGATAAATGGACTAAGAAAATGTGGTACATATACTCAATGAAATATTACCCAGCCTTAATGAAGAATGAAATTATGGCATTTGCAGGTAAATGGATGGAATAGAGAATATCATGCTAAGTGAAATAAGCCAACCCCAGAAAAAAAAAATCCAAATGTTTTCTCTGATAAGTAGATGCTGATCCCTATTGTTTTGGGGGTGGGGTTATAGAAGACTGAAGGAATTTTGGTTTGTGTAGAAAGGAGTGGGGGTGGGGGATGGGGCTGTGGGGATGAGAAGGACGGTGTAACAAGACAGTTATTATTACCATATATACGTATATGATTACCCCACTGGAGTGACTCTGCACTATGGACAGCCAGAGGACTGAGAAGTTGTGTTTCATTTGTGTACTAACTGTGTAAGTTAGGTACAATTATTATCCCTTTTTACAAAAAGGGAATGGAACCCAGAACCAAACACCCAAGAAATTTGCTCAAGATTGTGCAAAAATAAAGCAGAGATCCTGAAATTTAACTGCTGGTCCCTTATGCCAGGACTGCCAGGCTGGACACTGCCTAGGAGTGAACCATTCACTTCATGCCATTTTCTTAAGACACAACGTGTTTCTGGCTGCCTCAGATAATGTATGAATGTCTACAGGGCTTGGGGGCATGCAATCATTAAAAAGCATTTAAAAGACGAACTAAATGGGGAAATGCTATGTCATAATATTAATCGAAAAAAATCACATTGCAAAACAACACACACACAGTTGTGTATAAACACACCTACAGCTGGGTGTGGTGGTGCACACCTGTTTTCCAGCAATTTGGGAGGTTGATGGAGGAGAATCACATGTTCAAATCCAGCCTCAGCAACTTAGGAAGATCTTATCCCAAAATAAAAATAAAAAGGACTGGAATGTGATGTGGCTCAAGGTAGAAAGCCCTTGGGTTCAGTTCCCAATATTGCAAAAATATGTAAATAAATACCCCCCCCACACACACACACATACACACTATATAAATATCAACATATTTTTAGAGAGTCACTTGTACTAGCTCTACTGATGATAATTATGCTTTTAAACCAGTCAAACTTGCAGGAGATTCTGCTTTACTTCTTTTTCTCATATTTCTAAATATTTTATAACTTTAAACTTGACTCTCTGAATAAAGTTTTCATGGGACCTAAGCACTGGTATTTTTAAAAAGATCTTTAAATAATATTATATGATGGAACTTGGGGCCAAGATCACAGATCCAATTTATAAAATCACTCAGCAACAACTGGAAAATATTTTCAATGACTTGGAAAATCGGATTAAGTGATGAATCATGGAAGATGGTTTTAATCTTAAAGCTGAATAATGTGAATGCTGCTGTACTAAACCATTGAAGATGATGTTTCTTTACGTCATTTTTAGTTTGACTCTCAGAATTTTGAAGATTCTAGTTAATGAAGGACTTTATAACAATATATGTTCATGTTTAGGGGGTGGGGGTATGGAAAACTGAAGGAACTTTGGACATACATGGACATACATGGATTCTATGGTGGAAAAAAGACCCTCAAGACCTCTTAAATTTTATCATGAATACTAATCTTCTTGGATAAATTATTAAAACACAGATTTTTGACTGGGGAGTCTCAGAATCTACATTTCTAACACTCAGATGCTGCTGCGACTGAGAGGCACACCTTGAATAACAAGGCTAACGTCTCCTTTAAATCTTAAAGATGGAGATTAATAACTTCCATCTTAGAAGAGACTTTAAAGTCACTCCTATTCAAATGGAAATACTTTCCAAAGTGATTTTCCCCGTCTTCAATCTCACCCTTTCCTATTACTATCATTCACATTGTTTTCAAGGTAACTAAAATGCACATCAGCTACTACCTTGCTTGGATGGTATCTCATTGCCCTTCAGGTCACAAACTCAAATTCTCACAAGGGCCAGGAACATAATGCAAATAAGTGGGAGAAGAGATAGGTAATGATGGAATGTGGGGCCTCTGGCCAAAGAGAGCACGCAAGCCTTCTCTAAAGGAGACAAGTATCCCTGGACTGTAGCCAAGAGTTGTTATGTCTACACGGAAAGGCAGACCTGATAATCTCCAGTTTTTCAGAAGGAGCGAGAAACCCAGCTCCCTTTTTTGATAGAAACTACAAACACTTTAAGATTACACTAAATTTTTTTAAAAACAAAACTACATAGACTCGGAGAATGACATCTAGATGTCTGTAACGTTCAGAGCTACCCAGGCAACTCTAATGTGTAGCCACAGTTGAGGAGCACTAATCCAGACTCAACCAAGACACCCACTACAAAGGGCCTGAACTGAACCATGCATTGAAGCTCTGGAAGTCCAGGCTGGTTCCTGAAGGCAGTTCTGAGAAATGGGTTATGCCTCCTCAAAGGAGATCCTGTAATGAGGAAGTATTATTTATAGGTTCTCTTTATACTTCCTACAAATAAGTCTGGGCTCCAAAGGTGAATTTAAGTCATGGGGTATTAATTTGATTTAGGATACAGTCTAAGAGTATTTAAAGTTCTAAACCAAAGCACAATTTATAATCAACCATGTCTGCTTATTTCTTTATCTGTTACATATGTAAAAGGAAAACTATTTTTATACTCAGTAAAGAAAGTACAGTTTAAAATTATTAAACACAAAGTATGTATTAAAAATATCCCTTAGGGGCTGGGGTTACAGCTCAGCAGGAGAGCACTCGCCTCGCATATGCATATGCAAGGCCCTGGGTTTGATCCTCAGCACCACATAGAAAGAAAGAAAGGAAGGAAGGAAGGAAGGAAGGAAGGAAGGAAGGAAGGAAGGAAGCTATTGTGTACAACTGCAAAAAAATAAATATTAAAAAAATATCCCTCAGTTCAAGGATTTCAACACATGCTGAATAAGGTACCACAGATAAGAGTTGTAAAATTTGTTGGGTATGGTGGTATATGCCTATAATCAAGGTAACTTGGGAGGCTAATGCAAAAGGTCAGCTTGTGCAACTTGGTGAGACCCGGATTGAAAATAAAAAATACAAAGGGGCTGGGGATGTAGCTCAGTAGCTGAGTAAGTTCCCCTGGGTTCAATCCCAGAGAAAGGAAGGGGTTGGGGTTGGGGCAGGGAGAAGAGAGGGAAGGGGGAGAAAAGAAGGAGGGAGAGAGGGAGGGAGAAGAAAAGAAAAAAGAAAAGAAAGGAAGGAAGGAAGAGAGAGGGAGGGAAGAAAGAAATAAGAGAGAGCGGGAAGGAGGGAGGGAAAAAAGTGGTTATCTTTCTTGTTTTGAATGTATTTCAGCAAGAAATGATAGTGACATTTTTGGAAGTTTATTTGGAAAGAACTTACTGAATACACTAACAAGCTGTGTAGACCACTTCCTGCTGTTCAATCTCATGGTGGGCAGTAGAAACACCTGCTTTCTCTGTGTATCAGATTACTTACATGAGTTTTACTAATGAATCCCCAGCTTGATGCCCTATTTCTGCTAAATCTTTGAAAGGAACATTCCCCTCCCTCTCCTTATATCCATACCAAACAGAAATTCAAAATGTAATATACTGTTTCCTATATAACAACGTAGAAAATGGGCTTCCTTCTTCAATAAGGAATACCAGTATTGAAAAAGCACAGATGAAAACTATTTGAAATTTCACCCTATAGATTAGAAGAGATACAACACTTGGGGGGCCACCACTAAAAGGAGAGGGCTTTCGCAAATATTTTCCACTTGAATTTTCAAGTTTCCTCCTTTTGGATAAGGAAAGTGAGGCTCAGAGAGGTCAAGTTATAAGTGACACAGCAGGAATTTTTACCAGTTTTTATTTTTTTAATTTAGATGCAACTCATTATAGCATTACAGTCAACTTCTAGGTGTTGCTTTACTCCCTGAAAATATTCTGCTTTAGAGTATGGGGAGGACAAAAAATTATAGCTCTCCTTTCTCGTGTGTGTGTGTGTGTGTGTGTGTGTGTTAAGAAAATATGAGGTTTATAAAAGTGGCTAAGGAAAATGTCTAAGCAACAAAGGTTTCTAGGTCCCTCCAGCACTCCTAAGGTTGTAAATAGAAGTGGCTTTATCAACTTACCTGTGCATCACACAGGGGCCTGCGTTTAGAAGGACCCCAGGCTTGGCTTAGTTCTCTGCTGCTGCTATCCTGAAATTCTCAATAATTTTTTTAAAAGCCTGTAAATCTTCATTTTGCACTGAGCTTTCAAACTAGATGCTGTCTTTCATGTAAAGGCCAACAAAGTGAGAGGTTTAGAGGTCATTTGTTGGGGAGCCAAAGAATGGTTGAACCTCAGTGTCTGGGGCATGTGGCTGAGTTAAATAGAATCATGGTGGATGCCACAGACTGGAGATATGCTGGGGTACGTTTTTAGGTAATGTTTTCTCTTCCCAACTGCCTGCTGGGAATCCCAAGGGATAAGATGCTGTCTTTTCTTTCAATACGGGTTGCCATTTTCCCAACCCGGCCCTACTCCTTCATATTAGCTCTGGAAAAGTGTTTTTACACTGATGTTGCTTTAAATATAGCAAGCATAACTGATGTTGCAATATAATCTGATCTCCTTGATGGGGTTTGAAAGATAAAGGGAGTTTTGAGGTCTTCTAGTCCCACTTCTCACTGCCTCAGGAATCTTGCTAGCCCCCAACCTGTAGAAATTTACTAGGAATGACCATGGATTCTTACTATTGCTTCCAATTGATGGCTGTGGATACACCTATTGCCTCTGAGATGATTCTCTTTATTCTCTCTCATCTGTGTTCATTACTAGGACCTTTCATTGTTTTCATGGACAAACTATTCTGATGCTGTTTGCCTAATTCTGCCTTATTCTGGAAAGAACTCTCCTAACCAACCATTCATATTCCATCCATCTGCTCAAACCCTAGAATAGAGTGCCCCTCCATCTTTTGCACTTCCATTGATGGAGCTCTTTCAATGCATGTGATTCAGAGACCCCTGCTGCCTTGGACAACCAGTTGTGTTGCCATTGAACAATCTAGTGTCCCAAATTGATGACAAATTCTTAAAAGTTTTTCTATCAAAAAATTATGTTTGTTTCTTTCTCCCTCTCCCACTCTCTCTCCCTCTCCTTCTCCCTTCCCTTCTCCCTCTCCGTGGTACTAGAGATGGAACCCAGGAGCCCTCTACCACTAAGCCACATCTCCAGCCCTTTTAACTTTTTGAGAGAGGATGTCACTAAATAGTTCAGGCTAGCCTCGAATTTGTGATCCTTCTGCCTCAGTCTCCTGGGATTACAGGCATGTTCCACTATACCTGTCTTGAGTATTTATCTCTATTTGTTTGATCCACTCTGCATAGCTGTTCAATGAGTCAGGAGACTGAGGCAGGAGGATTACAAGTTCAAGCCCAGCCTCAGCAAGTGTGAGGCTAACCTGGGCAACTTAGACTATGCCTCAAAATAAAAAAAAGGGGGGGACTGGGGATGTAACTCAGTGCTTCTCTGAGTTCAATCACCTGTACCACAAAATGAATGAATGAATAACTGTTTGATATTTTTGCAGTCTCTAAAGACAGCATTGAGACTGGGGGTTCCATAGGCCAACCTGTAATTTGGAAAGAATTTCACATCAAAAAGAATGCTTAATAGGAAGAAAGAAAACAAGAACTCCTAGTCAAAAACACTAATATTTATTTTGAGAAAATATATTTAGGCTCAGTGATGTAATGGAGAGATTTCTCTGCCTCAATTTCCAGACATAGTTTGCCTTGAAAACCTCTTGCCTGGGGCAATAGTCAGCTTCTGCATGAGATCCTGAATAGCTCAAACCCTAAAGGAAGCAGATAGACTAGTCGGGAACGTCATGGAAGTTATCAGGAATTAGTGTCCTTTTTATAATATTTTCTTGGATATTCTTATAGCTTAACTTTTTTGTATAATAAAATGAGTAATCCTCCTATTTGAATTTCATCAATATGATGGAGCAAAAGACCATGACTCTCATGTATCTCTAGGGTTATATATGGAAAGACTGAAAGGAAATGTGCAAAAATATTAATAATGATTATCTTTCAGTTGAAGGATTAACTTTTATTTTCCTTCGAGTTTTGAATTTTTCCACAGTTCACTTGGCATAATAAAATGTGTATTACTAAAAATTTATTTCTACTCAATAGTAAGAAAACAAAACACCTCATTAAAATAAGGAGCCAAAGATGTTAACAGACATATCAACAAAGAAGATATAGAGGCAAATAGATGTAAAAGATACTCTGCTTCCTGTGTCATCAGGGGAAATACAAATTAAAACAACATTGAGCACACCTATTTGAACAGCCAAAATCCAGAATACCTACAGTACCAAATGTTAGCAAGGATAGGGAACAATAGTAAGTCTTATTCACTTTTGGCAGAAATGCAAAATGGCACAGCCATGTTTGTAATTTAAGGATAATGATGGAAAGGTTATCTGTATGCTTTTCTATTTAGGCAAATCAGAGTTTCAAATATGAATTGAAAACTGTGACAGAAATTGTGCTCTGCTAAAACCAAAGTCAGACATTAACAAATATTCTACTTCTCCTCATGGCTGTAAAAAACCATACTAACTCCATGTTTATAGTGACCAAAACTCACGGTAAGTCTAAATTATGTGGTTATACTGGTTTGGCTCACTTGTTTTAAAGGAAGTAGCTATCATACGCAATTCAAGCCATCCCTTGTGCTTAGCATTTGAAGATTTTGACAGAATTTTCTCTGATAAAATTTGAGTTTGATACACACAGAATAAATTATTGTATAACCTCAATAAAAATTAACTTTATAAGTAGATTTTTTAAATGCTGAAAAAATGTAAAGAACTTAAAAAAGGAGCATCACTGTTGGATCAACAGACTCCTGTAACAGTGCCTTTTATCGATCACTTAGATATTCAAGTCAAACAGTTTGAACACCCACAATTTACTACAGTATTCAAATAAAAGAAAGAAACTAACACAAAACAAGACAAAAATATGTCATGATCCCTATGAGAAGATTTAAATCTAAATAAATGCAATCTACTGCCTGTCCCCTCCCCATCAATTCCCATCCTAGACATGTGAATAGTTGGTTTGTTTTCACTTTTTTCAACCACTGTTAGGTAGCATTGGTGCCTTGTTTTCCAGAACTTCATGACGGCTTTACCTACAGCTGCTAACCACCCACTATATTAATAATTCAGAGTTCTTTAAATCTTGATGCTGTATACAGTATTCACAGTTCTCAGTCTATTATGTCGGAATTTGTTTTCTTACAGATCAATATGGAGCACCTATAAAGAATTGTGGAAAGTATTTACAGACCCAACTTGTACAAGTGAGTTGATTTCTAAATAACAAAATTCAATGGAAAGAGGAAAAACTATAGTCCAGCTTCCCTGTTCATCATGCTTCCAGCCCTCCATGGGTCTATTTTTGCACATTCCAGATATCAACAAGAAATTATCTGGCCAGCAGCCCATACTTCTTATAAAATTGAGAAATTTTGAGTCAAGGAACTAGGGAAATGTAAATGGGAACAGTTATCAAACTATACCTTGAAAGTGATAGTGAGTTGAGATCTCAGGATAGACAAAATTATTTAGAAAACTACCAAAGTGTAAAGACTTTGAGCCATGGACTAGACAAAATCTAGAATTAAATTCCAACACTGTCATTGAGAAGATACTGTAATGGTCAAGTTATTTTGCATCTCCAAGCCTCTGTTTTGTTTCTTTGGTTTGATCCATAATACAAGAAAAATAATACATACTTTTTAGGGTTTTTGTGATAATTTAAAGAAAGCATCTAATATACTCTCTTAGCACAGCATCTGGTATGTAGTTCACTATTAAGAATATAGAGATTATAGAAGATGTTGGTTTTCTTGCTGTTCTAGAAGCCCTCCTCTAAATCACTCATACAAACATATTCAAGAGAACCCCATGCATTTTCAATTATTTTTAGTGTCTCTTACCTTTGCTTTTATTGTTAGTTCCTCGTGCTTACAAGTTAGCTCCTCATTGTCTGAAAGTGATGAACCTAGACTTTGTTCCTGCAAATCTCTTATGGTTTTTTGAAACCAGCAAGTAACCTAGGAAAGAAGCAACAAAGAAAGAACAAAATTCAAATGATGCAAATAAGTCAGTATAAACTCAGGAATAATTCCTCAACCTTTTAAAGCTTAAGCCACTTTAATTTCTCCTTCTATAAAGTAATCCCATGTATTAAATGAATATAAGGTTTTATTTCTCTTCATTTCAACTTCTACATTCCTAAGAGAAAAAAAAAATAATTTCAGAAAAGCACAAAAATTACTTATCAGCTCAGTAAATTACATGGCATAAAGAAAATCTCAAAAAGAATGAAAATGAGTTCTTTTGTATCCTATAAATCATGCATTCTTTTCAAATGCTTTCTTTCATTAATATAAATATGAATCTGAATGTAGTTACATAGACCTAGATGGGGATATTAAACAACATATAAAATTATATTTTCTACTATAAAAAAGACAATGCAAAACTACTTAGATTGCTCTCGTTGCTAGAAATCTGTATGCAGAAATTAAACAGAAAAATTATTAAAATTCCATTGACATTTTAAGTGGCTAAGGGCATGATTCATTCATATAGATTCGATTTACACTACATGCCATACACCATGTTAGAACAACAAATATCAAAGAACTTGAAAGAAGCCATAAATTCACTGTCTCTTTCTCTCTCTCTCAATGCTGGGAATTGAACTCATCAAACATGCTAATAAATTACTCTACCACTAAGCTTCATCCTTAATCCTGATACCATACATTTTTCAAACAATGCTATAGTTTGACCTGGGACTTATGACTTGGGACCCCTGAATGCAGGTTCCTTATCCCAATTAAATAAAAGAGTTGAATTTATACTCTCAAATCCTTATATCCTTATGATCACATCATGGATATATATATATATATATATATATATATATATATATATATATATATATATTATAGTTGGACACATAGCTTTATTTTACTTATTTATTTATTTTTAATATTTTAATGTTTATTTTTCAGTTTTCGGTGGACACAACATCTTTATTTTATGTGATGCTGAGGATAGAACCCAGCGCCCCGCACATGCTAGGCAAATGCGTTACCACTTGAGCCACATCCCCAGCCCATATTTATTTATTTTTATGTGGTGCTGAGGATTGAACCCAAGGCTTCACATGTGTTAGGCAAGCGCTCTACCACTGAGCCACAACCCCAGCCCAGCTTGATAGAAAACTACAAGCAAAACAGTTGGCTAGTTGATTTGAGGACATAATCTCTATTTTTCTCAACAAGTTTATAATAAGCATGATATAATAATTGTAAAGATAAGATTATCCAGGGCCACATAGTTAGCGTCAGAGCAGTATTTGCCTCCAAGTTTATAGGATTTCAAAACACATGTTCTTTCTGCTATTCCCAGATACATGCCTGGGTAACTTGAAGTCTTACAAAACCTTATCATCAAGGAGAACAACTTCAAACCCAAGAAATAGATACTGGCTGCCCATTCAAAATGGTGGACATATCCCAAACCTGATACTAATTTTCTAGGTTATCTTGCCATAGGATTTCTTCCAAATTCTGAAACAAAAAGAAGTGTGTGAAGCAAGAGTCTAGGATAAAGTTAGATTAAGTCTAAAATTCCACATAATAAGTGTACCACACACCTACATGCACACACCAGAATTCAGACTTAAAGGCTCATATACAATGGGATACCCCAGGATCATTATTAGGATTGATATTGCAGAGCTGATTATGAGAGCAA
This sequence comes from Marmota flaviventris, assembly GCF_047511675.1. Lineage (NCBI taxonomy): Eukaryota > Metazoa > Chordata > Mammalia > Rodentia > Sciuridae > Marmota > Marmota flaviventris. Next base: position 53,982,743 of record NC_092508.1, on the reverse strand, counting down.
AAGTACCAACTCAGTATTTTCCAGCATGGAGCAGGCTGTATGGAGCCAGAGGATTTTTTCAGCTTTCTGATATTGGAAATCTCTGTTAACCTAAACTCTAGTCCAATCTCAATGCAAAGAAAAGCAGTTTTCATGTAAAATATGCTTCATTTTTTCAGATTATTTGGATATATATATATATATATATATATATATATATATATATAATCTCATAGTTTCTACTTTTAAAATATTGTGTTTATGTATTTACAATTACTTGAAGTCAGTCTGTTTCTCTCATGTCCCAGTTATAACTGGATATGTACATGCACATATTAGAACTCACAGAGAATTTTATCAAGAATAATAAAATCTATTCATTACTTGTTTAATTTTTATAAAACAAAGTAATTTCTCATGAACTTAGACCATATATAGACAACACAAGGAATGATTTAAGAGCATCCTTAAAGTGAAATGAATCATGAAGTTAGTGACTTGTTTAATTTTTATAAAACAAAGTAATTTCTCATGAACTTAGTCCATATATAGACAACACAAGGAATGATTTAAGAGCATCCTTAAAGTGAAATGAATCATGAAGTTAGCTGAATTTCAGAGATAATTTATTTTATTAAGCACTGGGAGCGACTTTTATTTTATTCTTTTTATTTGTTTGTCTTTTGGTACCAAGGATTGAAACCAGAGGTTCTCAACCACTGAGCTACATCCCCAACTTTTTTTTTTTGAGATAGAATCTGACTAAGTTACTTAGGGCCCTGCTAAGTTACTGAAGCTGGCTTTGAACTTATAATCTTCCTGCCTTAGCCTCCCAAACTGTTGGGATCATAGACGTGCACTAGCTAAGTTTCATTTATTCTTAGCTAAAGTGTTGGGGAGGAGGTGCCTAGAAATCTCAAGAATGCTTTATTAGAGACGGTTAACATAGAAGCTGAGTAAATGAAACATGGGTACAAACAGGTGTCCATTAATCTCCCCAAACAGGTGAGAAACCTGAACCTTCAGATGGTCCTATTAAATTTTATGAGTCAAAAACTTGTTATTTAACACATGCTAGTAGTGATGAAAGCCAGTGAGAAGTGAGTTATTTTCATTTATAAATGGTATTAAGTGACCTCATCCTCTAGATTGGGCCAATACTATTTTAACCCCCAAAGGATACTATTCCTATGAGGCAATATTATTCCCTAAAAGAGAATGTAAGTAAAAAACCTGGTGATATGCAGTATTTCCTGTGCAAATACCTGCCTGTTAAAGCATGCTGACTCTCTAGAGCTACACATTTTTTAAAATATTTATTTTTTAGTTACACATAATACCTTTATTTTGTTTTTTTTTCTTTTTTAAAAATTTTTATTATTGGTTGTTCAAAACATTACATAGTGCTTGACATATCATATTTCATACATTTGATTCAAGTGGGTTATGAACTTCCATTTTTATCCCGTATACAGATTGCAGAATCACATGGGTTACACATCCACTGTTTTACATATTTCTATTCTAGTGTCTGTTGTATTCTGTTGCCTTTCCTATCCTCTACTATCCCCCCTCCCCTCCCATCTTCTCTCTCTACCCCATCTACTGTAATTCATTTCTCCCCCTTGTTTTTTTTCCCTTTCCCCTCACTTCCTCTTATATGTAATTTTGTTTATGTATTTTATATGGTACTGAGGATTGAACCCAGGGCCTTGCACGTGCTAGACAAGTGCTCTACTGCTGAGCCACAACCCCAGCCCAAGAGCTACACATTTCTATTGCCACAACACCCTAGAAAGAAACAAAACAAAAACAGGTTGGCATAAAACTCCAAAGTAAGTAGATTGTGAGGGTGTTACATCTCATCCTGAGGTGCTCACACACACAGAGGCAGCTTCATAATTCAGATTTATCATATATGCTATGGGATGTATGCAAAACAGACTCTCAGAGTCCTTCTCAGGCTAAAATAAGACATCCTAAATAGCCAAGAGCATGTCAACCACAATACTCTGATACCCAGTAAATCAATCATGCCATCCTGTAAGTAGCTACTATAGACAGCTGCACAGATATTCCAAGTGCACTTTAGATCAGCTGCTGTCCCAAAGCCTGAGTGGTAAGTACAGCAAATGATGCATATGGACATGTTTGTAGAATAAGATTCCTGCAAAAGGATGAAAATATGACCCAGGGGTTGACAGAATGTGAAAATGAAGGAAAAACAAAAAATATTCAAAGTGTACACTGAAGTGAGTTCTGGGCATTGCTAGACTAAACGAGGAAGTGAAAACACTTTTCCTCTCTTTTCTCAGTTCCTATCTCTCAGCCCGACTTAAGCAATATGCTTATGATCATCTTATCAGTTTGACGGAGCTTCTAGGTACTTGAAGGAGATAGAACTAAGTCTGGGAAGAAGTGCGACAGGTATTTTTTGGGGGAGAGGGTATGTGGCATCTATCAGAGGGTGACGAAAGAGAGATAAAGGGAAGTCAACAAAAATACAAAGGAGAATCAGGGATGTTCAATAAAACCAAGAGGCTACCTTGAAAGCTGAAGAAGCCAGAAAAATTCTGCCAAAGAGCATAGACTCACACTGCCCAAGTTATTAGCTTCTAACTCACACATGGCCATCAAGTACTTTGGAATGTGGCTAGTACAATCAGAAATTTGCTCTAAGTATAAAATACACATCAAATCTCATAGACTTCACATAAAAAAAATGAAAGTATCTCATCAAGAATATTAGCATTTTCATAAGCCAAACTCTGAAGGCCAAGGGTACTATGTTTTTTCTCACATGCAGAAGCTAAATAGGAAAAAGGAAAAGAAAGGTAGGGGTAGATCTCATGAAAGTCAAAGGGAGATCAGTAGAGGAAGGGGACCAGGGGTGGGAGGTGGGAAGGGAAGAGAGAAGTGCTGGGGGAATGATATGGGCCAAATTATATTGCTGTCTTATATGCATGTATAAATATATAACAACAGAGCCCATCATTATGTACAACTATAACACATCAATAAAAAATGCCAGGGGTAAAAAAGAATGCTCGTATTGCCGGGCAGGGTGGTACATGCTGTGGTCCCAGCAGTTTGCTAAGGCAGGAGGATTGAAGTTTGTTGCCAGCCTGGGCAACTTAACTAGATCCTGTATCAAAATAAAAAAAAATAAAATAAAAAGGGCTTGGGATATTGCTCAGTGATAGAGAACCCTGGGGTTGAATCCCCACTACAACACACACACACACACACACACACACACAAGAATATTAGTATTAATTACCTGTTGAAATAATATTTTGAACATTTTGGGTTTAAATATATATGATTACTTTTCACTTTTTGAATATTTCTTTTTACTTGTTTTAAATGGCTACTACAATATTTAAAATCACAGATTTTTATTGGATGGTTCTGTAATTCAAGGATGTTCCAAAAAATCATTTATTTCTTAAATGTAAATGTAAGGAATGAGTTTTAATTAATAGCAAATTAAAATGCAGAGCCAGGAGAATAGTGGAATGAGATATCAGTTGGGTGCATTTATGGATCACTGGTGGGAGCTGGTGAGAAAGAAGAACTAATGACCCATTCAAAGAAGCTGATTGGCTGAGTTCATTGGCTGAATACAGGAAGACAGCTGAAGATAGCTTTGGGGAAAGCACAGGGAACAAATGGATTCCTCCTCATATATTTTTTTCTATATTTAATTAGATGAAGCATGCATTTATGGCAGGGAGAGAGAACTGAAGATTCATGAGAGTTAATACAGGAGTGTATCAGATTGAGTAGGAAGGATGGAAGGGAATGGTGTTGAAGAAGTTATCTGTGGGCAAAAAGGACAAGTCTTTGTTGAACTTTCTACCCCACACCTGGAACCCCTGCTGGAAGATAAGAATAAAGAAAGTAAGAGAAGAGTAGACCTTCACAGAGAGGTATAGGGTACTACCTGGGTAGCTTACACCAATATCTCATCTAATCTTTATACCCTTTCTATATGGAGATAATGGCTATTTCAATAAATGAGTCAATTCAAACCCAGACAGATTAAGTAACTTGCCTAAGTCCTACAGTTGGGGATAGGAATGCCATGGCTGAAGTTCACACCGCCTGATCCAGTAATTATTTTTCCTTTTCATCATATTTATCTATACAAATAAAGAATTCTGGAAAATAGAAGTGGTTCTTATTAGTCTGTAATGATAACCAGTCTTAAAATCAAAACCACAATGCAAGCCTGTACTTATAAAACCTAATTCTAACATGGAAAATGGCCCTGTGTGCAGTTGTGGGGGCTCAGTGGAAATAGTGCATTGGAGAGGGTAAGGGAAGTATGCCCCAGACCCATCAGGAATGCTGAGAGGAAGAGGCCAGCCATGGGCAGAGGTGACAGCAAGCACAGACCAAGAGAACCAGTTCCCAAATGATACATGCCAAAGATAGGACTGAAACATCAGAACACATGCAATACAAAATGCTCTCAGGTGTTCAAGGATAAACAAACTCAGGTGGCAAGCATGTGAACTGGTGCCACAGCCTGAAGTCATGCATCAGACTGCCACGAACCACTAGTTTCTTTTTCTGCAATTTGTTCTACAATCTGAGATTGGATCTTATTTTTTTAAATCTTTATTTAAGACTATATTGAAGGAGGTGAGCCAGCAACAAGCAATTTAAACCACCTTAATAAAAATGCTTAAGGGAAGATGATAATCTCTTCAAATTATTTTCATTTTCTTTTCCAAGAGAACAGTTCTTGCCAAATAACCAGCTATTATTAGAGACCAAAAAAAAAAAAAATGATAAAGAGATGGGCAGGGAGGAATCAGTTATTTATCTTCTTTAACCTAAGACATTTTGACAGTCTAGCTCTCTCTCTCAGCTACCAAAAATACACTCATATATTCCAAAATATTTTCAGCTATAGTTGATGGCCACAGGTGACAGTTCCAACGACTACCTTGATTTTGAAGGCATGTTAGTATTATAGCAGCAATTTTAGCTCCCAAAAGGTTTTAGGTTTTCTTCTTTTCCTTTTTTTTCCCAATGGTGGGGAAACTAGAAACCAGTTGTCTGTATTTTGTGTTAGGCAATCCAGTCAAATGTGCTCTGTACTCAACTGGGCAATAACCAGAATCAAATATTCATTGGCTTCATTTAGGTGACTATGACATTAGAAGAGGTAGTAGAGACATGTTCTGATGTTGTACCCGAGGACTTGGGAGTAGGGAAAAAAAGAACAATTATTGCTGTTAAAGTGAACTGTTTGGCCTAGAACTGCCTCCATACTCTTTAAGTGTGGCTTTTACTAAAGCTTTCTTCATACATGAAGGATTGCAATCTAACTTGATGCTGACTATGACCTACTCTGGTAACAAGAGGAAGAGTCTCAGTCAGTCACAAGAGTACAACTGTTTAAACCATGTTCAAATAAGACAGGTGTGAGCTGTAACCAGTCCTCTCTCTCTGTGCCTAACTTCCAATCTCTGAATGTCATTTCCTTTTTTCTGGCTATGACTATAACCCTCCCCATGTGATGTAGTAGAGCATTCCAAAGCATTTTTGGTCCACACTACTGCCTGATTCTGGAATCACAAATAAAGTCAACTAAGAGCTGAAAACCTAAATTTGTTATAACTTTGTCTCTTAACACTACTAAACATGTAGATTGAGTTTCTTTTACTAAATGTATTTTGGGATCCATCTAACTATAGGCCTATTGTTATTTGGGCTTAGTCTCAGAGATTCAAAGAGGACAATGTTCACAGTTTTCTGCTGCAGAATTTGGGAGCTCTCCTTAAGTCATTGAAGTCAGCTGGAAGGCATTAGTATCTTCCCAAATTATTGAATCCCAGGATAAATGTTGGTTGTGAGTGGCACATGTCTGTAGTCCCAGCTACTCAGGAAATTGAGGCAGGAGTATCAAAAGTTGGAGTTTATCCTGGGAAGTTTAGTGAGACACTGTCTTGAAAAAATAATTAAAAGGTCTGGGGATATAGCTCAGTGACAGAGTGCTTGCCTAACAAGCACATGACTCTGGGTTCACTCCCCTGCAACATACACACACATGCATGTGCACACACAGACACACTAACAACCCTGTTGATTGATAAGGAGGAGAACTAAAATATATTATCATGAGGCAAATTTTGTTATTTTATAAATAGCTTCACAGATCACCTTTGTACCCGTATATAATTATAATATTATATATACTCATATATATAATCTGACTTGTATTGACAAATAATTTCTCTGTGTCTTTATTTCTCAAGAAAGATAAAGACTTCCCTTCCCAACCTTGCCCTCACATCCTATTTTTGTTTAGCTGGGCTCTTCAATTTCAGCTCCTCAGTGGTACAAAGCTATTTAGTCCAATCAATAAAATTAGTACAGCAAAAGTCTCTGGACCCATATTTTATTTTTAAAATTACCTCCAACTCATTGAGAGAAATTCCCCTAGCTGTAGAAGTCTTCTTTCTAGAAAGGAAACAGAGCCCTGCCCAGTCTCTTGGCAATGTGTGCTCCTGCCAAAAATAACCAAGGCCTGGTTTTCCCAATATAACTTTCCACCCTAATCGATCTGGAGATGGAGAACCAACTACATTCACTATGTAAGATAGAAAAAAGAGACAGACAGACATTAGGAGTAGGACCGAGGTTTGACATTTTCCAAGGTCATGCAGCTTCATAGATTTCAGTTTGAAGCTTTGACCTAAACCCCTGGTTGTTAAAAGAAATGAGAGATAATATCATGTGTCTTCAGAAGACAAATCACTGCTAAATTTTATTTTATTTTTTTATTGGTTATTCAAAGCATTACAAAACTCTTGACATATCATATTTCATACATTCGATTCAAGTGGGTTATGAACTCCCATTTTTACCCCTAAATTTTAAAGCGATGTTGTAATCATTTTAAAGTACAATGGTTATTTTGCTTAATTATATGTCTCCCTTTAAAATGTATTAAAATTAATTGAGACTTTAGGTTTGTCTTTGGGGACCCTGAAAGTGAGGGAAAGGAGAGAATGAGTCCCCCCTCCCAGATTGGGATGGTGGCAGTGCTGACACAAAAAGGAAAGCCAACTCCAACACCAGGACAAGGAAGAAAAAGAGTTCAGGGAGGAGAAAGGAGATGGATACACAGGCAGCATGGGGCTCAGCAGACAGCTCAGGCAGCACTAGCAAATTTTGTCCCACAACAGGTATGAGGGGTAGGGGCCAAGCACAGCCTTCCAAAGAGAACATAGGCATCACTTTGGAGAATGAATTCAGTCATAGTAAATACCCCATATTCATCCTACCAACTGATTTTGGGAATTAAATAATCAAAATGTTAAAGCATCATTTTAAATGAACATCCACAATGGATGTTTTCCAAGACCCAAGTGGATTTTTGAAACCAAGGGCAATACTAAATTCTATGCATGCTATTTTTCCTATATATATACTAATGATAGAGTTTATTTATAAATCAGACATACTAAAGTATTAACTATGATTGATAACTAATAGTAAAATAAAACTGGGACTGAGATATAGCTCAGTGGTACCTAGCCCTGGGTTAGATCCCCAGAATGTCAAGGAAAAAAGATAGAACTATTATAATAACCTGCTGTCATAAAAGTTATTTAAAATTTATGAATTTTTCATTTCTGGAATTATCCATTTAATATTTTTGAGCCATGGTTGACTGTGGGTAATAGTAGAAAATGAAACTTCAAATAAGGGAGGACAATTGTATATAGAAGTAACATACTAAATTTAATGAAACTGTAGTTAAGTATAATAAATATAAATGAGCTAAAGAAATACCTAAAGGGTGGAGGAAGTTGGTGGATAGCTGAAAAGTTGATTTTTAACTATCTGGGAGAAAAAGCGAAACTTTTGAATAAACTAGGCTGGATATCAAGTCATAAAATGGAATTTATTCCCCTGCACATCAGAACATTTTAGAATTCTAGGATCACATAGTGTTTTAGAGAATGGGTGTGGGATCCAGCTGATATGCAGAATTTTGTGCCAGTGATATCTAAGCTCAGAAAGTGCCTTATACCGCTATAGTGAACACCTGAATGTTTACTGAGGAGTTAACATATGCCAGATTGTGCTCTAACATTTGTACATATATGACCCTATTTATTTTGTACAAAATCTATAGGCAGATGCTACTATTGTCCTTATTTTACCAAAAAGAAAACCAAGGCACAGAGGCCGATAAATGGTCGAAATCCATCTAAGCTAGTAAAGGTGAAAGCAGGTTTGGTCCCCTTACTCTTTGTATCTGAGTCCCTCTGTTGCTACCTTTGACCTGCAATGTCATTGAAAACAGTAATGATTAGCAAGTACTCCAGCAATGGTGTCTGCTACTTTCAAAATTATATGTTCCTTAGGGCTGGGTAGCGGCCCAGTGGTAGAGCGCTTGCCTAGCATGTGTGAGGAACTAGGTTCAATTCTCAGCACCACATATAAATAAATGAAATAAAATAAAAGTTCATCAACACCTAACAATTTTTTTTAAAAAAATTATGTTTCTCCTACAACATTAAGGTACTTTATATTTCCTGCTGGCATGCTTTAGAGAGAATTCTAGAAGAAGCCTATATACCAAAATGAAATTCTGGGATAAATCTTAATCTACAAATGGCTAGTTAGATATTGTTATCTTTTACTGAACTAAACTATTGATTCTAGTATCACCAAGATAATTCAACCCTTATTTTGGTTTTATGCCAGACACTGTTTGAAAACTACATTTAGGGGCTGGGTTATAGCTCAGTGGTAGAGCACTTGCCTAGCAAGTATGAGGCACTAGGTCCAATCCTCCACACCGTATAAAAATAAATGAAAGGTATTGTACTCACTTTCAACTAAAAAAAATTTTTAAAAAGCTACATTCAAAGAAAAATTTAAAAAAAAAACACTAACATTTCACACATTATATCAATTTAAGCTGACCAACCATTCAAGCCCTAAATGCTAGTTAGAAAGTGGCAGCATGCACCAGACAGCACATACATGCACACATGTGTTAATACACACACAGTTTTACAGATGTCCACCAAGTACAAGACTGGTGCCCTGAGACTGTGCTTTATGTAGACCATCTTGATATCATTTTTAATTTTCTACTGACAGGAAATATACTATATGATTATGATGTATACTGTACTCAAATTATAACCCACAAAACCTTCCAAGTGAATGCAACCTCTCTGACCCTCCCCCAGAAATATGTATCTTACACACATATATATGTGATCCAGATAGTAAAAAAAGATTGTCTCCCTTGTGTCTTAATTCTCCTAGACGTCCTTGACACTGTCTTATACAAACAGGCCATGAATAACTTAGTTTTAATATATTTGTTTGGCTCACTTATGCCTGATTGGAGCAATTGAGAAAAATTACATTCATAAATCTTCTTGCCAAGATAATTAATTATGCACAAAATACTCCAAGCTGCTTCTGATTTTCATTAATGAAGCAGATTATCTGAAAAATAAGATGCTGCAGGAACTGAAAAGAAAGGGCAGCTGCTCATCTTTCAATGTAAAACGAGTGCACATTTTTACATCTGAAACATAACGATAAAGAAATAACATGCTATGATTATGTTTACCAGGCTCTCACATCCCAATTAAGACAGAAAAATCTATTGTTTTCGTTCTCCTTTTTTTTAAATGTTTTTCTTGTTACATAATTATCAACAGGGTCATCATTGACTATTGCTTATAACATTGAAAAACTGAAGGGTTTACTTACTCATCAGTAAGGTGTTGCTTAAATTGTGTTACATTCAATTAGCAAAATACAATGTATCTGTTAAAATTATTCTACTTTTGACATAAGAATATGTCTATGATTTGTTCAACTGAATAAAAATCAGATTACAGTAGAATAGATACAGGCAAATTTAGTTGACTTTTGTATATTTGTTTGTTCCTTCAACAAATGTGTATGTGTTTGTGTCTTTAGGCCCCTGTTAGGATAAAAGCCTAAAAGGTGGCTGTAAACCAAAATCCTAATAAAGCATCTACATGGATAATAAGCTCCTCACATTTCTAACAAAAGTTAGAGTGCCCATTAAACAAATATGGCTGCTAAGATTATAAAAGTGACCTTTATTTGATCATACCCTAGGAACTCAAAATAAACAATGAAATTGACCTTCAACTCAAGCCCTGTCTTTACTGGAGCATGATGGTGGAGGGAGCAGGAAAAGGAGAACAATGACATATTGGCCCTTCACTATCCTTTTCAGACATGATGATAAAAACTCCTAATACTAATACCACAGTTTCTGTGTTCCAGGTACTGTCCTAAGTACTTGTCATATAATAACTCTTGGGTCATCCAAATAACCCTTAAAGGTAGGTCCTATTATTATCCACATTTTTAGAGAAAACTGAGCCTCAGGCAATTTAAATAAATGCTCAGTTACTCACTTGATAAGTAGTGAAGCGGTGATTTAAACCCAGCCAACAGGCTGCCTCAGGATTGTTGCTGTTAACAAGCACAAAGAAACAACAGTTGTTATTAATTATTCCAGTTGCTGTCATTGCTATTATTGAGAGGATGTGTTAATAGGGATCATTTTAAGATTAAGAGCCTAAATTTTATATTTAAGGAAATGACTGTATTATTTATTAATGGGTCATATGAAGCATGGTATTTATTCTTATTACTATAATTAAATTAGTTCTGGTTCAAGGACTATTAGGAATGGAGTCTAAAAGAAAACCCCATTCTTGCTGGGCATAGTGGCACACACCTGTAATCCCAGCTACTTGGGAGCTGAGGCAAGAGGATCTCAAGTTCAGCCTAACAACTTATTTGTCTCAAAATTTTAGAAGCATAGGGGAAGTAGCTCAGTGGCAGAATGTTTGCTTAGTATGAGTGAGGCCCTAGACTCAATCCCAGCATCACAAAAATAATAACAGCAAAAAGAGAGAGAGAGAGAAAGGAAGATAGGTAGGTAGATCAGTCTCGTTCTCATAACCACAAATATTCATTTTTTAAGCCTTTACTATATCCATAAAAGCATCCAACAATTAAGGGCATTAAGAAACCTCAATATGTATAACATCATTAATGCTAAACCCAGGAGAAAGAACTTGGGCTAGATGAGAGAATCTGTTAGTTGTGAGGTTTAACCAAGGAGAGTGAGGGTGAGGAAACTGGTATTTCTTAAATTTCTCTTAAAATGGTAAGCAGTATATTTTACACATGTTATTTCATTTAATCTTTAGAGCAACCTTGTGAGTGGAGTACTATTTCCAATTTTAAAATGAGGCCCATTAAAAATGACTACAAAATACTACTTTACACCTATTAGAATAGCCAAGATCTGAAACAGTGATAACATCAAGTCCCAGTAAAGATGTCAAACAACAAGAAATCTCATTCATTGCTGGTGAGAAGGAGGAGAGTCTAGCTATTTTGGAAGACAGTTAAAACACATTCTTAGCATACTATCTGTCAGTACCACCCTTTGGTATTTGCTCAAATTAATGGAAAACTTATATTTACACCAAAACCTGCTCATGGATGCTTACAGAGCTTCATACATACTTGCCCAAACTTGGATAAAATCTCAGTAAGTGAAAAGAGGAATAAACTGCAGTACATCCAGATAAGGGAATATTATTCAGCCCTATACAGATGTAAGCTGTCAAGCCATGAGAAGACACAGAAAACTTAATTGCATTTACTTAGTACAAAAGTAAATCTAAGGAAGGCTACATACTGTGTGATTCCAACTATATGATATTAGGCAAACTATTGTAGCATTACAAAGATCAGGGGTTGCCAGCAATTGTGTAGAGAAGGATAAATAGAGGATTTTTTAGGGCAATTAAGTGATTCTGCATGATCCTGCAATGGTGGATACATGTCACTATGCATTTGTCCAAACCTAGAGATGTACACCATCAAGAGTGATCCTAATATCAATGATGGACTCTGGGGAATAAAAAAATAATGTGTTAATGGGAATATATGAATTGTAACAAATGTGACCCTTGGTAGGAGATGCTGATAATGTGGGAGGCTGTGGGGCGGAGTGCATGGGAAACTTCTATCTTCTGCTCAATTTTGCTGTGAAATAAAATCTATTTTACCACTACACCCTAAAAAGCACCCCCCCTTTAAATAAAAAAAATGAAAAGGAAAGCTGAAGACTGATAAATTAGAGAATTCACCAATTCAGAAAGCTTCTACAATACCTCACTTCAGTTAATATGAGACATCTTTAAGTTTTCTAAGGTTGGCAGAGATCCAGATTTCCCTTCAACATTTCACTGGGTTAGAATGTTCATTTAGAATTTGAATTTGAAAATTCATCCTGAATTTTCATGTGATTTCTTTGCTTTTCTTTCTTTTTCTTTAACCGCAGAGGATCCAAGTGAGTGATAATTGCCACAGTCATGAAGCAGGAAGGCAAAAATCGCTATCTTATGAATAAATAAAACTTACTGTAGATGTTTCTGCATTGGGAAACCTCTTGGATGAGACTTTCCTTTGGAGAGAGAAAGTCTCTGTTAATTTGAATCAGTGAGATTGAGGATTAAAAAGCTCTGGGAACATGGTGGTGGGTAGGGGTTAGGAGAGGTTGAAAGACAGCCCACTTAAGAGAGGGAGGACAAGGAAATTTAGAAATAGTTGTCTGACAATTTCATATTGATTCTTGTCCCAGGAATTGATTTTCTTTGTTATGCCAAAATCATCAGTAAAAGACTATTGCATTGGACGACAGTACTCTGAGTAACAACAGGTGAAGGGCCACAAGAACTGAATCAGAGGCAGGTGGGGTGGGCAGGTAATGCACAGCAAAAATCAGGACAGGAGCTGGTTGGCCAAGGCAGAAGTAGCTTAGGAAGAAAATGCAATGTGGCAGAGTCTATGACTGGAGGGTGGACATCTGCCTCTGCTGTATGCCACCTCCTGGGAGAGGGTTATCTAATAGCAGAGCAATGCATGTCCAAATTCATTGTCCTATTTGGTTTTTTTTAAAAGCACTTTTTACTTCACTTATATATTTCATGATTTTCTCATCACATTTGAATGACAGTTCTTAACTGAGGATAGTTTTGCCCCCTGGGAGACAACTGGCAATGTGGCGACATTTGTGGTTGTCATAACTGAGGGATGTTTCACGAGTGGCTAGTTAGTAGAGGTCAGGGTTAATGTCCTAGAGTGCACAGAACAGACCCTCACAGCAAGGGATTACCTGGTACCAACTGTCAATAATGCTAAAGTTGGGAAATACATTAGGAGGAAAATTTATAGAGGAAAATGCCTTGTGTCTAGTGTGTCTCCAGTATTTATAATAGGTCCTGGCATACAGCAGGTACTCAATAATTATTAGTTGAAATGTTAGTCATCATCTAAGGTCCCATTTTTCCAGCTTGAAATAAGAACAAGTATTTGCTTCCAGTTATAGGTCTGTTTTTCCAATTTGTGTCAAAGAAAAATAAAACATGTAAAAAAGACCCCTTTCCTGTGCATCCAAACCAGAAGATCTCTCTCTGTATCCTTTCTCTTAATTCTTTCCCCTTAATATTCATAGATTTGAGCACAGAATTGAGACCATCAGAAATGTTGCAATAAATATACCATCTATATCAGTTGGGGGTTTGCAAAGAGAATTCTGTCCACACTTACCCTCAAATGACTGAGATGAAAGGAATACCTCATAAACATATCAATGGCTGATCAGAGTTTTGCCTGCAGCCTGGGTAGTGAGTTCTAAAGAGCCTACACACCTCCCAGGCCCTCTCACCACTGAGCATTCAGCCATTGGCCAAGGTCAGATTTCTTTACTGACATCAGACCATTCTTCTATTTTGAGGTTACAGACTTTTTAAAATAATAATCACAGCAATCTAGCACAATTCAGCAGCACACTCATGTTTCTCCAACTTTTTAGAAAAGTACTATTAACATTTCAGGACTGCAAAAAAAAATTGTTCTTGGCAGTAGTGACCTGGAAAGAAGCGAGAAAGAGAACCCAACAGTAAAACACAGTCATTTTCAAACTGTCTGTAAGTGTTTTCCCATTCACAAAATCAATATTATAATGACAGTACATAAAAATTGTTTCTTTTGTATTCATATTTACTTGGAAAAACAACATGGTAGTTTGGAAGAAAGCCTTTTGGATCAAAAATAAAAGAATTTGACTATAACAACGGAGACACTGCCCCAGGGTATGGCTGATCCACATATGACCAGTTAGCAGAGGCAGGATATCAGCCAGTGCCCATTGTGTTACCTGGTTTTCTTGTTGGTCCCACAGACATATCTGCAGAACCTGACCCAACTCTTGCCGCTGCTGCTGCAGGTACTTGTCTAGCTGCCTTCTCCTGTCTTGTAGAAGTTCAAGAAGGCTGTCAATCTTCAGACAGCTGCTCTGAGCTCCGTGGATCAACTCGGAACTCACAGTAGGTCCATCACACTTGAATTTCTCTATGAAGTCAGTGAGTTGCTGGCTTTTGTTTAAAAGGGCTAGAGATCGTGATAAGAGTTCTAGAAGAAAATTAAAAAGAAAACGAGATAATGACATAAGCAAGCTTTTATGTAGTAATATTTGGATTCTTCACATAATTTTAAATGCATATAGCTTTAATAGTAATAACAAGCCACACTGCAAGGAATTTAAATGTGTAAACATAAACTGCTTACAAACTTGAAATAGTCAAACACCCTGGCCTAACCATTGCTACAGCCCTAACTGTCGGATGTTAGATGCTAAAGTTGAGCATTAGCATGATTCAGTGTAGGCCACGGAAGGATGGTGGAATTTTGATATGGTTCACTGTTTTAGTGGTGTGATACTGGCTATGGTGCCAACCCTCCCTGGACTATTCTGTATTCTGAGCTTGTTGAACTAAATATGAGGTTAAAAGGTAATACCTGTCATGGCCAAACACCCAGTGAAGGTTATAGCCAGCTGTTTCAATGTCAGTCTAATGGGGTCAGTTTTCACTCAGTTCTAGCCAACTGTTGACCTGAGAGAAAGTGGTTGCAGTGCTAATAGGGCTTCCAATTTTTTAAAGAGTTATAACTATAGATTTGTATGGAAAAGCTTCTGATTTTTAATGTTTTATACTTTGTATATTTTTAATTAAAACTCCCCACAAGATAAAGCATATTTACCTGTCAAATGGGCTATAAGTTTGTGATCTTTGAAATAAATTACATTGTAGGTTTAAGTAACATCTGTCTATTAAAATATTAGATAATAGTACTAGAGCTTACTAATATAATAATATCTCCAAGCAAGAAGGGTGTGATTATGTGCCCTGGGTAATTTGGGAGTCACCAATACAAAGAAACAAATGAAACACTAAGGATTTGAACTATAACAGAAGAATAGGAGAATTTAAATTAAAAAAGTCAGGGAGAACATTGAAATTCATTTTCTTGGACAAAGAAATGGAAGCTGTTAGATTTGAAATGTTCTCTGAAAAGCTCATGCTTTAGAAGCATGGTCCCCAGTATAGCAAGTTATAGAAAGAAGACTATTAGGCAATGATTAGATCATGGGGACTGTACCTCATCAGTGGATTAATCTATTTGATGGATTAATCATTTGAATACTGGGTGGTAATTATACATAGGTATAGGTATAATTATATACATATACATGTATTATTATATGTATAATTTTCTCATGGCTAGAGAAAGTAGGTCACTAGGCTGGGTGAATGCCCTTGGGGACTATATCTTGTCCCTGGCTCTCCCTTCCCTCACCCCTCATCCCTGGCTGCCCTGTGCGAGCAGCTTTCCTCTGCCACACCTCTTCCTCCATGATGTCCTGCCTCATCTCAGGACCATGGAATGAGACCTCTGCAACTGTGAGCCCAAATCAAGTTTTCTTCCTCTAAGTTGTTCTTTTCAGGTATTTTGGTTACAATGATGAAAAGGTAACACAGAAGAAAACATTACTAAGATAGCAGCAGGGGAAGGGATGTGCAAAAAAAAAAAAAAAAGACCTATTGTCTAAAACAAGTTTGTTATGGGGAAGTAAAAGAAACAGCAGGAGAAACAAGGTGAAATAGGTTATAGTGCATATAAACTGATGAGTTTAAATTTATATATCCATAATTTTGCAATCAATGTAATAATCAGGATGAGTGAGTTTAGTTTTGTATATGGAAAAAGAATTTTTTTCCTTTGCATTGAAGAGCTTGTTATGATATTTTGAACAGCAATACACAGGCGTGCGCGTGCACACACAGAAACTATGATTAGGCAACAAAGTATCCATATGTCTAATCTTACACATTACACTTTTCAAATAAGGGAGGGAAGCACAACTTTAGGGATTCAGGATATTGCAAACTGACAGTAGATCAAATCATACTGAACTGGCCCTTTAAAATATATATAATTAGCCAAAATTTCAATTTACATTCTTTTTTTTTTTTTTTAGTTTTCTGTCGGGGTTTCTGTCAAAATAGTATAACCATGACCACATTGCTCTAGGCATGCATCCGCCAGAGCCAAAGGTAATTTGAGGCTGCGTCAGCCTATTACTGGCTACCTGCTGGTCACCTAAATGGACCAATTCCTCCCTCAGTTCCCTCTGCCAGTTCCCTTGGCCTTCATCTGTCAGTTCCTCATACTCACATTTTTTACAGTCTACATTTATCTAGTTATTTATTCCATCAGGTAGTTGGTCATACCAAATGACATATTTTTCTTCACTGTAAACCATCTAGCTATATGGTGACCTTCAAGAATACAAAAGTTCTACAGTTTGTTTATTGGAAAGATTACACATTTCTGCATATATAAAACCCTAATAGCTGGTCTCAGTGGCACATGCCTGTAATCCCAGAGACAAGGGGTTACAGAGGCTGAGGCAGGAGGATTGCAAGTTCATAACCAGCCCCAGCAACTTAGTATGGCTCTAAGCAACTTAGAGAGACCATACCTCAAAATAAAAAATAAAAAGTGGTAGTTAAGCACCACTGGGTTTAATCCCCAGCACACAAAATTAAATTAAATAAATAAATAAAAACCCTACTTTCCTTATGATGTGAAGTTGGTAAACATTCAGTAAAATTTTCATTGCTTAATTGGTTAGATTAATTTTGTCATATTAAAAAAGTGATACTGATCTCACTGGCTTGGGAGGCAGAGGCAGGAGAATAATGGGCTTAAGGCCAGCCTCAGCAGCAGCAAGGTGCTAAGCAACTCACTGAGACACTCTCTCTAAATAAAATACAAAGGGCTGGGGATGTAGCTCAGTAGTCAAGTGCCTCTGAGTTCAATCTTCAGTACTCCCTCCAAAAAAGTGATACTAAAGTACATTTTATACTAGTATCTATATGGTTTGCCATAATTATTAGGTATAAATAATCAATTTAAATTAGTGAAGGAGGTCAACAAATTAGGTGGGCTTAATAGTTATTAAAATCTTGCCCAAATTAGTGCTTTCAAAAAAGTATCAAGGCCACAGTCATCAAGGTCACTGAGACCACAGATGATATTTCTTCCCAATAAATTTTAAAATATTCTGAAATCTTTCTCAAGAAGATGTTTTTTTTTCTTAAACTTACTTAATGAGCATTTTGAAATGTATTCAAAAGTAAAGATAACAGTGTAACAATGGGCCCCCATGAGACTATATCTATTTAAAATCTATGACAATGGAATAATAAGATTCTCCCTGCCTTACAGATCTGTAGGAATTTTGTTCATTTTAAGAAGGACATTAAACAGGTAGAGGGTACAGCTGTGATCAAAATTAAAGTAACTATTCTCCTCCTGAACATCCCTGTAGTACCTTGTTTATTGCTTACTTTTTCATCATTCTGCCATGCCTTCCATTGGAATTAAATATAAGAAACATTCAATGAGAAATACACTTTGGGTTGGAAGCTATCTTAAGTTTAGGAGGTGCAGAGATGCTCGAATCCCTGCCACCCAGGCTCTCCCAATCTGGTGATAAATATAAGTAAGGAAATAAGTTATTACTGCACAGTGAGCAGGGTGGTGTACAAGAGACACTCAGAGGAAGCATAGAAGAGTGTGACAAGCAGGTACCTGCCCTGCTAAACCACTGGCTTCCTGAGGCCAAAGTCTGTGCACTCTCCAGACACATGGCTCTAGGTTTCTCGCCAGCTCCAGGCTTGGAAAACACTGTTTAAGTATGTGTGGTTGAACTGAGGATGACCAGGTTGGTAGCCAGGTTTATCATGGAAACTATGCTTGCTGGAAAAAAACTTTAACTAACTAGGCTTGTGTAGCCCAAAGGAGAGAAGACAAGAGAAGATATGTTAGTTTTCAACTATTTTAAGGACTGTCTTGTGGAGGAACAGGCTTATTCTGTAACATTCCAGAGGGCAGAAACTTCAACTTGTTCCTGCAGTTCTGACCTCTGCAATGTTACAGGATAAGCTTCTCACAAACAATGCAGCCTGAGCATTGCTCAATTACAGAAAGGCACAGGAGAAGCTAACTGAAGTGAGCCGACTAAGAGGAGTAAGTTAGATCATGGTTCTCAGTTACAGTGTTAGCTTTTGCCATCCCAACATTCTCTGTACTACTCAACTGATGGACATATCAGAGATGTATTACAACTATACTTATACTTCATTTCCTTAAATTTAAAGATAACAGATATGAAGCCCTTAACTACAAACTGGAGTTTCATCCATTAATATGTACTTCAAATCAGCTCATCTTAATCATATCCCACTGAATCAGTTGATGATTATGTTTAATCAACTCCCATTCTATGAAAACAAAGTGCTTGAACCATCATGAGGCATATGAATTAGAACCAGGTATCTTGACCAGCCCCTATGTAATCCTTGGGCTTCTAGTATCACAAAAAGGGGCACAAAAGGGTTCTAGTAAGCATCTTATCAGGATGGAAGAATATTTTGTTGTCACAAAAATAAAGCAAGTTTCCTGTCTTCAGCTAGCATTTTTATCCATCTTTTCAGACTAAGAGAAGGCCAGGTGGACTCTGAAACGCAATGCCCCTGAAAAGCAATCCCCCGTCAGCTGGATGCCAGCAGTGTAGCCTATGGCCTCCAACCAAGCAGTGCACACCCATGTAAACTGGCTTGCTGTGCTGCACATCTGCCAACCTTGTAGGAGCCAACAGGAGCAAGCATACAATGTTTAGACTACTTCACACCCTTCCAGCTCCACCTCTCAATGTTTCTGGGAAATTTTCTACTTCCATAAGCCCCCATCCCTCTGGAAAACTTCATTTTATTGCTTCAGTAATGAACCTTTTCATCAAAAGTATCAGTCACTCTCAGATTTCCAGGAGTAAAATTGCTGTGTGAAGATCATGCTGGTTGGATAAAGATTGAATTGAGACCAAGAACCCACCTCAGTTAACTAGACTCAATTCACTTTCCAGTCTCTGAGAAAGAATGTCATGTGATTCTGCTCACCCCCTGTGGGGTGGCCAGCTAAATTGTGGCTGCCATGTAAATAATGGATAGCCACTGCTTTAGTGCTGAATCTTTTGATGTTTATGATTCTTGTTAGTGATAGGTTGTACAGAATAATAATCAGTTAAAATTGCATGTATATATTTCATAGGTTCGCATAAGAATTTACACAGGAAATATTGAATTCTTTAGTCTTTGGGTTTGGGAAAAGTTATGGTAAATTATTAATCATAATGATCTAGGTCCTTTGGAGAATGAATATAAACACACTACATGTTTGTGGATTTGAAAATGTTCTTTATTCTTCTCTAACATCATCAAATTTGTGGAGCTAAAAGTCATTTCATTCATACTTAGTTTTAATTAGAAGACACATTAGGCAGAAGTGACTTTCCCTATGTATTTATCTACCCTACTTCCCCAAAGATGATAGCAAATAACTACTCTTCCACAAATACCTTCCTTGTTCTAGTACTGGTCATTCCCAAATTTGGCAGTGGAGGGTTAGAGGAGAGGCCTGGCATACAAATTGATGTAACAATTAGACTGTCTTCAGAGCTGTGCAGAGGAAATTGGAAATCTTTTTGTGTAATGCTTTATTACTTATATCTGGAAGAAGCTCACTACTTTTTTTCTGCAATAATGAGAGAGGAATTTTCTTTATTCAAAGTGGCTATTTAAAAGACTGGCCTTCATTTATTAGCACTTAAAAGGAATATTCACTGAATTTAACCAACAAGTATTTAGGACCCACCATCCACATTGCTAGATGCAAGGATAAAATGATGAACAAGGTGAAAATGGCCTCTTTCCTCAAGAATTAAAACTAGAAGACCAGGTAAGGAATCTTCCAGAGGCTCTTCCTCTGCATTCTCTTAGAATCATTTACACTTAGTGCTTGCTTTCAGAAGGTAACCAAAAATAAAGCTTTACTTATCCTTTTTTTGGGAACAAGTTGGGGGTCTACATAATAAGATGAGTTAAAGCATGCTGTTGTACATAAGCATCTATATTATTAACATCTTTGGAAAATTTTAAAAGTTTATGTGAAGAATAAACATGTCTCTTGCCTTTGGCGTGATGTTCATGAAGCTGAAGAAGTGATTGTAAAGACTCAGCACTTTCAAACTCATGAGGACTCTGGAGGAAATCTTCAGTTTGGTCTATTTTAATAGCAAACTACAACACAAACATAAAGGAAGATATAAGAAATCAATCAAAATCAAAATGATGCTTATTGTTATCTGTGGGTGATTTGATGAATTAACGGCCTAGCTGGCCCGTGTGTTTCTGTAATGGTATGTGTGAGTGTGTGCTGGTTTGGGTTGTTTTTGTGAGTGGGTGTTTGCATGTTTACAAAGTGTCAAGGTCCCTCTCCTTCCTTTAGATCTCTCTTATATCAAGAAATATTCCCTGTATGTTGAAATAGACCAACTTATTTACTGTTCAGAAATCTATTCATTTTTTTCAACCAAAATTATTGTATCCTATGTAATAAATTCAATCACTTTCAACATTCTAAGGAAGTGTCTGAAAGAATCAGCAGAAAGTTTGCAAAGAAAAACCAACAAAAGCTTGGCTAGCCAGTACTTATGAAATTATGAGTAAATTTAACTTAAAAAAACTCAGAGAAGGCTTAAATATAGTCCCCCCCACAATGATTAAACTTAGAAATGAAAAATACAAGTTTTAGTCTAATCCCCTTGTTAGTACACAACAAAATATATATTTCTACAGGAAGTAGCCTGAACAGGTATACACCAAAGGGACACCTTTGTGAGAAATACTGAAAATAATCTTCAAAGAGAAAAAATGAATGACCATCACAGGTGATTTGTTTTTTTTCCCTCATAGAACATTATGATAAGTTTTAAAGTCACTGTATAACTTATCTCTGTACTTTTAATGCTTATTCAAATTTTTAAAAAATTAACCAATAAGCAAATAATACTTGAAAATTTTGCCTTGATGTTCTATTAACTTATGGATATTTTCTTTTCTCCACCAAAAAGTTATACTTTCCCTCTTTCTACAGCTTGTTCAGGGCAGAAGTGGCAACAAGAGGACACTTTTCAAAGAGCTTGATATTAATTTCACCCTCTTCTTTTGTATTACTGATGAAAATTGCTTGGTATACAAAAGGAGCCTGAACAGTATACAGGAGCTGGTCCAAAAATTGGATTTAGGATAATACAGAAACATTTAGTCATTTCACTAGATCCAATAAATGCTCACTCAAGTAAAAGAATAAGAAATGCTGGGTTGAAATGGTTTGACTTAATATTTCCTTTGACTCCATGTGGAATCTGGAAGTAATTTCCACATCATGGAGAAAATTAGCTAGCATTAACACTAAAACACAGAGAGAAGCAAATATTGAGCCTAATGTTAGAGAAATCATTTCCTGTACTCAGAGGAGCTGAGTTTGGAGGCAGTTGACACCTATACACCCCTTACTAGGACAGAATGAATCAGCTACATCTGTAATTTGGCTTCTGTAGGTGTATTTCAGCTAGTTTATTTATTTTCAGAAAAGATGATTGTGTGGAACTTTTACCCAAGAACATCTGTAAAATAACTTGGAGTTGGACTTCAGTGTTAAAATTGTGGAGAGCAAAACTTGGAAGTTGCAATAAGGTTTTTGCTCCTCCTTTTGGCTTTTAAACGACTTCATGATGCATGAGATTGTCTACCTCAATTCTTATGTTCTGCTACTAATCTTCTTTGCTTCATTATTTTGGATTTAAGCTCTGAATTTTCCATTTAAAAATGTCATATTTTTCAAAGCTAGTGCTTTATCATAATGAAGCAGTGCTATCCCATCAGAACGAATGTGCTGCCACTTGACAGAGAAGTTAAAAGTGAAATTTCCAGTAACTGGCTTATACCAAATACAACACTTCTTTTGATAATGTTCTTTGAGGCTCACATTTTGAAATCTGGAGCCTCAAAAAAATATTACAGAATTCAAGAAAAATTATAGGGGAAATGACCTTCTTAGATCCAGTACTTTTTCCTTCCCTTGTATTTTAATGAGCTCAAACTACAGAAAACTAACGATATATGCATTAGAAAAGTACTCTATAAAGTGCTAACTTTATAAGCTAAGTGTTCTATGAGACATTCTGTGATTGTTTTTTTTTTAATCAGCAGAAGAATTTTATCCTTCCACTTTTAGTCAACAAAAATGCCCTAAACTAGCCTTTCCTAATGACCCTATTAGTTGTAATTAATGGTAATTGTTTGATTGGTAACTGCATTAGTATCTTCTAAAGAGGAAATAAAATCAAAATGACATCAGACTAAGGGTGCTTACTTTACTTAATATTTTATTTATTTTTTAATTTAAAAACTTAAATGTATTCTCTTAAACGTATATACCTTTGTTATTCTGTCATTTTTAAAAATCCAATGGCAATGTCTATTTGTGGAAATAAAACATTTTCAGGAGTGTTGTTTATTGGCTTTGGTGTGGAAAAGGGAGAATTATTTTCAAATACAAACCTCCAAGGCATTTTCAAAAAATTCACAGGTCAACCTAAGGAGTTCCCGTCTTCTTTCAAGCATGGAGACCAGGGCTGCCCACGCTTCACCCAAGGTCTGGGCCATGGCGTCATAAACCTGACTCTGATTCTTGTTCTCTTCAGCTGTCTTGTCTGCTTCCTGCAAGAGTTCCCACACCCGATCTTCCAAAGCCTAAGTCCAGGAGAAAAATAAGGCATAGGCAGAGTGTCACCCAATGCAAGAACACAGAAGCATGGCTTAAACACTTGGATAGTTGAAACTGTAAATAGCTTGGGAAGATTGAGGAGAGAATTTGTACAATCTGTTGTGTAGGCAAGGAGGAGCAGTGGAGATTGTGGACAGCCAGAGAGCATAGCCACGCTAAATACTGTAGAGGTTCATCAAAGTTGCATGCCTACATTCCTGGAGTTATAGATTATTGAGCTAGATCTCACATTTCTAAATAAATAAATAAAAATAAGAAAACTAATTGGAAGACATCCAGAAGAGTAATTAAGAATAAAGTTATGAGAAATGAGCCCAACAAAACTTACTGTTTATTTTGAATTACTGTCAGTTAGTTGTTAGTATGTTTATAAAGCTTCATGTAAATATTAAGAATAAATTCTTCATATTGTAAAAATTAGAGAACCTGTAACCAACGTTATGAATTGTTTGAACAAACTATGGAGGAGGAAGGAAACATGTGCTTACAAAAGTGTCTCACTGAGAGATAAGAGGAACATTCCATAGATTCTGTTTCACTCTTGAAGTTAGCAACAAAACAAAGATTCAAATTAGTAGGAAGGCATTACAAATATGATCAGGCAAAATGTAACAAAGAAAACAAAAGTAGTAAGAGCACATTTATCAGGACACTTACACAAAACCAAATGCAATGATGGGAATATATTAAATATCAGTAAAAACATGAAGTTTTCAACTAAAAAATAAATATCATTAAAGTGAGTGAAACAACAAAGCATCAAAATTCAACTAATTTATATTTTTGCTTGAGCCATCCTTAAACTAAAAAGAAATAACATTTGAAAATAGAGATGAGATAGAACAGGCAGAAACAAGCAAAACAAAAAACAGGACTAGCAATATTAATATCAGATAAATTAGAAACAAAACAAAAATCATTCAGGATTAAAGAATGCCTTTTTATATTGATAAATAATATAATCTGCAGCACAGATAAGGCACTTGCTCTTTAGTCTCCATGGTAGAAAAGGGAGATGGAAAGGCTGTATAAAATGCACATGCCGGCTGGCTGCCCCGGATCTAGGGCCTGCCACCTTCAGGAGATGACCTCTAGCAAGTTGTGGCTGCCCTGCCAAGTTCAAGAGCAAGTTTAGTCAAAGCGCAGGATTGCTCTAAGGAGGCACCTAAAAATTGTGTGTTGCAGATTCCAGCACAGATTCCATGAAGGAACAAATCTAAACTCAAGAGGGCAGCTGTTGTAGCATCTGTTACTCTTGAGAGATTCAACAATTAGCCATACAGTTAATGTTCTGGTTTTAAAAAATATGAAGAAAAAAAGATAAGGCACTCATGAACTTTCCAGTTATAGCATGGAAATATTTCAAGTAGGTGCAAACAGTCAGACCACATTGTAATAAATATAAATAATATAAAGCCTGGATAATAAAACAAATAATTTTGGAAATTTAAAAAAACTTTGAAGAATTATTCTTAAAGCAAATATATAATAATCATTATAATTTTAAACAGTTTAGAGAAAATAATAATGAAGCTACTATATTCAAAGTCTTAAGGTATACAACTAAATTAATGCTTAGAAAAAATATAGCTTTTGACAAACTTGCTTTTAAAGAAAAAATAAAGTAATTAAATATTCAAGTCTAAATTATTGAAAAATAATAAGAAATAAATCAAAAATTGAGGGGGAAAGATAAACAAATACAAATCCAGATTAAGAAGAATGGAATACTTAATCCCTCAATGCCCAGTGCATGTCATACACCAAGTATAAAATGCTTTCAAGAAACCATGACCTCACCTAATTCATGCCATACACTGACCACATAGTAACTAATATGGGCAAACTCTCAGATGGAGAAATTAAAACATTTATTTAAATAAACTCAAAAAGTTTCAGGTAAACACAGAGAAATGACTCAATACTTTAACAGAGAAACTTAACAGAGACATGGAAGCAATTTTTAAAAGTTAAACAGAAATCTTTGAGCTGAAAATTATACTAAGTAGAATCACAAAAATGGTAGAAGGCATCAATAGTAAGATAGATCAAACAGAAGAATTAGTGAGTCTGAAGACAGGCTACTTCAAAATACAGAGATTAAGGAGAAAAAAAGAAACAAGAGGAATAAAGAAAATCTATGATAACTTTAGAACAGAATTAAAAGAGCATCAGTCAGATTATTGGGTTTCAAAGGGGACTAGAGAATGCCAAAGGGGTAGAAAGCTTATTCAAAGAGATAAGAAAAAAAAAAAAAAACTTCTCATACTTAGAGAAGGATACAAAAATTAGGTACAGGAAGGGCAAAGGTCCCTATCAGGTTCAACTCAACCAAGTCTACATCCAGACATACTACAATCGAGACTTTACACTAAAACACAAAGAGAAAGTTCTCAAAGCATTAAGAGAAAACAACAACAACAAAAATAACCCATAAGGGTATTACAGCAGACATCTCATTAGAAACTTAACTAGTCAGGAGGAAGTGGCATGAGATTTTCATAGGACTAAAGGGAAAAAATTGCCAACTGAAAGTATAGTACCCAGAAAATCTACAAACCCACCACCTCTAGCCACAGTCTGTCTGCATAGAGTTATCACCCAGTTAATCTCTATTAGGGAATTAATGCACTGACTAGGTTAAGGCTCTCATAAGCCAATCATTTCACCTCTAAACTTTTCTGCGCATTGTCTCACACATGAGCTTTTGGGGGTCATCTTATATCTAAACCATAACACCATGCTTAAATCAGACAACACAGACTTTATATCAAAAGCAATAAAAAGAGACAAAGAAGGTCATTACATAATAATAAATTGGTAAGCTCAGCAAGAGAAAATAAGAATTCTAAATATGTCAAAGAAATTGATAACTTATAATAAATGAACAAATTCCTTGATACATATGCCTTACCAAGATTGAATTGTGAAAAGAAAACCTAAATAGAGTTCAATGTAGGGGGTGATATTTATTAATATCAATCAATCAATCAAATACCTAGGAATAAATTTAACCAAAAAGGTAAAAGATCTTAACAATGCAAATTGTAAACCATGAATGAAATAAATTTAAAAAGGCATTTAAAAAATTGAAAGGCATTTGTGTCATGAATTGGAGGAATCAATACAGTTAAAATATCCATATTACCTAATGGATCTATGGATTCAATGCAATCCTTATCAAAATTTCAATGTCATTCTTCACAGAATTAGGGGAAAAATTCTAACTGGAATTTTAAAAAGATATCAAAGAACCAAAATGATCTTAAGCAAAAAGAACAAAGCAAGAGGTATTACACTACTTGACTTCAAAGTATACTATAAAGCTGTTAAATCAGAACAGAATGATATTGGCAAAAAATTAATAGTGGTTTTGCTGAATTATGCTAGTACTGTTTTTAAATTTTTTAATTTGTTCTTTTTAATTTTTAGACAATATGTATTTTGACTTATCATTCATACATGGAGCATAACTACCCATCTTGTGGTTATACATGATGTGGAATTATACATACCATTATTCATATATGAATATAAGAAAGTTATGTCCAATTAATTCTACTGTTTCATACTCCCCTTCATTTCCCTTTGTCTAATCAAAAGTATTTCTAATATTCTCTCCTTCCCCTTATTGTGTGTTAGCATCCACATATCAGAGAGAACAGTTGGCCTTTGTTTTTTGGGGATTGGCTTATTTCACTTAGTGTGATATTCTCCAGTTCCATCCATTTACCAATAAATGCATTAATTTCATTCTTCTTTGTGGCAGAGTAATATTTCTGTGTGAGTGTGTGTGTGTGTGTGTGTAATTATCTTTATCCATTCATATGTTGAAGGGCATCTATGCTGGTTCCATAGCTTAGCTATTGTGAATTGAGCTGCTATAAATATTTATGTGGCTGCATAATTGTAGTATACTTATTTCAAGTCCTTTGGGTGTATACCAAGGAGTGGTATAACTGGGTCAAATAATAGTTCCATTCAGAATGTCAATGCTGCTTTCTAGAATGGTTGCACCAATTTGCAGTCCCACTAGTAATCTATGAGTGAACATTTTTCCCCACATCCTCGGCAACATTTATTGTTACTTATATTCTTTTTTATATATTGTTTTAGTTGTAGACGGACACAATACCTTTATTTGTTTATGTGGTGCTGTGGATAGAACCCAGTGCCTCACCTATGGTAGGCAAGTGCTTTACCATTGGGCCATAGCCCTAGTCCTATTGTTAATTTATATTCTTGATAATTGCTATTCAAACCCTTAGAGTACTTTTAATTTGTATTCTAATTGCTAGAGTTGTTGAACATTTTTTCATATATTTGTTGACCAATCATATCACCCATAAATCAATTGTGTTTCTATACATCAGTGATGAATCAACTGAAAAATAAATTAGGAAAACTGCCCATTCACAAATTCCTCAAAAAAAATAAAATATTTGGGAATCAATCTAACAGAAGAGGTAAAAGACATCTACAATGAATACTACAGAAACTTTAAAGAAAGAAATTGAAGAAGACATTAGAAGATGGAACTATCTCCCATACTCTTGGATAGGCAAAATTAATATTGTCAAAATGGCCATGCTACCAAAAGTGTTATACAGATTTAATGCAATTCCTATTAAGGTTCCGGCGATGTTCTTCATAGAGATAGAAAAAGCAGTCATAAAACTCATTTGGAAAAATAAGAGACCCAGAATAGCCAAAGCAATCCTCAGCAAGAAAAGTGAATCAGGAGCCATCACAATACCAGGCCTTAAATTATACTAAAGACCTATAGTAACAAAAATGGGATGGTATTGGCACAAAAACAGACACATAGACCAATGGTACAGAACAGAAGACACAGAAACAAATCCTCATATATACAAAGGTGCCAAAAACACACATGGGAGAAAAGATAGCTCAACAAATGGTGCTTGGAAAACTGGATATTCATATGTAACAAAATGAAATTAAACCCCTATCTCTCACAATGCACAAAATTCAACTCAAAGTGGATCAAGGATCTAGGTATTAGACGAGAGACCCTGTGTCTACTAGAAAACAGTAGTCCCAACTCTCCATCATGTCAGCTTAGGAACCAACTTCCTCAACAAGACCCCTATAGTGTAAAAAGTAAAATCAAGACTCAATAAATGGGACAGTATCAAACTAAAAAGCTTCTTCACAGCAAAGGAAATAATCAAGAATGTGAAGAGAGAACCTACAGAATGGGAAAAAAATCTTTGCCACCCTTTCAATAAAGCATTAACCTCCAAGGATATATAAAGTACTCAAAAAACTTAACACCAATAAATAAATAAATAAATAAATAAATAACCCAACCAATAAAAGGACAAAGGAACTGAACAGACAGAAATGAAGAAATGTGAACAGTCAACAAATAAATGAAAGGTAGTACTGTTTTTAATTTTATAAGGAAACTTTAAACTGTTTTTAAAAATATTTTTACTAATTTACATTCCTGCCAACAGCAAGCAAGATTAGAATACATAGACCGATTGAACATAATAGAAAATCTGAAAATAAACCACACATCTACGACCAACTAATAAAAGTGTAAAGAATATGCATTGAAACTTAGAATGGAATCACCATTTGACTGAGCTATCCTACTTCTCAGTTTATACCCCCAAAACTTAAAATCAGCATACTATAGTGATGCAATGTTTATTGCAGCTCAATTCACAATAGCTAAACTGTGGAACCAGCCTAGGTGCCCTTCAACAGGTGAATGGTTAAAGAAAATGTATATATACTCAATGGAATATTACTCAGCCTTAAGGAAGAATGAAATAATGGCATTTGCAGATAAATGGATGGAGCTGGAGAATATCATGCTAAGTGAAATAAGCCAAACCCAAAAAAAACAAAGCCAAGTGTTTCCTCTAACAAGTAGATGCTGGTCCCTAATGCAGGGGGTGGGGGTGGCATAGGGAAGAATGAAGGAATTTTGGATTGGACAAAGGGGAATAAGGTGAGGGGATGGGGTGTTGAGTGGGAAAGACGGTGGAATGAGATGAGCATTATTACCCTATATACATGCATGATTACATGACTGGTATGACTCTGAACCCTGTATAGCCAGAGGAATGAAGAGTTGTGCTCCATTTGTATACTATGTGTCAAAATGCATTCTATTGTCATGTATTACTAATTAGAACAATTTTTTTAATTTAAAAAATAAAATAAAAACAACAAGAAAAGAAGATGCTTTGGAGAAATGTCAGTCTTTTCAATAAATGATGCTGGAAAAATTGAGTATCCACATGCAAAAGAATAAATCAGACTCCTACAATCCATAACTACAAAAAATCAAGTGTATGAAGACAAATATAAAACTTTAATAAGTGAAAATATTAGAAGGAAAAATGGGGAAATTCTTTAAGGCATTGGATTAGGCAAGGATTTTGGGGAACATGATCTAAAAAGCACAGGAAACAAAAGCAAAATAGATGCATAGATTTAATCCAACTAAAAATCTTCTGAACAGCAATGGAAACAATCATCAGTCAGAAGAGAAATCCTACAGTATAAGAAAAAATATTTACAAACTATATAAGTGATAAGGGGTAAATATATAGGACATCTAAGGAACTAAAAACGTCATAGCAATAAATAAATAAATAGGAAGGAAAGAAAGATATGATTAAACAATGTGGAATAAAATCCATCCATGCATTTTTGTGTGTCCTTTTAACTGTGAAGATATTCTACTGAGTGTGTAAGACACAATTTGTTGCTCTAGTTATTGTTGGTAAGTATTTCCAATTTGTGGCTATTGTTTATAAACTTGCTATGAATATTTATTTATATGTTTTTTGGGGTAGACATTTTTTCCATTTCTCTAGGTATTTACCTGAGGTGTTTTCCAACTTAATTTACTTTCTTATCATACCTTTCCATATGTTTTCAATTTTTTAATGAAAATGTCTTTTTTTTTTAAATCATCGGGGGCAAGTGTTGTTTTTATTTTTGTAACTATATAAAATAGCTCTATACTAAAAAGAAAAAAATCATGCCCTTCTTATGTTGGAACAATGGACTGTTATTTCCAATTACTCTTGGAACACTCATTTCCTTCTTCATAACTTTCAAATCATATCATAAGACACATTATACACTTTAATTATATTATTGTGCCATTTAGATAACTTTAAGTGCTAGTTAAGTTTGCATTGTGCATGGTTTTCTTTTTATACTTTTTATCACTAAAATAGATTAACCTAGCCTTAACTTCTACTTGCAATAGGCTTTATTTCTGGGATATATATGAAGAAGAAAAATATTATGTTAGGAGTTTTAACATCTTAAGAAAACTCATTAATACGACTAGAAGTACAATAAGAACTGAGATTAGGGGAGTTTGATAATTACATGGCAGAGATGCAGGGAAGAATAATAGGCAATTAATTAATTCTGGAGAGAGACAGATAAACACTTAACCTTACAGTAATATTTCTCATATTTTAAACAAAGGTGATAAGATAAATCTGAAAATTGGCTATTTTTATATTTAATAGGATTGTCTTTGGAAGCATTTCTACATAGAATTCTCTCAGCTTTGTTAAACATACATGAAATAATTCTTCTTATTACTGTCCTTTCCCACTGAAGTGACACTTTAGAAAGTAATGTAGAAGATAGGGGAACAAACAACTTGAAGAACTACAATTCCAGCTTCCAGTATTTCCTTGGGACTCTCCCATGACCTCTGGTGTGAACCACAAAATGTTATATTCATGGCAGACCCAAGGCCAGAACATTCTTGCAGAACCCTCTGGGTTTGATCTGGTACAAGTTGTGCTTGGGATTTTGTCCAAGAAATCCAGTAGACATTCTGCTTGTGTGATATGCAGAAAATTTTCTGTTCAAAATTCTCTCAAAATTTAGATCACTGTTGGGGTACCAGAATCAGAGGTCAAGAATGGTTCAGTGCATTACAGGATCTACTAAAATGCCATCTAAAATACTTGAGAAGACAGGGACTCAAACAGAGTGAACAAGCAGGATTCATAGGATAGGGTTATTTCTCAGCCAATCCAAAATCTCGGTGCTTCTTGTGAGATTCTAGAAATAGAGCAAGAACTCAAACCAGAACCTACCACCCAGGTGTTTGATGTCTAGCACTGGGGGCCCCCTACAGTACTATTTCTTCAGCTGTGGTAATGGTGTTAGTAAGGCCACATGGTTCTTTTATTTGTTCCCACCTTTCGATGTTTACCCAGGTACCATGTCATCTCATTGGCGACACCTACCCTTCTGAATCAGATGACTGTTTATATGCTACCAACACTTTGGAAATGCTATTTTAATGTTCATTACTGAGCCTCCAGGGAGACTACCTCCTTTCTTTTCTCTTCTGCTCAAAGAGCAGGGTGTATCAGCTGAGTAGCCTGAAACACAAATGCAATCAATATACTAGTGGAAAGAGAGGAGATCTTTACCCATGCATGCTAATGACAATGATTTCAAGTCCATGAAGGAGACACAAGAGACTTAAAATTCTGTCTTAATAATATTTCCAGCTTAAGCAGCTGTCACTGATGCTCATACCTGTAGGGCATTTTTAGTCACCACAATGGGGAAAGGTTGATAAAGGATTGTCCCACCAAATGGTAGCACTACTGAGAAACATTGAATGCCCTGCACATCATAAAGGCTCAGTAAGTGTTCATGGTAGATTGTGTGGGAAAAATCTAAAAGGTTTCTTTCACATTTTCCTGAAAATCATCTCACTTTATTTCACAGGTTATTCGGGTTAGAGGAGACTTTTGACACCAGTTGTTCCAATCCAAACTCAACAACATTAGGAAACACACATGGCTGCCACTTGTCTCCCCCACCCTTAGAGCAGACCCTTCCATGGATGTTAGAAAAAGTTGTCTTCTATTGGACCAAAATCTGTCTCTTTGTTCCCCAGACTGCCACATCTCCAAGATTTCTAATTGTAGGAAACCCCTTGACAACACCCTTAAAGTCTTCCATTTCTCTTTCTTCTTATTTAGACCTGAAGAGTTCTTTTAGAAGTTGAATTTGGCACTATGGAGACTTAGACAAGGAAAACTTGACATATTTTAAGCATCTGAAGTGAGCCTGGCACTCCACCTTCACCCCCTCTCCTCAAATGTCTGTCCATCACTGTCAGCTATAGACTGACTTCTTGCCAAGTGGTGAGAACAGCTCTTCCTAATGGAAGACCATCAAAATCCAGGCAGTAAGAAGGGACAAATTAGTAACTGAAAACACTCTTTAAAATGGAAAAGTCTAATTTTTTCATGTCTTATTTATCAATTTAGTAATGACATGATAATGTCAATAAGAATATTTGTATAGTGCTTTCCAGTTAAAAATATAGATATTATCTTTATGATATTTATGATACCCTCCATCAACATAGTTGTGTAGGAAGTATTTCACTTCAATGGAAAGGGTGGTCTTTTTCCTCCATTAAAGCTAAAATTGAATTGTCACTTGTTCAAACATAACACAATAATACTCTCTATGATGCTTGTTTGTGGAACCTAAAGTTATTCATGAATGTATTCACTTATCCATTTGCAAGAATTTTCAAGCACCTCTTAAGCAATACAGATCATGGTGATAGATATTGAAGATGGTGGTCTAGTTATTGTGGCATTGCTTTCCTTTCTTCCATACTTCAGCTTTTTCTAATACTCATCTCCTTTTCAACTCATTCTTGAGTGATTTCTGTCTCCACTCTCCTACTCTTGCAGAGATCCATCTGACCTCACATTTGTCAATGCCATAATCCTCATTTAATCACCTCTTCATAATTGAAAATGTTCAGTGCTCCAGTAAAAATGTTTCTCTTCTACTGGGCACCACTACATGCTCATTCTGTTTCTGTTTCTGCTCCCTTTTACAAATGTATTTCTCTGTCCATTTTTAAGTGTCTAGGTATTCTAGGATATCATGGCCTTTTCTCTTCACACAAAAAGTAGGTGTTAGTAGTGGGGTGGGGTGGGGACTAATCTCAAAATCATTTGGTTGACTTTTTAAAAACTACACTCAACTTCTTTCAGGAATGTTGGTATGGTCCTGAGGGCAGAGGCCCAGTGACTCCTTCTGAATAAAATATTCCAATAAGCCACTAGTATTAATTATATTGTGTCTCTGTACAATCCAATAGAGGGTGGAAGAGAAAGTGTGATAATTATTATTCAGTACCCTCTTTCCAAGTGAATACCTCGCTCTTGTAACTACAACCACTATAGACATAGTTTATTTCTCCTGATTTTTAAATCCACTGAAAGTTGTCACCCAAAAATCTAACAACCATTTTCACTAAGTTTGCAACTCACTTGGCTGCCAGGAACAGAAATATGAAGGACAACCTTCACTCGCCCACCCCTGCCAAATTATTCAATTTCAAGATCTAGTCAGTCACAAAGACCTACTGAGTTGATCTTTTCCTTATCATTTGAACCCTGGCCTTTCTCTATTTTCACCCCCTTGCCCTAATTTAATCTCCCACCATCTCTCTCCTGATTTCCTCCAATAGCTTGTCAACTCATACCGGTGCCTCTAGGCTTATTATCACCCAATCCATTCTCTACCCTGCTGCCATGTAGAAGTATGATTCTGCTAATCAGCAACTTGTAAATCTTGCCATGCTTCCACTGGTTTGAAGATAAAATTTAAAGTCTAAGCGTAGCAAACGAGAATCCCAGTACTTGATTCTTTCTATTCTTCCCTCTCTCAATTCACTCTCTCACACTCTTCTCTAACTTCCCTGAAGTTCTTGTGATTCCTGACTCTATGGGTTATTATCCATGTCTCAGCCCAAAATTCTCCCCCATGCAGCTTCCTGCTCATCCTTCTCCTTCCTGTGAATCACCTCTGTCTAAAGAACTCTTCATCATCCTTTAAGATATTTAGGTGCTGTGAGTCTTCCCTGACCCTCATCTGCCTCTCATACATGGGTCTGTGGAATTTGCCTTTCTAAAGTGCTTTTCAGGCCACTGCACCACCTGCCACTACTGCCCCATCTATGAAGGAGGCCAATCCATTGTGGGACACCAGCCAGGGCCTGGAAGCCCAATATAAACATAAGGTACTGGAAACTTTCAGGGACACTATAAGTCTACAGGGTAGAAACTATACAACCTCAGATCCACACTGAAGGTTGGGAAGACACGCAAAACACATGAAAAAATAAGGGAATAAAGTGTCCCAAACAAACCAAGATGCTCTAATAGTAGAATCAACAACACAGTAGAAGAAATGTTGGAAAAGGAGTTCAGAATGTACATAGTTAAACTGATCCATGAAATAAAGGATGATGTAAGGAATGAAATCAGAGAAAATTTTCAGGAGGTGAAAGATCACTTCAATAATGAGATCGAGATTATAAAAAGAAATCAAGCAGAAATACTCAAAATGAAAGAATTAATAAAACAAATTAAAAATTCAATGGAAAATATCACCAACAGACTAGACCACTTGGAAGACAGAACCTCAGGCAATGAAGACAAAATATATAATCTTGAAAATAAAGTTGACCACACAGAGAAAATGGTTAATGAAAAAACATGAACAGAACTTCCAAAATTATGGAACAACATGAAAAGACCAAATTTAAGATTTATCAGGATAGATAAAAGCAAAGAGACACAAACCAAAAGAATGAACATTCTTTTCAATAAAATAATATCAGAAAATTTCCCACACCTGAAGAATGAAATGGAAAATCAAATACAAGAGTCTTACAAGACACCAAATGTACAAAATTACAACAGAACCACACCAAGACACATTATAATAAAAATGCCTAGCATTCAGTATAAGGAGAGAATTTTAAAAATTGCAAGAGAAGAGTATCAGATTATAGGGAGGGGGACACCAATTCGGATCTCAGCTGATTTCCCAACCCAGAGATCCTTGAACAACATATACCAACATCTGAAAGAAAATGGATGTCCAACAAGAATGCTATATCCAACAAAATTAAGCTTCAGATTTGAAGATGAAATAAAAACCTTCCATGATAAGAAAAGTTAAAAGAATTTACAACTAGAAAGCCTGCACTACAGAACATTCTCAGCAAAATATTCCATGAGGAGGAAATGAAAACAAAAAAAAGCAAAAACCAGCAAAGGGAAAGACTACACTAAAGGATGACAGTCAAAGGATAAACTAAGTTAAAAACCAGAAATAAACCAAAATGAATGGTAATACAAATCATATCTCAGTAATAACCCTGAATGTTAATAGCCTAAACTCATCAATTGAAAAACATAGACTAGAAGATTAGATTAAATAACAAGATCCAACAATATGTTGTCTCCAAGAGACTCACATCATAGGCAAAAACCCACAAAATCACTCACATGGAGCATGTAAATAAGCAGGGGTTTCCATCCTCATATCAGATAAAGTAGACTTTAAGCCAAAATTAATAGGAAGAAACAACAAAGGCTATTTCATACTGCTTAAGGGAATTTTACATCAACAAAGCATAATAATCATATGCCCTGAACAATGGAGCATCTACATACATCAAACAAACTCTTCTCAATTTTAAGAATCAAATAGGCCACAGCACAATAATACTGGCTGATTTTAACACACCTCTCTCACTACTGCATAGATCTTCCAAACAAAAACTAAACAAAGAAACTATAGAACTCAATAATACAAGCAACAATTTGGATTTAATGGACATATATAGAATATTTCATCCATTAACAAGCAAATACACTTTCTTCTCTGCAGCACATGGATCCTTCTCTAAAATAGACCATATCTTATGCCACAAAACAACTCTTAGCAAATACAAAAAATATAGAGACATTACCCTGTATTCTATTACATCATAAAGTAATAAAATTAGAAATGAATGATAGAATAAAAAATAGAAGCTACTCCAATACCTAGAGACTAAATAACATGCTATTTAATGACGAATTGATAGCAGAAGAAATCAGGGATGATATTTTAAAAAATTCTTAGAGGTAAACAAGCACACTGATACAACATATCAAAATCTCTGGGACACTATGAAGGCAGTGCTAAGAGTAAAGTTCATTACATTGAAATCATTCATTAGAAGAATAGAAAGTCAACGAATAAATGACGTAACATTACATCTCAAAGCCCTAGATAAAGAAGAACAAATCAACACCAAAAAGATTAGAAGACAGGAAATAATTAAAATCAGAGCTGAAATCAATGAACTTGAACAAAAAGAGTTTTTTTTAATTAACAGAAAAGTTGGTTCTTTGAAATTATAAATAATATTGATAAACCATGAGCCATACTAACAAAGAGAAAGAGAGGGAAAACTCAAATTACTAAACTTCTTGATGAAAAAGGAAATATCACAATGGACATTACTGAGATACAGAAGATAATTAGAAAATATTCTGAAAATTTATACTCCACTGGAGAATATTATGCTAAGGGGAGTGATAATAGTTGTATTTTGGGACTAAACAGAGGGGAGTGAGGCTCATAGTATGTATACATTCTATGTATGAGAAATGAATACCCTAGCTTGAGTGGTCATTCATCCAGGCCCCTTTCTATACTCTAGAGCAGTGTGTCTCAATATTGAGAACTCAGGAACTCAGAGAACATGCTGTGGACTCCCCAGTTGAGGAACCACCAAAGAAAGTCCATCTGCCATTCCACTGGCACCAATGAAATGAAACACAAACACAAGTGAAGGCATTGAAATTTGTCAGCTTAAATTAAATATTTCAAGATAATCACCAAAAACATGGAAATTATTTGAAGTACTAATGGATCTCTCTGAGACTACATTTGTAAACTCCCATGGATCTAGGAAGCACAATTGAGAACAATGCAATAGAAGAAGCTGACAAATGAGTCAGGCTGGGCGGGAGTGATGGCTGACTGTGCGGATGTGCTGCTACAAAAGCTGTGCAGTGCCAAAGACGCTCTGTGCTCAGGAGAGTCCACCAAGAACAAATCACTTATACATTTCCAGGCTTGTGGTCCACTGTTTGTGGGAGGTAAAAAGAGGATAATGGATTCAAGGGGAAAAAGTCATAGAGTTGAATAGAAATGACCTTGGGAAGAGGAATGAAGAGATGGGGGATGTGTACACAGCAAAGCACCAGGAAATCAGAAAACGTCTCAGAGGTGGTGGGAATAAGAAAGCCAGGAAGACACGGGCATTCCAGAGTTTGATGTAAGAGTTGAGACCAGGACACTGTCATTGATGAAGTGAAGCTTCCAAGAAGCATCTCAGACCCGTCAGAATGATACAGCTCACAAACACACAGAGTTTGTGATACACTTCTTGTGGAATCACAGCACATATGAAATATATGCTGCTAGAAACATAAGTGAACAGCAGTTGCTTAGAGCCTACTTGAGTGGTCATTTGTCCAGACCCATTTCTACACTATAGAGCAGACAATTTGAAGCAACTTCTTAGACAATTTGAAGGATGCATCCATCCAATCTGGAAAACAGAATAAAGATCTTTTATGCTAAACACTTGTTTATGGATGAAATTGCTCTGATATTTTTCTGGTTTGCTCTAATTTTAAAAACATCATTTTTAACATTTCTCAATGAAATTTGAATTTTTTTCTTATTCTGGCAAGGAGACAAAGTTTGCTCATGAGGCAGCTATTGAGGTAATATCCTTCCTTTTTTTTCACATATAAAAATGGTGTTTTTCTAACAGTCAAAACATCATACACATTGAGTTGTTTCTCCAGAGATGGAGATGAATTTGCCTTGAGGGGCCACATTCCAAAGTAGTAATGGGTCTCCTTTTGATGTCATACAGTGTAATGACATCATTAAGAGCCAGGCTGAAGTGGTAGAACATTACTCAGCACACACAAGCTTCTGGGTTTTATCCCCAGCACTGTGAACAGACTCTGGAGTCCACATTCTGGCTCCACCACTGCTCTGCACACTTTACAAGTTAATTTTCTAACCAAATCTCAGCATATCATAAAATGGGAACAATAATAATAACTACTTCATGAGGTTTTTGTGAAGATTAAATGAGTAATCCCTGGAAGCCCTTGGCATAGTGCATGGTATATAGTAAGTGTTCAATATATGTTAACCATCATTTTAATTATGTTTTTATTTATGTGTGCTTCTTACTAGTAAGATTTTTATTTATTTATAAAACCACTGGATGGAGAACATCATATTGAGATCCTAGTAGGAATAAACTAAATGATACCTGTTCTGATTTGGATCTTGGAACGTCCCCTGAAAAGCTCAGGTGTTACATAATGCAACATATTCAGAGATGAAAAGATTGGATTATGAGAGATGTAACCTCATCAGTGGATTAATCCATTTGATGGAGTAATAATTTGAATGGATTACTGGGTGGTGATGGTAGGCAGGTGGGGTGTAGCTAAAGGAAGTTAGGTCATTGGGGCATGACCATGAACTACATCTGTCCCTGGCCCTCACCTCCTTCTCTCCCCAGCGCCTGCCACAACTCTCTCCTTCTTGCTTCCTGGCTACCAAGAGCTGGCACCGTGCCCTGTCATGGTGCTTCTGCAATGGAGTCAGCTGACAGTGGACTGAACCTCTGAAACAATGAGCTAAAATAAATCCTTCCTCTTCCAAATTGCTCTCATCAGATATTTTAGTCACAGTAATAAAAAGCTGACCAATAATAACATACTCATAATAGGAAATAAAAAGTTACTTCTGATTTGCAGTATCTATATGAAATGCTAATCACTATAACCATTTCAGAAATGATGACAGTTCAAAACGTAAGATATTTTAATCTGAGACAAATAACAATGATCTATTTCCAAGGAACATGAATATTAGATTATATTTAAAGAACTGGGTTTTTAGAAAATTTCTCTTATTTTGTCCTAATTTTCTATGATGAAATTATTATTTTTATGTATGAAATAATTAATAATTGTATCAGATATGTTGATGAGATGGATAGCACAAATATTCAGTAATTAAATATAGAAATTCAGCATATGGCAAAAATTTATGTTTTATAAGGCTCAAGTCTTAGTATTTTGATTTTGCAGTAAATCCAACTATATAATCATGTATAGCCTGTTTTGAAAATCCAAATGGAAGTAAAAATGGAATGTTGTGTTCTAGGATTTGTATTCCTTTGGGCTAAATATTGTATTAATGACGAGGAAGATTGACATAATTGTTTTTATGCATCCTTAGGCATCACTCACTAAAACAAAGTAAACATATCTGAAAGCAAACATATGCTGTAATTATTGAAACCACATTGCCTATGCTCATACAAAAAATGTATTCTCAGTCAATTTTTTAAAAAAATTTTTTTAGTTGTCAATGGACCTATTTTATTTTATTTATATGCGGTGCTGAGAATTGAAACCAGTGCCTTGCACATGCTAGGCAAGCACTCTACCACTGAACTATAACCCCAGCCCCCTCCATCAATTTTTATAGTCATCTTTTGCAATTTCTTCTATTGCTGATAATTATCTTCATAAATTTGTTTAAAAGCCAACGAGGCAATAAATACAAATGATCATTTATTAAGAAAACTAGATATTTGTTGATAGGTGAATTATATGTGTTCATCTGTACGATACAACAGATCTTGGATCAATAGACATTTTAGCTTACTATCAATATGATTGAATTCTAACGCCAAATATTTTTGTTATTAATCTTTAAATTTTGGGATCAGAATGAGAATGCCATCTGAATTTTCTATTTAACCAGTGATATTGGGATATCAATTTTCTTAAAACCACACCTACACTCTCTATCAGGTAATTCAGAATACTTCCTAAGTAACATTTTTAAAAAAGGCAAACTAAACTCCTAAAATCTATATTTTTTGGCTTCTTGAGGAGTTGTCCTCCAAGTCACAGATGAGTTGATTGGTTCAAGAGTGAAAATATGATTTTCTCAGGGAAGGAAAATGATCAAAGCCTGAAAAATCAGATTCCACAGAACCTTACCTGCTGAGACGATCTGCAAAGATCTATTCACCAGTTACTAAATTGGTCAGATGTGAGCCTGGTGCGGGTGGTTGGCCACTCTACCAGCTATGTGCACAGCTTACCCAAGAGACAGAGAGACAGAGCCCAACAACATTACTAGCATTCCTGGATCCAGCCTACTTATTAACTGATTCTCCTACTTAGAAAAATAAATACATTCAGAGACATAATCCACATTTTTGTGGCTTCTCCAAACTTAATAAATATTAAAATCTTAAAATTGTATCTGTTTATGACTTGAGGGATAGAAAAAGAACTGCATCAGATAAACATCATTATTTAGCTACTTTAAAATGCATGCTATCTGTATATGGGGTAAAAATGGGAGCTCATAACCCACTTGAATCAAATTGTGAAATATGATATATCAAGAACTATGTAATGTTTTGAACAGCCAACAATAAAAAATTAAACAAACAAACAAACAAACAAACAAACAAACAAAAAATAAAATAAAATAAAATGCATGCTGTTCTGGAATATGGTTTTTAAACAAATGAATTTTCAATTGCTAAAGATCAACTCTGACTCCCCAATATCAACTTTTAGCATATCTCCAGACCCCAAATGTCAAGATAAGACTTTTATTTTAGATAGTTAAGTATCATAAATAAAAGTCTTAATTTTTTTTAACTGTCTACCTAGAGTCTCAGGTTTGACATCTATAATGAAATGTCAACTAATGATTATGCAGTCATACTATCTCTTCTGCCAGGCAAGAAGATTAAATGTTTCAAACCATTTATTTCCAAATACTTTTGAAATAAACAACATGAAGTGATTATCAAGTTCAGTCTCAAATGATTTTTTTCCTATCTCCATTATTTAATATATGTCTGGATTAACTACCATTATTACCTTCACCTGTCATCACTTAGATTATCTCTCACAATCACACAGCGATCATAACTGATTCAGAAAGAATACCAGGGAATGCATTTTCTTACTTTAGCATACAAAGTTTCAGTGTGACAGTGTTCACAAGGTGACTGATGTCATCCTCTATATTCTGTTATCTTCTTTAGAGCACACATTCTACCAAAATGGTTGAACCCTGGCTTAAGAATTCAGAACTACTGAAAAGTCTGAAAAAATAGCTAGGACCTAGGCTGTCTGTATTTTTTTAAAATATGTTAGTATTTTTGGTGTTTTGGCCAAACAAAAATATACATCCACACTGCTAACCATCTCCTCTGCTAGCATTAGGGTTAAGCAATGTTCGTTCATTTGCCAAATATTTGTGGAATCCTACCATGTGCCTGACTTTTTAATGTTTTCCAAGGATGCAAACAGACATATGACACTGCAGCTTGTACAATGCAGGCTGATACCATAAATGTGTTCCCATAACATTTGGTAGAGTTTTCCTGGGCATTGACCATTTCTGAGTTCTTTGCAAAGACCTCTGAACTGAATCATTCCTATCTTCCTTCTAAGGCTTCCTACTCCCAAACCTCATGCAGTGAACTGGCCTCACCAGTGCCACAGGAGGGAGAGATTCCAGAGAATGCAGATTCCCAGGTCCATTATAGCAAATTTTGATTCAATGTGTTTGGAGTGAAAAATGGGGAACCACTCTTTCTCCAGAAACTCCTCACTTGATTCTGATATTCAGTCAAGCACCATCTACTTGTTGTTTTTCTAAAGGGCACCACAGTTGGATAGGAGGAATAACTTCAAATGTACTAAAACACAATAGATTATTGACAACAACTAGCTGAATATTTCAAAATAGGTAGTAGAGAGGATTTTATATGTTCCTAACACAAAGAAATGAAAAATGTCTGAGGTGATGGCTATGCCAGTTACCCTGATCTGACCACTATACATTGTATACATGTATTGAAATGCCACAGTGCTCCCCATAAATATGTATGATCACTGTATGATTTTTAAAAGTATACTTTGGTAACTTTAGCAACATTGACCTAGACTTCTAAAGGAAAAGGATTGTGTCTTAAATCTCTTTTTATATGTTATGCCTGGCATGTCA
Organism: Marmota flaviventris; assembly: GCF_047511675.1. Classification (NCBI taxonomy): domain Eukaryota; kingdom Metazoa; phylum Chordata; class Mammalia; order Rodentia; family Sciuridae; genus Marmota; species Marmota flaviventris. The sequence continues at coordinate 53,940,614 of NC_092508.1, read as the reverse complement.
ACTGACACAAGTTAAACTTCAATGAATATTATTGAACAAAAATGCAAAAATATGCTCTGAGGTTGTGGCTCAGTGGTGGAGCACTTGCTTGGCATGTGTGAAGCACTGGGTTCGATCCTCAGTACCACATAAAAATAAATAAATAAAATAAAGGTATTGTGCCCATCTACAACTAAGAATTTAAAAATGCAAAAAAAAAAAATCCCTATTATGAAAAAGAAAGGGAGGGAGGGAAGGAGGGAAAGAAGGAAGGAATATGGTACCAATTCATGGGTAAGATATTATGGCATTTGAAAGCCTGTAAGTTCCCACGATATCTTTACTTACACGCTTAACAGAAGGCCTGAAAATTTCCCCCTTTACAGTTATTTCAAGTTGAGGCATTCTCTCTATAAAGTTCTGGTGAAAGAATACCAGTTAGGACACTCCCCTGCCAAAACATTTATCAATTTTTTTTTTGTACCCCACAAGAGAAGACAAAAAGGAACCTCCCTTCTGCAGCAAACCTGGCATTCCACACTCTGGATACTGCCCACCTGCCCATCCTCTTTTTTCCCCAGCCCCTTCTTCCTGACTCTTGGTGCAACCTTGCAAAGCCACCTTCTGCTCTCCTAATGCTCCATACTGGCTAGGTCCTGGCACCATGATTTGTGCTTTTCCTTTTGCTCAAGCTATGCACATAACCTTTTGCAAAGACTTTCCTGATTCTTTCCTATACCTATCTTTTCCCTATATTTTTATGAGCTTCTGTATATTTATTGGATTCACTTATTGAAAAGCCCATCTCCTGAAGTCTGAAATTTAATTTTCAATGTTTAGTTCTTTCCACTCCCAATTTTAATAAAAGGATGCATAAACATATTTACATATTTTGAAAGAGAATGAGAAAGAAAAATATAGAACAATTTTAACAATTAGTAAATCTAGATGATGGATTTCTGACTTTCCCCAGATCTTACTTTCTTCATTTATATTTAAATACTGTTGACTTTTGCTAAAATAAATAAATAACTCTACATCTATCATTGGCTAGCATTACCTCTGCTAAGAAGCCACATGGTCCCACTGGAGAAACCCATCTTAGAAGGAAGTTTCCACTTCCCACTTACATCTTAACTTGTGAGTCACTGTCTCTGTCCCTTGGGAGTTAAGCATTCTGTCCCCATCTCAAGTCTCAATACCCTTCCTGGGACCCTCATTCCCATATCAATTTTACAGTATATAAATACCTCTCTTCACTGTGCCATCTTCAAACCAAAGAAAGTGGCAGTTGGGTTATACAAAATACCAAAAAGAAAAATTAGACACTGTCTTGGGTGCCAAGAAAATACTTCATTCTATTTTCAAAGTCTAAGGGGAAAAAAAATCAATATTTGTCCTTAGTTTTTTTAAAACCAGAAGACAACATTCTCAGATATGAAAAAGTCCATTCTCGGGTTGAAGAGGCCTGGGGACGCCACCAAATAAAACACTTAGATTAATCGACAGTAGCAGTAATAACATTTTTTTAAGCTAGTTGTTTAACAGAACAAATGCAATATCCAACTTACAGTGTAAGCAGACTTCATGTTGACAGTGAGATATGGAGCTTTTACAATGAGCAACCCGTGAAAAATGACTTGCCTCGGGATTCAGTCAAGGCCAGCTTAATTTAAGTTTTCCTCTCCCACTTGGTTAGTCATTAAACTCAAGAAAGTATTTTGGAATGGGATCTAAGAAAAAGACATTCTGGTCAATATAATAAAGCTGGTTATTTAAAGAGATGCTGAAGGACTGCTTTCCCTTTTGGTTCCAAAAGGATAGGAAACCAAGAATGTTCTATGATCCTGGGAGAATGCACTCTGTCTTTTTAAGTGTGGCTTCGAAATTGCTGATTTTAAGTAGAGCATATTTTATGGTCATTACACCATCTCAGAGCACAAAAAGGATTACGGACTTTCTCTTCAGTGGAGCATTAAATGATCCCCTGAATAGCAATTTACTAAAAGAGAAAATATATGTGGTATGACCTGCATATGTTTTCCTGACAGGAGAGTCTACCTGTAACACAAACAGGTAGCGTCTCCAGCTTGCAGAAATGATCTCAGTTTTATTGCTAAACTGGAAATGATTCATTTAGACTAACAAAGAACAAAAATTTTGAGAATAGCATATAGTTAAATTCAATTATTTCTGTCAGTCTTTTGCACATAACATCAAGAATTTGTTTTAGCATTTGCTGTTCTTTTTAACTAGAGAACTCCACCCTTTCATTGCTGCCTTTCCAAAAGCTGGTAGCCTTCAGGTCCCAATTCCAATTCAGCCTCCTCTAATATGAAACTTTCCCTATCCATCCCAATCAAAAGCAATTTGTCTTTCTTGTGAACCCTTTTTTCTCTTTCTAACTTTCTCATTTGGATGTTGCACTGCCCTTGATAGTACAATTAAGTGAGCAAATTTTAATTCCTGCAGATTATAAACTAGATGAGAGCAAGGACTATCTTGATCATTTTGTGCTTCCAAGAGGGAAGTTACTGTAAAAAATTAGGCAGCAAAAAATAAAAGAAAAATTCGTGTTCTAAAATTCATATTTTGAGAAGATAAGTCATTATTTTTTTCAGATAATGAATCCATAAAAGCAAATTTTATTAAACAAAAAAAGTCCAATTTCTACTCAATTATAAGTACCCAAAGACCATGTCCTTCTTTTTTTGGTCCAAGTTCAGAGTATTATGTTTTGTCAGTATTAATCATCATCTGGTAATTCAAAAATATAATTGTGTCTGCCAAGCCATTGTTATATTATAAGATAAAAGTGCCTTTTAATACCAACACTTAATACAAATCCAAATACTTAATATGTATCCCAAATATTTCTATTGAAGTATCTCCCTCTAGACTCCAGGAATAGGAATCAGTAAAATATATTCATAGTCGGCACTACAGATAAGAAAAGCACCTTCATATTTTAAAAGAACACTCAGTTCCATAACCTTATTTCATATATGCAGAGCATTTATGATGAGGGGGAAACATTCTTTCTAAAGACCCATCAAATCCAAGCCCTCACTGTTGCACACTTAGTGCAACACTTGCTCACCACTGTGTCAGTAATTCCAGTTTAACTACACAATATTTATTTGATATTGAAAAGCTTTTAGCAATGTTCAAGTAGCTACTTAGAAACTATTATATATTTTCTTTTCCTTCTATCTTCTTGACTTTACACCATACCTCATATCAAAAGTAAAATGGGTACTCTATAGTAGGAGATTCTAATAATTAATATTGACTTTAAAAGTTGAAGTAATCTACTTCAAATACATCATATAGTGCTTAGTCTATTTCAGACTGATGGGAAGAGCATTTAAATGGGTAAGATATGAGAATATTATTTCATGTTTATCAGCAATAAAGACTTTCTTGTTATTACTATCACTTAGAATCTGAAGAGTTCTTTAGAAAGCATTTCCTTGTGTCAAATACAAGTATTTTGTTCTCCCACTCAATATATGGTCTCAGGAGTATTACAGCAAAAATCTGAAAGCATAATTTTCTTTTATTTGACCATTGCCATTTATATCAGATGTGGTACTCCCACACATCTCAGAGTGCCACATGACCTGTCTGGACCCATCCAAACCACCACTGCCCAGGGGACCTAAGGCCCTGGACATCAGCATCCACCATGCTGGGCCAGACTTCACATGAGAAAATAAGGAAACCTCACAATTGACAGTGATATTGCAGCACTTTCCATGGAATTAATACGCTTCTAGAAAGATGAGGCTTCAGTGCTCAGCTGGGACCAGGAAGCCACTGGATGCAGCATGGTGGAAAGATCATAACAAACTAGATTTGAGTCCAAGTTGATCCTGTAACTAGATAGAAACAAGTCCCTTAATCTCCCCAAGATTCAACTCACTCACCATAAAAAAGGTATCCATACCACACTGATCCTTATTATGTATGCAAAATGAGAATGTATATGAAAGCAGTCTCTAAAGTAAATGTGAGTTGAACGCTACACGTGTGTGTAATGTCAATTATTCTAACCTAGTTGATGTTCTGGTCGTTTATTTTAAAAATTCAGGGCTATGGCCCAGTTATGAGTGCAAAGCTTGTACATTGTCCTGGCTTCAGTGTTTCCTAATGGCCACTAGAGTGAGCCATAAATGTTGATAAGTAAGCCATGAACATGTGGTGTGACCCTAGGAATGGGAGGAAAACCCTGAGAGTCACCATAAATCCTTTTCACATGCTGGCCAATACTAACAACTCTATTAGCTAATTTTTTTTTTAATTTAAGTATTTTATTTCTTTGAAAATATTCATGCAAACCAAGGACCAGAAAGCCTTTAGGGTCAAGGGATGTAGAACATGAGGAGAACAGGTTCTGTCAGCAAAAGACTATAGGATGGGAAAGGGCTTACTTCCCTACTCATATTTAATAAAGAATAATTTTGTGAACAATTTCTTGACAATTTGAAATAATTCCTCTAATGGTGGAATCTGTGGCATCAGAAACTGCCTAGATGAGAAGGGTATGGATAGGTGAGCATAAGAAGATTCCTTGTCACCCCAAGTTGTACCAGCAGATGGTTTGTCACTAACTATGGGATCTCACACAACCAAAAAAATGAGTCTCAGTTTTCTCATGTAGAAATGGGCGTGAGTGATCTTCCCCTCATACTGTGGTGAGTCTGAAATGGCATGATATATATAAGATGAATATCATGGCGCCCGGCGGCAATTTAGTGTTCTATAAAAGTTAGTAACAATGAGCATCATCATGATTACTAATTGCAACCAAAATGTAAGATGATTATAAAATAACAGGGCAAATACTTTAGAAGTTACACACTTCCTTTTATAGGCATTTTATGCCTTTAATTCATCCTCCATGTATCAAACCTACCTCTGTAAACCACACATAATTTGGATTTCCACATGCTATATTCAGGCACAATGACTTTTGACTTCAAAACATTTTTCTGATGAAAGAGAAATGAGCACACCACCACTTAATTCTGGCTGTAAAAACCTCATTGCACATGTCTGTTTGGAGGAATCATTACCCCACCCTATTCATATGGGCTGCCCCTAATCCAAATTGGCACACAACACAAAGGGCAGACTAGATTTCTGGTTGGCTTCCAGTTTGAAATAAAGCTGCAGTGAACAGGCTGCAGAAAGCCCAAAGGCCAAGTCCTGAGTAGAAATGGCCTCTACCCGAAAACACCCTCAGCCCTCATGTCATTAAGAATTCTCCTGTCATGCTTTAACTTTCAGGGGTTCCTGTGCTAAAACCAAGTTAGCAAATATCAAAGGGTTCTGCTTTCCATAGAAAACATCAGCAATATAACCAGTTACAGAGACAAAATTTATCTAACAAACTGACTTGTAAAATTCTGAAATTGTGTGGAATCAGTAGGTTTGGATTAAAAAGAAATAAGGATTTGGGTTGTTTGTTGTTTGGTCTTTTTTCAGGCCAGAAGCCTTTAAGGGACCAAAAAAAAAAAAAAAAATCCATTCATAATGGAAATGCCAGAACAACTTTCACCTTTTAAGGCTACAACTTAGTTCCCTTAGAATTAAATGTAAATGCAATCAGATATTTTCTTCTCAATTACTGCAAAACAACTGTTATTCAAAATATTTCTTTTGTGCAATAAAAGATCGTATTTTAAAATAGACTTCAAATGTGTCCCCAAACCTCTACAACATTATTTTTCATAAATGCATTTTAAATTTTTTTCTTTTGCATTTGCATATAAATGACTCTTCCAGGTCTCTCTGTGAAATGAAGGAAATAATGTAATTAGAAATAATCTACAGGTGCACGGTTAGATTCTAAATAATGTTTTCTGTTGTTGGAGAGAGTTGTCTGTACCTGTACCCTTGGATTTGTTTAGATTTTCATTACCTTTTCCTCAGAGTTCTGGGCTCTTTTGTGTGACGGAAAAAACAGAGTCCTAGGGGCTTATCAAAAATTCTATTGTGTGTTTTACTGGGGAACTTGAACTCTACCACGTTTGATTAAAAAACAAAAACAACAATAACAAAGAGAATAACCCATTCTTTCAGACTTGATGAAAGCTAGAACATTGGGAAGTTTTTGTATCAAATAGGAGAGTAAATAAATAAGAGTATTAAACTAACATCTGTTCCCAGGATCAAGCCAGAGTAGAAGAAGCAGTCTGCCCCTTCTGACAGTGGACCTCTCTTCCCTCCCAGAAACTAACTTTCATACCACTTACTCCCACATTCTTGCATTTCAAGGTTGACTTAAAATTCCACTTTCTTCATGAAACCTTCCCAGCAAAATAATATCTCTTTTCCCCTGAACTTGCCTGTGGTATTTTCACTATCAGCAGCTTTCATCAGGGGACTTAATTAATCCATCTACTGTCTTGATGTTGTGATTTCACTGTTATTTAATTGCTTCATGGGCCTACCAGGGTCATTTTGTCCTCTATACATTATACATTATAAATTTCTAGAGGCCAAAAGTGCCTCTTGCATTTCTTTCATATTTCTCCCAGTGGCAAGCACAGAGCAGGCAAGAGACTGGGGAATCTAACACCTGCTGGAACAGAGCCATACTGTTCTACGGTGACATGCATCCTACAAATCCTATGAGATCCAAGGCCACCATATTGAGAAATTATTGAGTGGTCCTTCTCAGTCAGCTGAGAAGTGACTCACACCATCCTTACAACTCTCCTCGCTAGGAGGGACCTTATAGTCCAGCTGAAGATCAAAGGGCATGTAGCAGTACAAAGGCCACACAGGCCCCTGAATCCAGAGATCCAGCTCCCAGCTGTATGAACAGGCAAATAACTTGTACATCAAGGAGCCACCTCATTTGTAAAGTTGGGATTAAAAATACTCATAGGTAATAACCATTCAACACTCACAATGTGTTCTAAATGCCTTAATTGTTTCAACTCATTGAATCCTCACACCTACCCTTAAGGTAGGCACAATTATTAGCCCCATTTTATAGATGTGGAAACTGAGGCAGAGCCAGATTAAGTAACTTTCCTCAGTATTAAACAACCAAGTGACAACACTGGAACTCACATCCAGGCAGGCAGAGCAGATGTGCTTGACTAAGGAGGTGAGTTGTCAATCACAGAATTTATCTCATGTGGTTATTCTAGGGACAAATTAATAATTTAAAATGCTTAAATAAACTTAATATTTGAAATTAAATATTAAATTTTAAAACTTGGCTGATGTATAGCAAGCACTCAATAAATGGCCATGTATTATATTTATACATGGCATGATATAGGTTCTAAAACTCTTAAAACTAATTAAGACAAAAATTACCCAGATAATAACTTAATGTATGCCAACACAACCTCAGCCCAGAAGAAAGCTTATGGTCTTATGAGAAATATATACATATGTTTTTAAAAATTAAGCAAACCAATATGATGAAGAACAGCCTTAGAGCTACAGGTGCCAAGGGCAAATTCCCTTGCTCTGCCCATAAAGCCTTATCTTGTAGGGGTCTAAAGAGTGGCCCTTTAGTAGGTATCTAGGTGCCTAGATATAAATATTTTATATGACACTTGAAGCACATTATACAGGTCACGCTTGAGTAAGTACCACATTTGTGTGACACTGTACAGAATGTAAGGAGTTTGTGTTGAGAAGCCCAGAGGAGGCACAGTGGAGAAAGAGAGGCCTACGGTGAGCCCAGAGCTCAGGGAAGGCTTCACACAGACTGACTTAGCATTCTGCAAAGAGGGCATCAATAATTTACTTGGAAATTTATCCTCCAGCTCACTTAAAAGAAGAATAATGACACAAATCAGAAAAGCTAATAGTATTAATAATTTATCTGTCCCTCCATGTTCTCTTAGGAGCCCAAATGTTCTATACATTAATAATTAAGTCTTCTTAAAACCCTCAGAACCATTGTGTACAAGAAGAGCAAGGGATGTGAACACCATTTAGATCATCACTATTGCATTTCTTTACCTACATTCTTTTTTTTTTTTTTTTGCCTGTTTCTTTTGTACACACACAAACACACACACACACAGAAATTAACTTATTTTTTGTTACTACACAGAGATTTTTTTTTTTACTTCACAGAGATTGTGTAATAGATACATGTATTCATTCATTCATTCCACAAATATTTACTGAACATATTCAAGCATAGGATTAGGGCCCAGGAATAGAAATGTGTTCAGTCTAATGAAGATGATGAAAATGAAATATATGTGGATCTTTCATGAAACAGATACTATAGTAGAGGTAGACTGCCTGCAATTTACAGAAGGTACTCAGAGGAGAACATGGCCAATAGCATAAGTGGAGAATATTCCAGAAAGACTTCAGAGAGAAATAATTTTCTCACTGTCAAATCTAATGGCAGATTCATCATAAACACTGCTGTGTGTGTACTTGTGTCTTGAAATTCTATGCTGATTAGTACTCTGTCTTGAAATTTTCTTTTCCCCAAACTTTTGTGATATGTTCCTAAATATTTTTTAATCTAATTTCCATGGTTCCTTTCTCATTCTATCAAAGACACCTAACTTCAAGACCTTTAATTTGGTCGCTTTGTGGAGGATGATTTTTCTGGTTTAGGTCAGAGCTTCTTATTCTTCATTGTTCATTGGAATTACTACAAAAAACTTTTAAAATATACAGGTATTCCAGCCTTCCATTGGAATACTTGAAATATGTGAGAACTGGGTTGCTTTTTAAGCATCCAGGTTGAGGCCCACTAAGTAAACCTTTCCTTCTCTAACTGCTCCTTGTGGAGATGCTTAATTTCCATGCCATTTCCTCTCATTGATTTCCTGAAACAGTCCATCAGAATGAGAACACCAGAATGGGAAGTCACCATCCCAGAACTGCCAACCCAGGATACCAGGGGATAGATGCTGCTGTGACCATTTGCAATCTCGAGGCTGATAAGCTCTATGTTTCCTTACATTCCTTCTGTGCCTGGGTACTTGAGTGAGTCTCTCTGATCATCATCTGTCTGCTTTATATCTTACTTTTACTGTATCCTCTTCTTCCAAACTTCACAATTGTATCTTATGGAAATCCAGGTTCCTAGTAAACAAACTATTCTCCAGCTTGGACTCTACCTCTTCATTGGAGGCTGATCATCTATGCAGCCTCTCATTGCTTCCATCCCAACACAAGCTCCTTGGTGGGCATCATCCTCTAGTTCCAGTCATATGTTTTAGAACAGTTTACTTTTGCTAGAGCCAGTTCTTCTCTTCATAGTTGTTCACTAAACAACTACCACTTTGGTGTCCAGCACCATGACTCACTGTAAACTACTCCAGCAAATGGAATCAGGGACCCGTGATATGCTAACACACACGATGCCCTGATTCAAAATGGCACCCCTTGGGTCATTGTATAATATATCATTGGAGTGTCTTCTTTCTTAATTACACATTTAAAGGTTTGGAGTAACTTTTGACTATTCCCTTATTCTCCATATGAAATAGATTCTGAAATATCTTCTTTATATTAACTCAGCAAAAGTTTTGTTCTATTTATAAAAACATACTGTGCTAACTGCTATAACAAAAAAACTGTTAAATTTGATCATTTTTACTCTCTCAGAGTCCTACTCTAAGTCCCAGTGTCTATTAATAGCTTCTATTGCATCTCTTAACTCCAGAAATGTTCCAAGCAAATCTACCCTGCAAAATGTTATAGAGGTAACCTTCATGAAACTATTTTATCAAAGAGGTAAAATGGGTTCTGCTTTAAGAACCCATTCTAAGCCAAAAATCTAACTGTGCAGATCAGTGAGTCCTGCTTTCTAGCCCAGCCCTCATCATTAATACCATGTTAACCTTATCTTCTGATATTTCTGACAGAACTGTTCATGTATCTGTGTGTGTCTTGCTTATATCTATCTCAGATTTGCTAACCATGTCCTCTAATCTAGAATGTCATTCTGATTCCCAATCCTTACAGCTCACTTCCTTTGAGATCCAAATAACTATTCTTCTTTCTTGAGATAATGACTCTTGTATGAACCATCTGTTAGCACTTTGTATACAGTCTTGCACATGTTATCTCTTGTATAACAATGAGGGTCTCCCTCCATTACCATGCAATTTCCCTTTTCTCTCCCTTTCCCTCCCACCTCATGTATCTGTTTAATGTTAATCTTTTCTTCCTGCTCTTCCTCCCTGCTCTGTTTTTAGTTGCTCTCATTATATCAAAGAAGACATTTGGTATTTGTTTTTTAGGGATTGGCTAGCTTCACTAAGCATAATCTGCTCTAGTGCCATCCATTTCCCTGCAAATTCTATGATTTTGTCATTTTTTAGTGCTGCGTAATACTCCATGGTGTATAAATGCCACATTTTTTTTATCCATTCATCTATTGAAGGGCATCTGGGTTGGTTCCACAGTCTAGCAATTGTGAATTGTGCTGCTATGAACATCGATGTAGCAGTATCCCTGTAGTACACTCTTTTAAGGTCTTCAGGGAATAGTCCAAGAAGGGCAATAGCTGGGTCAAATGGTGGTTCCATTCCCAGCTTTCCCAGGAATCTCCATACTGCTTTCCAGATTGGCCGCACCAGTTTGCAGTCCCACCAGCAATGTACAAGAGTACCCTTTTCCCTACATCCTCTCCAGCACTTGTTGTTGTTTGACTTCATAATGGCTGCCAATCTTACTGGAGTGAGATGGTATCTTAGGGTGGTTTTGATTTGCATTTCTCTGACTGCTAGAGATGGTGAGCATTTTTTCATGTACTTGTTGATTGATTGTATGTCCTCCTCTGAGAAGTGTCTGTTCAGGTCTTTGGCCCATTTGTTGATTGGGTTATTTGTTTTCTTATTGTTTAATATTTTGAGTTCTTTGTATACTCTGGATATTAGGGCTCTATCTGAAGTGTGAGGAGTAAAAATTTGTTCCCATGATGTAGGCTCCCTATTTACCTCTTTTATTGTTTCTCTTGCTGAGAGAAAACTTTCCAGTTTAAGTAAGTCCCATTTGTTGATTCTTGTTATCAACTTTTGTGCTCTGGGTGTCCTATTAAGGAATTTGGAGCCCGACCCTACAATATGTAGATCGGAGCCAACTTTTTCTTCTATCAGACGCAGAGTCTCTGATTTGATATCTAGCTCCTTGATCCACTTTGAGTTAACTTTTGTGCATGGCGAGAGGAGGGGATTCAGTTTCATTTTGTTGCATATGGATTTCCAGTTTTCCCAGCACCATTTGTTGAAGATGCTATCCTCCCTCCATTGCATGCTTTTAGCTCCTTTATCAAATATAAGATAGTTGTAGCTTTGTGGATTAGTCTCTGTGTCCTCTATTCTGTACCATTGGTCCACCCTCCTGTTTTGGTACCAGTACCATGCTGTTTTTGTTACTATTGCTCTGTAATATAGTTTTAAGTCTGGTATCGCTATACCGCCTGATTCGCACTTCCTGCTTAGAATTGCTTTTGCTATTCTGGGTCTTTTATTTTTCCATATGAAAGGAAAGGTAGCAGAATACAACAGTTACTAATAGGGCATTATGTAAAAATGTGGATGTGTAACCGATGTGATTCTGCAATCTGTATTTGGGGTAAAATTGGGAGTTCATAACCAACTTGAATCTAATGTATGAAATATGATATGTCAAGAGCTTTATAATGTTTTGAACAACCAATAAAAAAAATTTAAAAAAAAGAATCAGTTTGCACACTAACTCTGAGCTATGTACACAGAAGATGTCTCATAGCTATATATTCAATCCACAAGATGAAAATTCTAGTAAATATGACAAAATATTATTTGCAATTTTAGCTAGTTTTTATTTTTGGTAGAAAGATAAACCTGACTCATAAAAAGAATCTCTCATGATGACTAATGAATGGGAATTTGAGGGTTGAAAATGCTATTTGGTATCCCTATATTTAATTAACCTTTTATGCAGACTAGTTGTATAAGTCTCAGTTAATAATTTATAATTCCTAATCTTGATTAATTATCCAATACTTTTCCAGGTGGGTGGCTTGGTCCTGGAAAGCAGGCTTAACCAAAGATTTAAATATATCCCCTAATGATACATGTAGTATACAGACTATGGTTCAAAATATTAAATAATAATAAAAATAGGACACTCAAGTTATTAAAGAACATATTTTTTCAATAACATTGTGTTTCCTTTCCATTTATTATTTAGAACATAGGCCATCATCTATAACATAAATGAAAACCAATCAGATGTGAAATATTTATAAATTAATTAAGCAATATCATAAAAATTCAGTTTCTCTAAATACAGAAAGAACATCCTTGCTTATTCCTCTCAAGTAACAAAGTACATGATCTTTAATGATCTGTTAACCAACACACATTAACAGAATCCTTCCAGTTATTTTTAGAATCTGAATTGTATTTGCTCCCATGTTATCATTATTAAGCAAAATAACCATAAAAACTCCACTGAGCAATATTTAATAGATGAACAATGAACAACAAATTAATTATATATAAAATTATTAATGAAATGTGCAGTAATGTTTCCAGAATTTGGAACTAGACAGTTCACCATTTAATTACAGTGTTCTACTGTCAGCCTTTCAAACTGGATTACTACAAGGTTTTTTTTTTCTATTGTTCAAAATGCTTTAATAATTTATTTGTTCTAAAGAAATTATTTTTAAGTAAATTTAATTGCAATAATTACCAAACACATATCTTTATTCACATGCATATTTTTTTAAAAAATTAATTACACTAGGAGAAATATTTTTACTCCTCCTATGACAATGTCTAATAATATTGCTTTATAAATGCCTTCAAAAAAATTGCTATTGGAAATAGTTTGGTCTGGTTGTTTTGATTTTTTGTTCCTGAAAGAAATCTTATTTCACAAGTTTCCTTTTCAGACCCTGCATACATTATCTTATTGATAAGTCTCTCCCAAATTAAAATATATATATATATATATGTATATTTATATATTTATATATGTGTGTATATATATATATATATATTTATTTATTTATTTATATGTATATACATGTATATATTTTTTCCCCTATAAGATTTTGACTTTAGTCTCTAAAGCTACCAAATTGGCCAGATGGAAACCACCAACCACTTAAAATGTGCCTAGTTCAAATCATGATGCACTACTGGTTTTGATGACTTAGTACAAAATATGATTAAAATACCTCATAAATAATTTTTATGATGATTACATTCTAAATGATAATTTTATATATACTGGAGTAAATTAAGCATATTATTAATTTTTTTCACTTATTTCTTTTTACATTTCTTTTTGAGTGGTTTTGGGCATTTATGGCTTTCAAGGAATTGGTTCATTTCATCTCAGTTGTTCAATCTGTGCCTACAGAGCTGTTCATGGCATTTTTTAATTGTGATTTTAATGACTGTGGTGTTTATGGAGACACCTGTCTTTCATATCTATATTGGCAAATTTCATTTTCTCCTTTTTTCTTTCTCAGTTTAGCTCGAGATTTATCAGTTTTATGAACCTTTTCAAAGAATCAGCTTTTGGTTTTATTGATTTTTTTTCTCTATTGTTTTTTCTGCTTTCAATTCCACTGATTTCTACTTTTATCATTATTGTTTCTTTCATTCTGCTTGCTTTGTTTTTAAGTTGCTCTTACTTTTCTAGTCTTTTCAGCTGAGATCATTAATTTGAGATATTTATTCTTTTCTAGCATAAGCATTTAATGCTCTAAAATTTATACATGCCAATTAAAACATTTTAAGTTACAAATATGGTTGGCCCATGTAGTTTGCATTATATATTTCTATTTAGTGCTGCTCTAGAAAGTGTAATACTCAGCAAGGTGTTTTCTTTCTGAGACATTAATAAAAATTTAATCCCCTACAGGACCACTGAACCAAAGAACCTCAGGCACTCCAAGAGCAGTCGGCAGCCTTGGGTGGTATGGGTTTTTCTAGTTCCAATTACAGAAAAACTTGGATGCATTCTGATTTGGCTGTTCAAGTGAAAAATGTGTTCTTTGACCTTGAACTTCAGAGTCTGTGGCTCTTCAGAGATCAATGTCTAGCTGACTGTCATTAGGCATAGCCATCTATATAATATGAGTTATGGAGCTGAGAAGTGGGACTGCTGGCTCCCCTTCTCTGACCTCTTACTGCCCTGGTTGACTCAGCATGTGACACTTGTTCCAGGGAAGGCCCCCTTACTAGTCACCTGACCTGAAAGCTGTGCCTTTGGTTTCCTCAGCCTGCCAGGCACTTCCACCACTGCGTCTCACTGAGTAGCAGAAAGTGGGGGGGGGGGGGGGGGCAGAGAATACACCCTCAGTGATGGGGCCACAGTTCCTCTAGACAGAGGTTTAGGCACCTCCTGTTTCTCAGAGGTTTAGGCACAGGCCTGGCTGCCTCTACTTTCACCACTGCCATGGGGGGATGGCCTGGGCTGGGGAAAACACGCTGGACATACTGAAAACAAAAAACAGAAGCAGGGATTTTCTCCTTCCTCTTTTAAGCTTGGAGGTCCTTTTTCCTGCTCCTTGGACCTGAAGGTGAGTTTTCTGGGGCTCTTTCTGTCCACATCCGACATATCACCAAGATATAAATCTGCTTTTGTAGTCAATCTAGGAAATATTGGAGGATGGGGGAAGGTGGGGAAATGTGGGCTTAATAGTATGTGGAATTCTGCTCTCTTGCCCTAATCTGCCTGGGGGCCAGTACTCATCAGCATCCAGGCCATATGCACACCACACCAGGGGTCTTATTCCCAGCAGTGGAGACAGTCTGGAGAGTGTTCATTCCATCTTGCCTAGAACTGGAATCAGTAGAGAAGACAAAAAGTCTAATTTCACTCAAGTATCTGAATTTCTAGGATGTGAGAGGAAAAAGCTAGTAGATACAGATAAGTTGGAGGACAGACTAACCATGGAATCACAAGTTTGCCTTATTCTCCTAAAGAATAATAATAAGATGAACTTGTCATGAGAATGATATAGCCATGTCATTTGAAAATCCCTTGAGTTTTTATGCATTTATACCTTATTAAATATCAAAGGCAAAGTCTATAGTTTAGAAAAGATACATTCTAACTAAGGCCAAGGAGGCAAGAGACATAGTGAACCCAGCAGTACTGAACCATATCCTCAACCCTTTTATATAATTTATTGAGAGGCAGGATCTCACTGAGTTGCTTAGGGCCTAGCTAAATTGCTAAGGCTGACTTTGATCTTGCGATCCTCCTACCTCGGCTTCCTGAGCCACTATGATAAAAGGAATACACTACTGCACCCAGCCCATGAGTTCTACTTTCCGTGAAAAATTTTTGGTTGTAGATTTAACCTTAAATAACAACTTATCTTCTAAATAAACAACAGCTTGGAGGCTGTAAGCCTATGATCTCAAAATGCTAGCTGTGATCCTGGCCTTGGAGCCAGATTTCAGATAGTAATATATTTAGTGGCAAATAACAGAAAGCCCAAGCAGCACTGGATTAAGCACCTAAGAGTTTAAGGCATGGGGCTCACCATAATATTCTACAGTATAGAAGAAGCATATATGAACAGTTTATAAGTTTATTCCTTTTATTGGATATTGTTTATTTCCAGTTAGGTCATTTTATTAAAAACATATGAAGCCAAGCACAGTGGTACGTGCTTAAAATCCCAGTGACTTGGGAAGCTGAGGAGGGAGGTCCAACTTAGCAAGGCCCTAAGCAACTCAGTAAAGCCATATCTCAAAATAAAAAATATAAAGGTCTGGGGATGTGGCTCAATTGTTGAGTATCCCTGTGTTTGATTCCTAGTACCAAAGGGGAAAAAGAAGTGTAAAGATGCTCAATGTGGCAACAAAAGCATTACTCTCACTATATCCTGAGCAGTGCTTTTATTTCTAGGAACAAATTCTAGGAGTGAGGTTTCTGGGTCCCAGGATGTAAGCATTTTGCATTTTAATGCTTTCTAGTTTCCAAATGGCTATGTCAATCTGAAGTCTCCCCGATGGTACAGGAGAATGCCCTTTTCTTTACATTCTTACTGCCATTAGATGCAATCAATATTTTAAATTTTAAATTAAGCAAGAGGCAAATAATATAGGGAAATAATCTTTTTCAATTACTTTCCTTGGGCTCCTATTGATATTGAGCACATTTTTACATGTTTATTGATGATTTGCCTCTCTTCTGTGAATTGTCTATTTTGGGTTTTTTGTGTGTGTGTCTTTTTTTTTTTTAATCAATTTGAAGGATTTTAACCTTGAGTGTCATGTATATTGCAAATATTTATATCTCTTTCCATTTTTTTCTTTAAATTGGTCTATGGAATACACATATTCATCTTTAGGACAGCTCAGATACCACTTTCTCCATCAAGCTTTCTCTGATTTTCTCTGACAGAATCAGTTATTCCTTCCATGACATACCTATAAGATTTTATGCATATCCCTATAAATAAAATTATAGAATCATAACTACAATGCTTTTCCTTCTGATCAATAAACTATATCAGAATGCATATAGTTCCCTCATTCTTCAAAAAGTAAATCATTCACAAATTTTAGAATTTTCATTTACTTATTTTAGTTCTAACACAACAGCTCTTATTTTAGAGGAACTCAGTGTCATTTCTCAACTGTCTCCCCATGAGAATTCTTGTTTTCTTATGCCTGTGCCTTTTTTTCCCCCTAGTACTGGGGATTGAACAAAAGGCCTTGCACCTGCTAGGCCAGTGCTCTACCACTGAGCACATCCTCCGTTTCTGCTTGTGTCTTTTATTTCATAAATGCTACCTTCAAAATCCTAGAGGATGGCACCATTGCTGTTACCTCTCATCTTGTTTTCTCCTGGGATAATGAACCTAGTTGCCTAAGCAGCAGTCTTTATTTGTTCAGTTTGGACAGGGCTCAGTGGAGAAGGCTTGTCTCTGTTCCACACAGGTAAGCTGAGAAGCTCAATTGGGGCTGGAGTATCTGCTTTCAAGATGATTTACTACATGGTTGGCAGGGATACGGACTTCCATTCTCAGTGGGAATAGAGCCAAATAATTTAAAGTTATCTTTGCTATTCTTCCTATGAATTGGATCTCTCTAAAATTACCCAATGGTTTGTCAGTATCTGCTACACCTCAGCCGTGCTCTGTTTCTAGCAGAAATGTAGAGGATGACTCTTTCCCTTACTGACTCTGTGTCACCTGGTGTGTTGCTCAGCTACAGAGAAATATGGTGTGCCTCCAGTTCCCCATAGGCCCTTCTGTGTCCCTTCTCTTAAAAATTACATAAAAGCCTTCCCTGTCTTGGCAAATAAAATACAGCACAGATGATGCTATGCCTAGAGAGCCTATAATTTTGTTACCATAATTTGTTCCTGATAGGCAGGAACTCAGATACATCCATTGTCCATGAAGTGTTGATATGAGTTGATTTATTAGAGGAGCAGAAATTCTAAAAAAAAAGAAAATATTATAGATATAGAAAAGAGTAATCAGTTGTGGCTGGGCAGTCAAGATTGGGCTCCTGGACATCAGGGTCAAGTATGGATCAAAATATTTGCTCTTCTTACTGGTGAGGATGGACTAAAGGATGGGGTTGTGTTGGCTTTCTACTTTTCCCCCTAAAATCTAGCCCTTGGGACCTTCCTGTGAGAGAACTGGATCTGAGGCACAGCTGTTCTCAATGGGATTGTGGCCTATGTCTACCAGGTAGGGACATCTGGCCAGGTCAGCAGAAGAAGAGAGGAGAATCTAGAGCCCATAGGTGGACAGAGGCTTCACAGAGCCCTTGAGGCTGGCTGCTCCATGGTGGCCACTTCATCCCCAAGTCTCACCAGCCCGGAGACACTTTCTCCTCACTTCTGCAAGGAAAAAAAAATGAAGAGAAAAGATAGGTGCAAGCTTCCCTAACACTTCTGAGAGAGTATAATTCCTGATCTTATGGGCCTTATCAGACAGCAGGGAAAGAGAGGAAATGGATCTCCTCTATGAAATCAATACTTAGGGTAAAACACTGCTATGACACAGTCCTCTTATGACATCACAACATACATGCTATAAAACTGTCTCTAATATTCAAATATTTATAACTCAAGTTATATAACTTTAAAATATGTTCTTGATAGAGATTATCCAAAAAGTGAAAAGCAACCTACAAAATGCCAGAAATATTTGCAAATCACATATCTGATAAGGGATTAATATCCAGAATATATAAAGAACTCCTACAACTCAACAATAAAAAAAAAAAAATCAAACCAACAACTTAATCTCAAAATAGGCAAAGAACATGAATAGTACCAAAGAAGATATAAAATTGACAAGTAAGCATATGAAAAGTTGTTGATATCCTTCTTCATTATAGAATTATAAATCAAAACCACAATGAGATACTACTTTATAGGCAATAGAATGGCTGCAATTTAAAAATAGAAACAAATAGAAAATAACGAACTTTGGTGGGATGTGGAAAATTGGAATGTTTGTATATTGCTGGTGGAAATGTAAAATGATATAGCTGCTGTGGACAGATAAACAGACGTTTTGTAAATGTACTACATGTTGAGCATCCGAAATCAGAAGTGCAGCAATGACATGAACCCATAGTGGAAAATTCCACATCTGCCTCATGTGATAGGTCAAAGTCAAAATGCAGACACAACAAAAATCCTGTCTAAAATTGCCTGTAGGCTCTGTGTAATAAGGTACAACTAACACACATGAATTTCACAGTTAGAATCAGATTCTATGGTCAAGATATCTCATTAAGCATACACAAATATTCCAAAAAAAAAAAAAAAAAGACCCTTGAAATCAAAACATTTCAAGGGATACTCAATCATTGCAATATATTATCATTCATTATCTACTTATTCATTGTTATTATTCATTATTCAAAAAGAAATGAAGTTCTGATATATGCTACAATATGGGCAAATCTCGAAAATGTTTTAAGCTAAGTAAAATAGCTAAGCCACATACAAGAAGACAAAAGTTATACGATTCCATTTATATGAGATGCCCAGAAAAGACAAATTCATAGAAAAAGTCCATCACAGGTTATAAGCAGAGGTCACAATGGGGAGTTGCTGCTTAATGGATACAGATTTTCTGTTAAAGGTGAAGAAAAATTTTGGAAAAGGATAGTAGCGATGGATGCACACACAGTGAATGTAATTAAGGTTACTGACCTATACACCACCGAAATGTTAAAGTGGTAAATCTTATGTTACATATGTTTTAGCACAATAAAAAAATATTTTTGAAATGCATTCTGAGTAAATACTTCAGCTTAACAGCAAGAAAGTTCACAGTCTCTTAGTCAAAGCAAGTTTCAATAAAATGTTTAGCCTTACTACTAATACATTCTATTTATAGTACATTTGCTTCTAGCTCAGGAAACAGAGAGAGGACAAAAATAAGTGTTCATTGAGTCAGAGATTTAGTGAGAACCAGGAAACTAATGGGTTTATGAGAGTCAAATCAGAGGTGAATTTTTTTAGTGTTTATACTCTGAAGGCTCATTCTTCAATGAAAGCTGATGTCACATGTCTACAAATACAAGAGCCAGTGCCCAGGAGCTTTCTTTGGCTCATATTGTGCTAATTCCTTTGGACACTAACAATGTAGCTGGAAGACAGACACCGGGCGGAACATTCTCAGTGACATTCTCTTGGTGCCTTTTTTTCTTCCTCCCACCATTTTGTGCCCACCTGAAGATGCAATGTTCATGGTGGCCCCAGGCAGCTCTTCACCTGACTGACATCTACTCCTGTTCTGTTTCCTGATTGCCTTCTTTCTCATTAGAAATTATTTCAGTAAGATTTGGGAATCCAGATGCCTTTTGGAAGTCAAAAGTTTTTTCCACATGACTGTTTTCACCACTGAAAATAAGGAAGACCTTTTCCTCTGGATACTCCACTGGGATTGTTAAGCACATTACTGAAAGCAAAATAAGATCTCTGGGGTATAGACATTACCAACATTAGAAACACTCATAAAAATTCTGTTTCCTGAATTTTTCCCTTCCGTCTGAATTAGTAGGGTTTGAGATCACTTTCAATGGAGGGCAGAAAATAGCTTTTCTATTAAATTAAGCATCCAAATTACTTTGATATATTCATTATTGACATAATAATTATGCCACTTTTCGTTTCGAAAGCAGCATATGCTTCTATATATCAGTGCATTTCTCTTTCCACATTTTCCTTTTAGATGTGTGAAGGTAATTGTTATTATCCTAACTTTTCAAATATAGACCCTAACACCAGAGAGGATCAGTGCTGTGCTCAAATCAGAGAAGTTTCAGCACAGACTCTCACACCCCCTACACCAAATACCCCTTACAAAGCATTCTTTATAATTAGAACAAATCACAGGGCCCTGTGCATAGGGATAAGGCTGGAATGAACAGTAAATATTAAATATTATTGGCTTCTTAAACTAATATCAACCCTATTCTTTGAAATCTCCATATTAAAAACCAACTTGGATCCAAGAAATTTCTGCTATAGGTTAAGTTTGTACCAACCCCAACAGCAAAATAACTAATGCATTGATTGAAATTGTGGTCTATTCATTTGCTAGCTGAAATTCATAATTTTTTATTTTAATAAAGTTGGCATATCTGAAATAGACTTCAGATTCCTTGATAACTTCCTTCCTTTTCTTACTTTCTTTTTCTTAAATACCAGTAATTTTAGAACCAATTCTGTTTGGAAGATAATTCTACTATTTACAATTTCCTGGGGTTGTGGCAGATGAGTGGGGAAGAGATGAACATTAAGAGTTTATGGCTACAGGCCTACATGAAGCCAAAAGATCATTCTGAGGTCTTGTTTTTTTTTTTTAAACACATATGCAGGGAGGGAGAATGGCTCCCAAGGCACATTATGAGACGATCCACAATAAATATGAAATTCTGCTATGTCTTCCCTCTTTATTTTATACATAATATTCCTGAAGTCCAGAGAACTTAAGTAGTTGGTATACAGTCCAAGGACAGCCATAAAAAGACAATAAGACATTTAGAATCTAGATCCACAAGCTCCTTCTAAGGAGGGTGGATCCTGTTAAATAAAAAATGCCTTCTGAGCTGAGCAAATAGTCATAGGAGCTGAAGACAACTGTACTGCTCCACCTGAGAAAGCATCCCCCGCTGAAGTTGCCTTGATAGGAACAGAGATGAGGGGGGAGAAGAGAGGCACCCTGAGAGACCCAAACTGCTGTGAGCTCCCCACCACTCACAATTCATCAGTGAAACAGAAAATGCTGCTTAGTATGAATTATTAGTGGAAACTGGGGAAGGAAGGTAGTTTCAAGTCCCAATTAACTTCAGTCACCATTGGCAGGTGAATACAAAGGTTCACTTTGTCTGAGGACTATGAGAAAGCAAACTTTGTGGAATGGGCAGGAATAACAAGGAAGTATTGGGCTTCCGTAGTTAGTAGAATTAGGTATTCAAGACAAGTTTATGCAGTTTTTTTCCTATAACAGGAACACCTTGCATTGTTAATAAAATACACTAGCTTGTAGCATAATTAGAGCTAAATATAGGCATTTGATTCCCAGTTCAATGCTCCTTCAGATTGTAATTTCATTTTTCAATAGACACAAGCCTTCCTGATAACTCCAGCTCCTAGATAAGGATTGCTACCTTGAAAGACAATTCAGAACCCAGAGACCTGAGCAAGGAGCTGTCAAATGGGAGAATAAATTCTGGATCTAATGTCTCCTTCTTCAATAATAATTCTTTCTTTAACGTCTCAGTCTGATTTACCTGGTTACTTTTACTACTGTCTGTATATCTGATGTAGATTATATCTGCCTCTGAATCTAGAAAGCAAGTATGAATTTCAATCTGGATGTTCAAAGAAGCCAGTAATGTTAAATACCAAAACTTTAGACCATCTTAGTAATTGTAGGACTGTGAATCTCCATCACTCTCTTTGATCTTAGAAAAGAAATTTGCTCCATTTTCAGAAAGGGACACCATGGGGCTCATGCTCTGCATGTTCCTGACTTGAAATTTTTAAGGATTTTTTTTTCTGTCAATTTGTGTTTCATAAGTGAAGTCCCATGGGACAGCAGAGCATATGCTAGGAATTGGAGCCTCAAACACTTGAAGTTCCACCTCCAGGGGATGGGAACTCTCTGTTGTCCTGTCTGCCTCCTCATCCCTTCTCAGTGGGGTCAGGTCCACACAGGTATATTAACTGAGCTTTGGGTGAGGTTGAGCATCCCTGAGGGTCTGCACTCACAAAAACTTGCACCTGAAAAAATCAGATATTAAGCAGCAAATAAAAAGAACTATGACAGATCAAGAAAGATATTTGATGCTTTTTTGAGCAAAGGACCCCACATTTTTATTTTACACTCAACCCCACAAATTATGGTATGGCCTTGACTTTTCCTGTCCCTTACTTGGAAATCTCTAATCAATGTTAATTTTGGATCCTTTACTAAATAACTACAACCTATATAGAACAAGTCTGATTTTACTAAAATACTATTTGGCTTCAAGAATTCTAAATACTAAGCACAAAATCAGATATTTTTGATAGTTCAACAGGGGCATAAGACCTCCAAATTAGTCTTATTAGAAGCTATAATTAATAGCAGGAAGTTTGGATCTGTCATTGACTTGAAAATTATGAAGCAAAGAATGCAAGACTTGGAATTTTTTTTTTCACTGAGGCAAAGTGTAAAAAAAGTTATTTATTCACAGTTTTTTTAAGAATATTATCACTCAATATCTCCTATCACATCAAGGAATTTTTTTTTTTTTTAATTTTGTTACTTCTCTCATGTGCTGATGTTTACCCACAGTGACAGTAGTAGATTTACCCATTATTTATCTGGTACCATAGTAAAGTGACCATAACCAGTGATAGCAAAGAATTCAAAGATGAAGAGTAAGAAAGAGCTTTTTCTTTCTTTTTAAATTGCATCTGCTTTACATCTTAGGCTCTTACCTTGAGTTTGGCCAAAAGAAGTTCATGATCATGAAGAAGTTTTTTGGTTTCATCTTGACTGCTCCCAATCTCTAGAAGATTGGGCTGTGATTCAGCCAATTGAAGTTGTACCCATTTGCCACACTAAAAATAAAAATGGAATAAAATGCACTTTTAGTTCCCCTTACTTCTTCCTCTTTACTCTTCTCCTTTTCTATTTTTATTTTTTTAATTTCCAGTTATAATATGAAATCTCTTTCTATAGAGATAGGCCTTGCTTAAGTTGAAATGTAGCAAGCAGGTCTAATATAAATGCATGCTTTGTCATGTTTTATTCTTATAATAAATTCATCTCTCAGTGTAGATTTAATTTTTTAAATTCCCTAATGAGGAACACATACAATGAATTATGTATTACTGAATATTCCGAAGTTACAGGATAATTAACACAATTGTATTCTCACAAAACTGAACTTCCATAAAAATAGTGAAACTCCATGTGGGCAACATAGGATGCAAACTTCACCACAATCGGACATGGGCAGTGCTATTGAGTCCACTGAGATGGACTTTCCACCCTGAATACCATCAAGTGTATTTTATATGGAGATGGTAGTAAGGGAAAGGAGTTGGGGAGGGGACAGTGAAGGAACGTTCTAGAAACATAATTCAGTTAAAAATAATAGTATCCAGTGTAAAGTTTTTTTTTTGTTGTTGTTTTTCCTATGTTCATCATCCCTCTGATTCTCCTATAGATTAATTTCCTAAACATTATTCTTTATCCTGTTCTAAGAATGTTTCATTTGAAGAAAAGAAAAGTTAAAATCTTTTAAATAGGAAAATTGCCTCTTTTCCTTCATTGCTGAAATTTACAGTTGCTGGAAGCCTCATTAAATCACATACAAATGATCAGTTCTCACTACTTCTGCATCAGAATTCTCTTCATCTCCACCTACTGCCTTCCGAAAGACCAGAGGGCAAGGGAGTCAGCAGAGGTCCTGTATACATGGGGGCAGGTCTCCCCAGCACAGGCAAATAGGCCTCTGTAGGAACACTTTGCATTCTGTGCTTCTATAATGAATCATTTTGCTCAATGTCAAGTTCTGTTTTTCTGTTACGAGTTTTCATATGACCATAAAATTTGCAGCAGCTAAACAGGACTTGTTGTTCTTGCTCTAACAAAAGGCTAAAAAAGCATTCAATTAAGTCTGCTGGTATCCTGAAAGTAACTGGCTGGTGAACACCAGCTCCTTTGCCAGGTTTCCTTTCATTACACACTGAATTCTTCTTCTTCTTCTTCTTCTTCTTCTTCTTCTTCTTCTTCTTCTTCTTCTTCTTCTTCTTCTTCTTCTCTCTCTCTCTCTCTCTCTCTCTCTCGTTGTTGTTGTTGTCGTTGCTTTTTGTGGTATTGTGGTACTTTTGTGAACCCAGGGCCTTGCACATTCTAAGCAAGTCCTCTACCACTGAGTTACATGCCTAGCAAACACTGAATTCTTTAGATGGTAACTTGTCTACCACCCAAGTACAGTGCTTCAGAGGTTTCACAGGCCATTTTCATAGGGAGTAAAGTCATGGGTGTCTTCTTAATCCTAAGATGTCTGGTTATCTTTGCAAGTGAGAAAATTGCTAGACATAAAACATGTATTTAAGCACCAAGAGGCCTCAGCTTCTGACTGTTAAAAGCAAATTTCATACCTGCTTTTTACACCTTCTGTAGCACTCCCCCAGCAATGTGACAAGGATTTAGTAGCACTGTTACCACATTAAAACCAGTGCTGTATGGGGTGCAAGTCAAGCCCCTTCCTAGGAGTCTCCTGTGCTCCATCATCCTCAAAACAGTGCCACCCTCTAATCTGCCTCCTCCCACCTCCCTCACATCTACTCTCAAACCCACAAGCCATGCACAGCCCTGCCAGCCTCCTCAGCTAGTAAGCATGACCCTCTAATCCACGTGCCTTGCCTTTAAAGACCGAACTGAAAATATATGGTAGGGGTCTTTTAATTCAGCTGCTCTAGATGCTTTCTATCTAACTGAAAGGAAAGAGAAGCTCTGGAAACTGGCTGAAACTTAGTAAAAGTTTCTCTCTTAGTTGCTGATTTCAGAAAGCAAGAGTATATACTGCTCTTTTCTATGTTCTGAGTCCTGCTGATTGCGTGTAGTGCTCTTTAGGGTTATCAGCATGCTGCAAGAAGCCCAAGTCACACAGAAAAAAAAGAAAGTTGTTCACTTACCTTTATGACAGCTATCACGATTCTGCAGTCTCCAGCCTGCACAGCCACTGAACTGACAGTTGTTGTTGAAAACTCCACTCCAGGACTTCCTTGGCTAGACATGGTACTTTACAACCAGAGTTTATTCCTTGGGCAGCCTCTGCTCAGATTCTTGTCTGCTGGTCATTTCAGAAAGGAACCACCGGGGTTACTTGGATTCATTCAGGGAAAAGAGCTCTGCTTGCACTGATTACTTTGCTGAAAGTAAAGTACAGGAGGTTAAAAATAGACAGCCCCATTGAGTTTATCATAAGAGAGGAGAGAGAGGGGAGCAATCGCAGAGAAGAGCCACACCCCTAGTATGGTAACACTAAGTGCCTGTTATTTTTTTGCCATTATCTGAAAAGTGAAGGACAGCTTCGAGCTCTTTGCCTATCAGCTGATGTTTGATAGCAAATGGAAAAAAAAAAATACATCCTGACAACCCAAATTAGTTTTGCCATTGAAACTAAACAGTTGTAACTACGGACTTTGAAGCCAGCAAGTCATTGACCTGGATATCAATCTTTTCAAAAATTTTCAAGTCTCTCATGAAAAAATAAAAATACCAAAAATGTACTTAAAAGTTCTGGTATTTGTTTTGAGGTTAAGTCACAAAATTGCTTGAAATATATTTTTAGATTAATCTGCTTTTCTAAAACTTACTGCCCTTTGCCAAATGAAGTTTATGTGGAATAGTTACATTTTCTCAGAGCCTCAGATTTCTTAGGAGCATTTTAAAAATAGTCCAACCAGCATTTATCAATAGATACCTATCATTTCAGGATTTCTTTGTGACGGTTCCGCTCCATCAAAGAGCATTTTTTTTTTCCAAATTATTCCTCACAATTACTTACAGAAAGCAAAATGCTTTGCTGTTACCTTTTAATTGCAGCAAGAAAAGAGTTTTTAATCTTATTTTTAAATTAAAGGCTAACACTAAGTATACTTAAAAGAAAAAAAGAAAAAGGATAGCACTGTACTGGCTTGGCTTCTATTCTTTACCCCACCCCCTGAGAAGAAAAATTATAACTGGCTTCAAATCAGAGCCCAAGATCCACAGATCAATCCTATTGCTAGAAACTCCTCATGTGTCACAGTTGTCTGTGGTATTAAGCAGCAGCTGTTGGAGTCCTTGTCAAAGAACAGCTGAAAATAACACTGAAGTTTAGGTCAAAGGTCAGATGAAAACACATCAGAGACTCCAAAGCGGCTGAAACCTTTGGGAATCTCTGGGACAAAGCCAGAATGGAGGATGTGGCAATAAACAAGTTAAATGCAACCACTCACAGTATAAAACCCTAGCCCAGTTTAAAGGCATGTTCAGGTTCAGGTCTGATGTTCACAAGTCTGAGCAGAATTGCCTTGTTTTGCTAATGTTCACAGTAATATTCTTGAATCAAAGGGGTAGAGAAATACTTTTACATAAAACTAGATGTTCAGTAATTGTTTTTGTTTCCAAGAACATGTCATGGCTGCTCTGCCGTTGTGTACGTGTGACCCTTGGCTTTTGCTTTCAGCATCTGCCTGCTGCTCCAGTAAAATGAAACCACACCTGGATCCCAGATCCAGTGAACAAACTTCACCTGGCCCTGAGAGCAGCAGCTGGAGCATGCTACAATGTAGAAAATACTATGAATGGTTTCATTTCATAGCAGGACTGGAGAGCCTGCAGAGAGCGAACTGCCTTGGAATACTGAAGGCTTCCACTTAAGCTATTGCATAGTTGGTCCACACAAAACCAAAACAGATTGCAACTCATTTTTAGCTAATTGTCCTGAAGAAAAAGCAAGACTTGACACTTGTGTCACAGAATATCCACACCCTAAACTAAACTGCCAAAGGGGTATTGCTTAAGCCACTATGTACTTGCCAACCAGAACAGCAAACAGTGACCTGCACTCAAAACCCTCCATGCACTTTGACCCAGAGTTAATCTCACTGCTAGAAACTTGTGTCACAAGTTGCATAAAGGGCCTGAGGATGGAAAGGGACATTTCAACAGCACACTGCAAGGACCACAGGCTAAGTAGCTCTGTCCACAAAGCCCCTCTCAAGAAAGACTGTGTAGGGGCCACAGAACACAGCAGGGAGTGTCTGAAACTGCAGGGCTAGTCAGAGGAAATGGAGCGGTCAGAGCAAGAGCCTGAGAGTCTAGTTAATTCCAAGGTTTAAGGGCAAAGGGAATTAGAAATATTTAAGACTTTGTTAGAAGATTAATCCAGCTATTCAGCAACAAAGGTAGTGCCCTTTTGTGCATGTAGATGACCTTTCTTTCTGTTAATTAGATGGAGCAGGTCCAGGATGTTGCATAAAGAAAATGTTTTCTACTTTGGTGGACACGAGCAATAAAGCAAACGGTGTGGTTTCTGACTAATGTTTTTATTTTAACTCGAATTCTTGGCTTTAATTCTTTCAAAGACTCAAATCATTTTGGCTTTTCCTCTTTCGTTATTCTCTCTTCCTACTTTTTTTCTTGCTTAACTTTTTAAAATCTTTCCTTTACAGAAGCCCTGTTGCTCAGACCTCTCCATCCACATCTAGTTTCCTTAGAACTCTGACCTATTTTTATTCATCTAGAACAATAATTACAAATTGCAATAGTGACTCCAGTAAGCAATTTGGAGAACAGTTAGTACAAAATATATTGTACTAAACGAACTGGTACACCATGCTTAGATGGAAACACTACAACTTGTTTTAATGTTAAAGTAGTAAACATTTCTTGAGTTACAGCTTATTTATACTCTGCCTCCCCTATCATCACCAAATAAGAAAAAGAAAAGAAAGAAACCAAAATAAAACAAAATGAAAACCTTACAGGCATTCTCAGACCCTTGAAGTTTATAGTGGATCTTGCAGAGGTTATTATGCCTGCTCTGTTTATCCCTCTGGGAAATGCCTGTTTTTATATAAACTAAAATATTCTCCATGGGGAATCACAAAGCTATGACTGGATTCTGTAGAGTTGTGAATAGCACATTTTTAATGAAATAATAAGAGCTAGTAGTCTGAAGATATGTTCATGTGATTACTTTTCAGTTCTATCAACTAGTTTGCCATTCTTTTTTTTAACATTTTTTTTTTTTTAGATGTTGATGGACCTTCATTTATTTATATGTGGTACTGAGAATTGAACCCAGTGCCTCACACTTGCTAGGCAAGCACAGCAGTGCATGTAGGGTCTGTTCATTTTTTCATACAGGATCCCATCTATTTGTTTTAACCAATATGAGTGTGTGTGTGTGTGTTCCTGGGGATTGAACCCAGGGACCCCAGCATGCTGGGCAATCACTCTACCACCAAACCATATCTCCATTCTCTAATCAGTACTATTATTGGTTAAGCTATATTCAACTTTATAAAGACAAAGTGGATAGACCTGATATAAATAATTCAAAGTCTGTTTACCCAGATTAAAAATTCAATGCAAAATTTTCTCTGATATAATCATTAGTAGTTGTAATAATAGCTACCATGTACAGACTGATCATTATGCACCAGACTGATCATTATGTGCTTTCTACTTTTATCCCATGTACTCCACATTATAAGGCTAGAACAACCGATTTTCCTGACTTTATAAATGATGTACTTATACCCACATATCCACACCCACACAAGGATTCCTTGATTTGGCCACCTCTGGTCCAGTTTTGCCTGAATTTCAAGCTGATTCATGATCTGCTCCTCCCTACTGCCTATCACATACATCACTATTCCTAGAACACAAAGATCAGCCATGTACTGTACCTTAGTTCAGTTTTCCATCCAGGAATATCATTCCTTTCTTCCCTCCATCTAAATTCCTCCCATCTCTTAAGACCAAGATATCAACTCTTTGTAGAAGATGAATATAGAAAAAGAACCAAATTCCTCTTTCTTCAAAATTTAATTACATCTCAATATTCAATAATTATTTGCTGCTATTATAAACTTGTATTATTTTCTAGTTATTTCACTTCTATTAATATTATTTCTCCATTATATTTGAAGATCTTTATGGAGAGGAGCCATGTCCTAACATTTCTGAATCTTTGCCAATCAACTCTTAGGGTTATTGTAGAGATTTAGAACTGTTTCACAGAGTACTTAAGAGGAGGAGCTGGTATTTAGTAAATGCCATGAACCACAGAACCAGACCCCAAACTGGTACTTATAAATACTGGGTGACTTTACTGAGTCACATGAATCATATACGAAAAAAGAGAGACAGTTTTAATACTATTCATTATTATTCATGCAATCAACAGTTATTGAGCAGAGATACACATCAGGTACTTCTGCATCAGGGATAGAGCAGTGAGAAAAATAAAGAGGCCTCTGCCCTCCAGAAGCTTTTCTCACATTTCAGTGAGAAAAGGCAAGCAATGAAATAAAAAAAACAAGGTTAAAACACTAAGAGAAAAACAACTGGCAATGGCTTAAGTAGATTGAGTCACAAAAGTTATGTTTATAATTTGCCAGAGAAATCATAGAGTGCTGTCAAGGTGTTTGTATTGGAACACAGAGGTTAACAGGAATAATAAATGAATAGTGATTTAAGAACAAAAACAGTCAAATCACACCCTATGGCCAAAACAGTGTCTCAACCTCTCTGGACCTCAATTTTCTTGATGTCAGCTGAGATAATGGGAACATTCACATCATAAAGGTTTCTGGGGGAGGATTAAATAAGATGATATTTGTAAACAAAAGAATGTTGACAGTTACATATTACTATTTCTAAGATGACAACATCTGTTAAGGGATTTCCTAAATCTAGCAGCTGCCACAAAATTTAAAAATGAATTTAAAAAATTAAGTTGAATTAATGCACATGGCAGACAACCCGAATGGAATAATCATACTAGAAAGACATAAAATATATTTTCCTATAATCAGATACAAAATTATTCCAGGGAGACATTACTTCTTGATTGCCATCCTAACCGTTCGACTCACTCTTTACAAATATTGTATAAAACTTTTCCTGATACCTCTCAGCTATTTCTTGGATGACAAGCATCTGACTTAATTGCCATCCATAAGTAAATGGAAGTTGCTCTTTCCCCATAAGCCAACCTCCAGTTCTTGCCAGTTTCCTATTCATCTAGGCAAGTGCTCATCCTCACCCATCAAGTAGGGCTACATGCCTACTATGTGTCAAATGTGTAGATGCCAGGCACTTACAATAAATATGACAAATCCCATCTAGTCATGGAACTTGCCCTCTGCTGGTGGAGACATAACAGAAAACATACAAATAAACTGTACGTATATATAACATGGCAGGATGAAATGAATATAATGGAGAAAAATAAAGCATGATAATGAGAGTGAAGAGGGAAAATACTATTTTAGGAGGGGGTCAGGAAAGCTCTAATATATGAGATTTGAGTAAAATCCTGGATTAGTTGGAAAGAGCCAGGCATGCAGATATCTCAGGGAAGAACATTCCAGGCGGCTGAGACATGCTTGTTATATTTGAAAAGCATCCAGTAGGTCGCTGAGGGTGAAGCTAAGTAGGGGCTGAGAGTAGCCAACAGAGCAAGAACCTGAGACCCCAGAGAGAAGGCTGGCTAGTTCACATGGGGTCTTCTGGTAGGTGCCACTAGGTCTCTGTTGGGACAACCTTGGTTTATACCTCTTGCCCTAGTATAATTGCTCTTAAGGCCCCTTTTATAATCAAAAGAGTCTGCAAGATAATTATGTGATAACCCTACTATTAAGTCAACATGAAGCCTTTGAATTCATTCAAAATGAGATAGAAAAGTACTGCAGGATTCATCTGAAGAACATCATTTAACTTAACATTGTTAAAGAAACTGCGGAGAAGAGACTATTGGAG
Source organism: Marmota flaviventris (assembly GCF_047511675.1). Taxonomy (NCBI): domain Eukaryota; kingdom Metazoa; phylum Chordata; class Mammalia; order Rodentia; family Sciuridae; genus Marmota; species Marmota flaviventris. Next base: position 53,909,638 of record NC_092508.1, on the reverse strand, counting down.
TTCATAGTGAATGAGGAGGTGGGGAGAATTTTGTAGCATGCAGTACATAAATGCCCACACAGGTGGCTGAGTTTTACTTAAAACACACCTGAGTTTTACTTAAGAAGAATGACATGTCCAAAAGATCATGACCCTCACTGACAGTCTCATTCCCTCTGGGCATTGACTTTCTTATAATGAAACATGTTGATTTACCCATAAACCCTTAGCTTTCCCATGAGATCTTGGAGAATAGTTATAATCAAGCAACTTTTATACCCAGCAAATTTCCCTTCTCTAGGTAGTAAGAAAAGTAAAACAAAACACTTTGGCAAATTTAAAAAAGATTTAAGTGGGTCAACAGATCCATTCTGGCTCTGTTATCTATTATACATTTAAGCAATGGTTTCCCCAAAATGATGTGTGAGGTGATATCAATTCTCCTCCAATTATGATGGATAGTTTTTATTGAAAAGCTTCTAATTAAAGCTAGGCATGTTTATAGTCAAATCTGTGTAAAATTAAAATGACTAGTGAACACATGGGCTATCATTGATTTGGGCAAATTTCCTTCTGAATGTGAAAGATGTATAGACTTCTTCATGCAAGAAAACACTTTTTAAAAATTGTTGAAAAACTTGCAAAATTTAGTTTGAAAACTCTGGTCAGCCATAGGCTCCAATGTAGCAGGGCTCCCTTTATAATGGAATTCCTCTAGATATAAATAAGGGTCCTGAGAATTGTCTCCAGAAGGCAGGCAATTTTATGAAAAAAATAGGAGCATTAGTCAACTTGGTTTTAAAAAATTTCATTTCTTATGTTTTCCCTAACTGTGGCTTAACTCCTTTCAAGGCTGAGAATTTTCCATCCCAGAATTATCCCTTGGGAGGCCTCAAGAGTAGCAATCGTTCCAGCTGCTTGGGAAGCAAGCAGTGACACCACGAGTGAACTATCACTTCCTCCAGACAGCTATGCTTTTTGCCAAGGAAAGAATAATAATCTGAAACCTAAGGATATAAAAATCTACTGCCCAAATGGCATGACTATTATCCATGGATGCATAGTAGGAAGTGTGTACAAAGTTAAAAATATAAGGTTTTATGAAGAAACATTTAAGATATAACTCAAGGGCTGGGATTGTGGTTCAGTGGTAGAGCACTTGCCTAGCATGTGTGAGGCACTGGGTTTAATCCTCAACACCATATAAATGTAAGTAAATAAAATTAAGACAGTGTGTCCATCTACAACTAAAAAAATTTTTTTAAAAAGACGTAACTCAAGAGATTAATGTGTATGTGTGCGTGCAGATTGTTATATATGGTGAGGTTGTTTTTAGTAAGGTTATACTGAGATTTCTGTTGTACATGGCTGATATTTTGTGATTCACTGAGTTTATTAGCATGTGTTGAATGACAAGTATGTATTTTAACAAATTCTACCGTAGATTTTTTTTTAAATTTATCTGAGTTTTTAAAAATTAGCTATGCTTTTGGAGATTCACATCCTCATTCCAAATAGGAACGCCTCACCCCAACGTTCACACACAAGTCTCTCGCTGTGGGAATCTGTTTGTGTTAATACATCACTCACCCAGGTCATAGAACCCACATGAAAGCAATGATTGCTGAGACTGTCCGGAAGGATAAAAAAGTTACTAACACCTGCAGGAAAAAAGATATTCATATACACGGGCTTTCAGAAAAACAGGAAGCAAGATGAGAGAACCTCACAGAAACCTGGAAATCAAACATGGAAACAAAAGTAGCAGCCATCAACACCCCACCCCACCCCACTCCACCACCCTAACCTAAGCAAACCGGTTTCCTATCACAAATTCCACCCTCATAAAGAAAGGACTTCAAAAGCAAAGCAAAGCTGTGTCATGTAGAGTGCAGATTCTGCTGTTGGCACAACTCTGCTTTGAGCTGCCACTAGCAGCCTTGCCTCTGGGCACAAGGACCTGGTCCCCTTCATCAGCCCATCCTCCTCAAATCCCTTCAGATTTGTAAAACATGAAGTCAATCTAATTCGGCCTCTAAACAACCTTGTACTCTAGGCTATTACTATCTTATGAGTTAGAAAGCCAAGGAAAGTACATGGCTTATTCAAAACAATGGAGCCAGTGAGTGAAGATCCCAGACACTTTCCTCTTAGTTTCTTGCTCCAATCCCATAAGGAATAAATTCCATTCTCCTAATGTTAGATTAAAAAAAAAATTATAGACTTCTAAACATACCCATCACTCAGTTAAGCCACACAATTAGACACTTCCTGGGCACAGCCCTGTGAGGCAAAACCATTATCACCACTTCAAAGTCAAAACAAAGAAAACAAAACTGTGTTCTGAGTGACCCCCACTGGCAATGACAAAGCCATAGATGAAGCACTTTGATGTTTTACAAATGAGAAGAACCCTCCTAAGGGATTTCTCAAATCAATGTAAGAAATCATAACATAGGAACAGTTTTATCCATGGATGTATATTAACAATTATAATAAAACTACTTTGTGTTTGTGTCATAGTTCTTCTTCGTACCTTTAAAATCATTTTTGCCATCTTGGTAAATTCGTGGATAGCATGTGAGGGTGTTTTGGCTGTTTCATTGGTTATTCAGAGATCCAAGAAGATTTTAGCAGAACAGAAAAAACAGGGCAGGTGAAGCAAGTGGTAGAAAATGTGGACCAATTGTGAAATTAAACATGAAATCTAAGTGTACTGCACTTAGAGGTTCCCCCTCGCCATGGCATCCACAGACTAATTAGGCTGGAGTGCAACTGGGTTATCAATGGGTTATCAAAAGATCTGGAAATTTTCCTTAATTTCCCTTCCTAGTCATTAGAAGGGCTGCATAAGTGATGTGGCTGAGGCAATGTTATTTTCAGTCAAACCCCAGGATGGAATCAAACTCACTTTAAATAAAACATTGAGATCAAGGAACTAAAAGGAAGCTCTCTGGTTTAGAATGTAAGCTCCGGGATAATGGACATGTGTTTTATTGAAAACCTTCCCCAGAATCCCATCTCATAAGTATATTTGGATTTGCAAATTTTGTAGAATAAAGTAGAACCAGTTCATGGAGAATTGCACAGTTAGGGAGGACTGTTTTTGTGCCCGCCTACTGTGCCCTCTGGGTCTCCTCTGCCAGAGCACTTTCCACCTGCCATGCCCTGCCCTCCTTACCTGGTTGATAACCAGACCCCTATGAGGGGCAAGCTCTTGAAATAATGCAGGAGTTGATGAGGACAATGCCTGGCTCCTTCTAGGTGAGTCTGATTTAAAGAGGAATCTGAACATGAAGAAAGGGAGTTTCTGCATCAACCCCTAACATGAGCTAAATGAGCAAAAACCAAACACAACAAAAACTTAATGGCATTTTAGAATCCACAGAAATACTCATTTTCTTTTTCAACATATATTTACTGAACATTTCTAATGAACCAACCATTGATTTAAGCACCAGTGAAACATCAGGAAGAAGACACAGAAGTCCCTTCCCTGACACGGTGGTATCCAGAAGCTTTCAGGGAAAAAAAAAAAAAAGGCAAATGGGCACAGATCATGTGCCAGCTATCCTGCTAAAATCTGTATAAACTACCTCATTATCAGAGAAACAATTTCTATGATTAACCTCATTTTATTGAGGAAAGTGACCTAGATACATTAAATAACTTACCTAAAATCACAATCCTAATATGGCTTAACTTGTGCCAACATGACATCCAAAATAGGATTGCTGACCCACTGGCTCTAAATCACACAACCAAAGCTTATGTCTCAATTTGTGTGTCACACTTAAGCAAATCAGATTTTGAATAACTATAGAAAAATATGTACAAATTCATCAAACTGAAAAAGTAAACATACAGCACCCATTTCAGGAAAAGTCCAGGCAAACTCTACACTTATAAATTCTTTGATCATCAATTCAACCACAACAGACAATTGGTTGGGGTTTGCTAGTTTGGGGTCTGAGGTTTCTATTTCTTCTTTCACCAATATTGATATGTCATTTTGTTTTTTCATGTCTGTTATTCCCATGGGTTAGGCCTTGTTTTGTGTTTTTGCATTTTATATGCAAATATGCTACTGTAAATATATGCACTTGAAAAGATGCTCTATAAATAATTGAATAATCATTACCTTCCCACAGATATTCAGTTGTTTCTCCATTTTCTCCTTCCCTTTGTTTTTGTGCTATTTTCTAACACTGTCTGTTCTTCTTTTCTCATGCATTTTTTTCCTCTCTGCATTCTGCAGTTTTGTTCCATGTTGTGTACGGTGCAGGTAACAAACTCCACAAATACTGCTTCTTCCCTCCCCTTATCTCAAACATCCCTAAGTATATTACCCTTTTTATTCACTCCCTAAAGCTGACATCTATATTCTTCATGGAGTTTTCTTTATTTACTATGACACACACATACACACACACAGAGAGAGAGAGAGAGAGAGAAAGCATTCAGTAGCAAAGAGCCATTTCTATGTAATGTTACAAAAAAAGAAAATTTTAAAAAATTTTGTTGTTTATTTTTAAAGCAATAATGTAAGCAGTGGGATTCTAGCAAAACAATAATCAGACTGATCAACAGAACAGTTGGCCCAAAAGCAGGCCCATAAGACTGAAGAGCTCATATAGTTTCAAAGAGCACCAGAAATCCATGAGGGGCAGTGATTATTCTGTAATTGATATTAAGAACTCTTGAGGGGCTGGGGTTGTGGCTCAGCAGTAGAGTGCTTACCTAGCACATATGAGGCCCTGGGTTTGATCCTCAGCACCATGTAAACATAAATAAATAAAATAAAGGTATTGTATCCAACGGAAACTGAAAAATATTTTTAAAAAAAGAACATTTGATATTCGGAGAAATCCATATTATATCATTACCTTATTCAACCCACCAAAAATTGACTCTGGATATGAGTTAAATGTAAACACAGTTAATCATTAAATGTAATAAAGATAGAATAAATAATCAACTAGGAAAAATACTTGCTACAAGTATAGATTATTATTACTATTATATAAAAACCTTCTTCAAACAAACAAGGAAAATGCTAGGACTCCAAAAGAAAAGGTAAAAATAGTAACTAAATAACAACTGATAAGTCACCAAAGGAGAAGTACAATGCTACATCATTTTCAGCCTCAATGGAAGTTAAAGAAATATAAACTGGTTTGTCCAAAATTTGCAAAGGCTTGTTTATTAATAGTACTTTGTGGGCTGGGGTTGTGGCTCAGTGGTAGAACACTTGCCTAGCACGCGAGGCACTGGGTTCAGTCCTCAGCACCACATAAAAGTAAATAAAATAAAGGTATTGTGTCCAACTACAACTAAACAATATGTATATATATACATATCACTTTGTGCTGGAAAGAGCACAAAGATAGGCACTCTAGATATTGATGGGAGCCTAACCTGGAAAACAACATGGCCATCTCCACAACCCAAGGGAGAGATGCAGTCAGTAAGGCAAATTTTAGGATATTCAGCACAGCATTACTTACAATTCCATTAAGAAAGAAAAGAACTAAAATTTTTGCCAAATAGTCTAATAAATTATGGTACCTATTTATCATCAAATGTTTGAGAATCATTGACTTCCACTGAAGGACATTTTAATAAAGGAAAATTTTTGATATAATTACTAACTGTAAAAGGCAGTAAATAAAGTTGAATGGTAGTATAATCTTCTTACATAAAAAAAGGAAATGCATCATATATTAATTGTAAGCTCCCCACACTGATGAACTATGCAAAGTTTTTACATTTTGAACTTTATTACCAAAGGTACGTTTTTACAACAGGAAGTACTCAGTACTCTCATACATAAGCAGAATTGTAAAGCATAAAGGAATTAATTTTCTCCATTTGACCACAGCCATCAGTCATGTGATAATAGTAGAAAATGCCATTTCAGGCTTTACTCTGTTTTTAATTTGATAAAATTTACCATGTGTGGGATGTGTTTATCTTACAGAACTTGATAATTTCATAGCTATGTTTAATTTCTGAGGTCCTTAGGAATACTTCCCAAAATGCCTCTTCTGCTTTTTTCTACTCAGGGAAATTAGTTTAGAAGAAGATGCCCAGGCTGGGTGTAGCTCTGCAGTAGAGCACTTGCCTTACATGAAGGAGGTCCTGGATTCCATCCCTAGCACTGGAAAAAAAAATCGGATAATGTCTTTGAAAAATCCATATATCAATTTTTATAAAGAATTCTCTAGAAGCTTGCAGTAGTGTGTCCTGCAGACTGGCAGCATCAGCAACACCAAGAACCTAGCTGATAATGCAGAACCTCAGGTCCCACTCCAGACTTACTGAATCAAAAACCTGTACTTTAGTAGATCAACTGGAGAGTTGATTTACAGGCACATTGAGGTTGGACATCACTGATGTAGAATACATGTTCTACATAGAGCTACAAGTGAACTATGTTGGTCCTTGGAAACCAATCTATGTTCATGTCTTAAGTACCAGAGATCTGTGTATCTATGGGCTCTAAACATTTGCTTAGGAACCAAGCAGCAATAAATGGGAACAATGGATGAGAAATATTCTAAAACTCTATTGGAAGGTCCCTAGTACACAACTTGCAACACAGTACCATTGTCAATGCTGGCTAGATTTCTAGGTCATCCTAAGAAGCTGGCTTAATCTGTAATGTAGCTGAAGAAATCAATTGTATTTTAATAATTGTTTTTTATTCTAAGAGAAGATTCTGGAAAGCCTGGTTCTGATATTAAGAATAGGATGTCCCCATGGATGCAACTGTTTGTGTGTGTAGACAATCAGACAATCAGTAGAGTGGTACTTCTATTCTATTCTGAGAATGTTCTAAATACAAGAACAACATGGATTAGAAAGATGGGAATACTGAGAGTTGCTATTGAATTGTTCACATTTTCTCCCAATATTTGTTTTAACCAATATCTAAAGGTCAAATGTATAATAGGAAATCGAGAAATGTGCTGGACATTGTAACTTATAACATGAAAATAAAAATAAAAGACAGACTATTTTTATATACATATTTTGCTTGTGTTAAATTACCACACAAATGTACTTAACTTTTTATGCTAACTTAACAAAAATTCAGCAACTCAAAATTCCTCATAGCCATTCTGAAGCTACCACTAATTATAGAATATGATGAACTTGTTATTTTAGATAAAGCTAACTTTGTTCTAATATGCTTTCTCCATACCCAAATATACACACACACTTTTATGTCTTAAAAACTAACTTCTTGGACTGGGGATGTAGCTCAGGGGTAGATTACCTGCTTATCAGACATGAGGTTCTAAGTTCTATCACCAGCACAGGGCTGGGGCGGGGGTTGGATAGGAACAGAGAAAATATTTAAGCACTACTTATTGTGACAACCTACCTATTTTTGACAATGCAGGACTTGAAGAAAGCACTGAATTTCTGTGTCAAGACTGAGGGAAGATGGGTTTGGGGCTGTTGGAGACTGAAGGGGAAGCTTCCGTCTTCTGAAATTCCAAATTATCTCACAATAAATGTTACAGTTTCTAGTCAAAGATTTTAGAAAACACTGTTAGAAAAAAAATTTAGTTTTGCAAGAAATAATTTGAATAGATTCAAAAAAGCATAATTCATCAGAATGTTGCAGAGACCAGGGTGATTTAATTTTCCCTAGATATTATGAACAATCTTTATTAACAGCAATCAAACTTATTGTTTAGAGTGACAACATATCAAGGAAATACATATCAAAATCCACTGCCATTATAGTTCTTAACATTTTATTGCATATTTACAATGTGTGGAGCATTATAAGGATTTACAGTAGAAGCCAAAATTCCCAGCCTTTACAAATCTAATAGGAAAGATCAGATAAACCATACACAAATATCTTTGAACATGGGCACTGGAAACATACATACGATTATAATTTTACAGGCTAATACAGGTAAATGCTCTATGTAATAGAATGGGCAGGAAAGATAAAACACAGTGGATAAGAAAGTCACCAGAGTATGAAATAACCACAGCTGGGTAGTACTGAATATAAACACAATATTGAAAATATGGTTTTAAAGGCTAAAATGTCCTGCAAAAGCATAGCTATCCCCTATGCAAAACTGTGAGGTAGAATTCTTCCCATCCCGTTTTCTGCTTTCCTGACTACCACTGGGTGACTTCCGTCACAGGGAGTTCCGGGGGCTCTCTCACATTGCTGGACCTGAGACTGACCGAGTAGTACACATACATTTTACTACCCACTCCACCATCACCACAAAAATGGTCTTTTCTGTTCAATGATGAGAGTCATATTTTACTTACTGAAAACGGGTGGCAAAAGTTAGTAACATTAAAAAAAAAAAACAATGCTCTTTCTTGTAGCTAATATATCACCATTCTTGGGGTTTAACCTTTCAAAGAATGAAATTAATGCTAAAGTTTCAGGCGTAGGAACCTCTCAAGGAGTTGTTTTGGGCAGATAGGTCTTTGCTTCCCTCAAATGACACTAACTGTCAAATTTAACAATGAACAATGTCATTTCTACCCCCAAACCTACATCTCCTAATATTCAATGTGGATCATAAAAATAGTTTACCTTTCTACACACCTAAAATATAAAATCCAGAGCACAGAACAATTGCATTGGAAAAAGGTACAGTTTCTTTTTAAACTACCCTATGATCCAGCAGTTCTATTCCTAGGTATCTACACAAGAGAAAATGAAAACCTATGTTCACATAGACATATGTAAGATTGATCATAGCAGCTTATTTATAATTGACAACCCTGGAAATAGCCCAGGTAGCCAATAGGAAACTGGATAAACCAACCGCAATATACAATGAATGGAATACTACTCAGCAACTAAAAGGAATAAACTAGAAATACCCAGACACATTGAGAAATCTCCCAAACATTATGGTGAAGAAGCCTTGTAGAAAAGAGTACATGTGTGATTTTATTTACAAAAACAGGAAATCTGGTAGAAAAAAGAACAGTGGTTGCCTTTAAGGGTCAGGTGAGGGGACAGGGATTGACTGGAAAAGGACCATCTGGGAACTTTCTAGGATGGTGATAATTCTATATCTTGATAGCACAGTATGCATTTGCCAAAACCCAGGCGATGCAAATATAAGTCTTTTACATATCACTGTATGCTAATTTTACATCAAAAGAAAAATGGGAGCAAATACTGAATCCTAATGATATGTATGCTAAAGTATTTAGAAGTGTTCAGATGTCTGCAATTTAAAATGCATCAAAAAAAAAAATAACATGGATTGATGAACTGAGGTACGGATAATTCTGTGATAAAACAAAGAGAGTTAATGCAAATTAGCATTTGGGAGCTAAGAACACCATAAAATTATTTTAACATTTTTGTTACACAGTTGAAAATTTTTATTTAAAAAGTTATGAAACATAGGGTGCAATTTTTTAAAACCAAAAGATGCTGGTGAGAATTTCATTATTGATCTCATGACAGTATATGATTACTAAATTCTTCTATTAAATGTAAATTTAGAATCAAGTTTCTCCTAAGTGCTTGAGAAAGGACATCCCAGAGCACGAGGTCAGTGATCGCTTCTCAAATTTACTCTGGTTCAAAATTGCCTAAGTGATATTTCGATCCTCTCACACTTTCGGAAAAAACACATGTTGATGGCATACTGTGAGCAAATCTGTTGGCTGTGAAGACTGATGCCAAAAACCAAGATGAAGAAACATTCTTGTTTTTACCCTACCTTAAAAACTAAAGAATTGGGGTAACTATAATAAAAAAGGTGTTACGCGCCAGGTACCATCTCATTTCTGCACATGCCTGTAATCCCAACAGCTGGGAGGCTGGGGCAGGAGGATTTTAAGTTCAAAGCCAGCCCCAGCCACTTAAAAGGCCCTAAGAAACTTACTGAGACACTGTCTCAAACCAAAAAACAACAACAAAACAAAAATGGGCCGGGGATGGGGGCTCCATGTTTAAGTGCCCCTGGGTTCAATCCCCAGCATCAAATAGTGAATGGGCCACTATATTCTCAGTGGAGGGACACCTTGATCACCCTTCTATATCTAAGTGAGACACACATTTGGACACCCTGAAGACGTGGCATTCAACCTGTAAATACTTTAAAGGTACTTCCTTAAGATGTACTTAGAAGTGGCTTCCAGAGTTCAAGAGCCCTTTTGTCAGAAATAGTTTTCCACATGCCTGACTTAAAATCCCTCAAAACACCGCTCTCAATATATGGACTTCACAACTATTTTTAGTTCTATGTTAAGAACTAAGAATTCCTATATTATGACATATAGGAATTATATGTTTCATATTGCCTCATAGACTTCTCACAAAAATAATCTGATTCTTCAAAAAGTGCACTCACTGGCTGTCATAATATTTAGAGTTTTGGCTTTCTTTTGATCTCAAAGTTCTTCACGTCCTAGTACAGGTTCTGCTTTTACTTGATGTATAGGACTAGTGTTTATTCTCAGGCTTTCAAGTTTGCTTTAAACTACTGCTGTGATATTGAGTCATATTTGGCATCATACCCATGAATCATTTTCCATCTTAAAGCCTCTGCTGTATTTATGTATGCTAAGTAATGCAACACCCTCAGTTCTAAATCTCTGGTAGAAGAACAATCTTTTTCTGTTTATCATCACAACCTGCATTTGCCGAGAAAGCTCTTCTCCAACCATAACCACCAATAACACTATTGGTGTCTCAAATTGTGTTTTCTTAACTCATTATTGGAATACTTTATAAATACCTCAACAGATTTATGTTCTACTAGTTTCTACAAGTGGGTGATTTATTAAGAGACAATCCAAGTATGGCTTTCTTTTCCTTGGGTTTATTAATGGAGTCATGTCATGCCCCGTCAACCTCAAAATAAACAATACTCATCACTAGTCTTCCATCTTATTGTGACATCATCTTCCCCCTCAACAGTGAGTTGGTCAGTTTAAAGCCTTACCATGTACTCACCAACTTCACCTTAATATTTCAGAGATACAATTCTGAATGCATATTTTCCTTGCACACTAGTGAAACAGGAATGGAGCTAAGGGGGTAAACATGAACAGCATGCTGTTCCCCCCGCTATCTCATGCTTATCATCTGAGACAGAACAAGATTAAAGGATACTCTATTTTCTCTTCTGAAGAGATAATTAAAGCAATAACAATTTCCATTTTGTGTAACTTTTACAGTTCCAAAGAAATTTGCTGATTTAATACCAAGGTCACAGTACATGGCAATGCCAGTTTCTGAAGCCAAGTTTTCAAACTCCAAACTCTTTCCATTATATGCACTATAATTCTTAGTTTAGCTTTTATGATAATTCCTCTACAGTTCTTCCATTATCTTTGTTTCTAGCTAAACCTAGATTTTTCTGGGGCACACACTAAAGCCAAGTAATGTCAATTGTTAAATTTATTCTTATTTTGTCTCATCAAGGTATTCGTTGGCATCAAACAAGCAGAATATTTTCTACTCCCAACTGAGACGTGTTTATTTCTAGAACTGAAAGTTAACATTGCTAAGTTTAACAATTCAATTAACTGTTCAGTCATGTTCAGCCCATCTTTTTGATCCTAGAGAACTTTCATTTAAGGGCTTAAGTGAAGATACCATAATCATACAAATCTTAGTCACTGGTTACAATATACTTATTGGTGTTTGTTTTCGTCTATGCTATTCTCTATAGACTAGACATGGAGGGCTTTAGCAGCCATAAGTATGTTCAGTTTTTAGTAACCAGGTTACTCTTCTTAGGCTTCTGTGCACTTTGGGTAGATGGGAGGATGGGAGAAGTGCACACCAGCAGCCAATCTCTACTGGCAGGTAACTTAGGTATAGTAGAAAACACTGAATTAGCTCTTCAGATGTACACTGCACAGTGGGACAGACTCAACTCACCTCACTATCATACCAATCATACCACTGATTATAAAGGTTTTTGATCAGAAAATGTGGTTTGCTTAGCACTGTAGGAAAAGTAACGCACTGTCATACTCACATTAAGGAGTGTGACCCTAGTAACAACAATGATAAACTGAATAGCACACCATACAGCAACTGACAAGGTAATGAAGCAAAAAACACACTAAGACTAAATAACATCAGATGCAATAGCCAGTATAAATCCCTTTAAGTGAGAGACATACCCAATCTTCTATGTGGTCATGAAGCCTAGATCTACCATTAGTTTCCCAGCTGACAAGACTACACACGCAGTTTCACCAATGCCATCAATGAGCCACCCTAGAAGAATAAGGTCACCAACAACAAGGACTGGGAACAAAGCAAAGTGGATCAGAAACGAAGGTGTCATCTTTATCTGATAACCCTGCTGGGTTAGACATGAATAAAGAATAGGTATTAAAATGTCTTTATATATTGAGTTCACACCGCAGCAAATACACAATCAGAAAACAAGAGAAAAAAAATAAATCCTTCAAACCCAAAGACAAAATACATAACAAAACTATCCCAACCAACATTATAGTAATTCCCTGAGCAGGGCTAAAGTAACATGGGAAGTTGTGGCATGTACCATGAGAAATAATTGGTTCTTTTTTGGTTACATTTGCAGGGCAATGTTCATCTACTACACACAAAGGGCTTGTGATTCCAGTCTGTAGCTGCTTCCTTCACATGCGCTGTAAGTGAACTATGACCACATGAAAAAAATCATATCTGGGCACTGTTGGGCTTTCATTCGTAACTCTTATGAGTATGTACAGAAACATATATAGAAAATAGCAGCAAATTTACAAATGAAGAACAACGGTATTTATTTTTGCTAAAAGTATATCTAGCTTATGTGAAATATTCAAATTACAAATAACATTTCCAACTTTTGTCTTACTATACTCTTTTTGTGGGCAGGAGAGTTTAAAATATATAAAAAATGGCAATTTTGAATCTGTGAGTTGATGGTCTAAATACTAACAAATCAGTTCTTCTTTTAAGAAAGTCTTAATAAAAAAATTCTAACAACTCTGAAATTTAGTAGAAGATGATGAACCTACTAAATATCTGAAGTAGCTACACAACTAAATATATAAAATACCAAATGACTTCCTTGCAAGGTGAGGTACTCCTCAGTCTTAACGTTAGGAAATGAGTATGCTGAAAACAAACTTCAGGTTGAAATACGAAAGGGATTATTTTCAGTGATTAAAACGGAACCCATGTAGGAGTAAACAACTATTTCATGTGAGTCAAACCCTGGGAACTGAACTAGTAGGACAAGATCTTTCCCTCAAAAGAGCTTATAATGTAGCAGAATATTACATAGAAGTGTAGAATGTGGCTAGCACCATCAGGAAGACCAAAAGAAGAATCACAAAAGTTCATACTCATAGGAGTAAAGCCCTAAAAAGCTGAGAGGATTATCAAGTACAGAAAGAACTTCCTTGATGTTCTCAGAAGCAGTGGTAGCATAAGACAAGAAGGAACAGTTGAATTTTGCCCCAGATTATCTGGCATGTTTGACTAGGATAAAGGGCTGCACCATTAACTAACAAAATTATGCCAGGAGGACAGGGTGAGCAGTAGGAGAAATCCTTCCTCTGGGCTGAAATGTTAAGCAGGTAGTTGAAAGAACAAGTCTAGTGTTTTGGACCAGATATGTGATGCACGATGCTGTGATAAAACAGAAACCCTAAGGAGGAGATACCTAAAGAAGAGCCACAAGCATTCTGAGGACAGAATCTAAGAGCACACATGGTTAGTACACATTTTAAAGATGAATTATGTGACTGTACTCACAGTTATGGCAGAGGATAGCATCTTCGAGGGAGGAGATGCTGCCTAGGAAAGGTTGCTCAATTTTATAAATGGAAGGGTTAGAGATGCCGGCTGAGAAAAAAACAACACTCAGCTCAGTAGGTGGAAAACCATTCCTGATTTTCAAAAGGCATTAGAGTGCTGTGTGAAACCAGACTGCAAGATGCTCTGCAAGGAGAAATGACAATGTAGGGCAAGGGATATGGACTTCTTCAAGAAGTCTGGCAGTGAAGAAGGCTGGAGAAACCAGCAGGTTCAGAGGGAGGTTTTTGCATCAGAAATACATGAACTTGTTTGTGGATCATGAAAAGGAACCAGCACATAATTCTTTGCATAATGTTGTACTGATCACAAGTCTAAAAAATTATTTTTCATCTTTAAAAAATCTTCTGGCATAAAAATTAACACAAAAATTAAATTATATGCATTTTACAATTTAAACTTAATACAAATGTAAAAACACTATCATTTTGTGATAAATTTTATTTCCAAAGGAGTCGTACGGTTTTTGTTATTAGACTACTTCAGAAATGATTTTGCCTCTAGTCTGTCATGAGAAATTAAATTTTATTAACAATTACTATTTTAGTTCCAGAAAGATTACTTTGATATAAAGGATTACACTGAAGTAATTATGTATGCTTTCTTCCTCAGCCCTCCTCTCCCAAAGACAAAATATCTTCAGGATAGTTAATAATTTGGATAAAATTTTTGAAGTTGAAGAAAAGAAAACTCTGAAATAGTATCCCATTATTAATAAGTTCTTAAAGATCTAAATTATTCTTCACAATTATTTTTCATGATAAAACATGCTTACTTATTATATACACATGCATACATATGAATTTTCTGGCTAAAATACATGCAACAACCTTGAAAAAACAATTATTAAACCATCCTCACAGTTCTAAGAATGCCCTTTTTGATAAGGCACTCATGTTTGAAAATAGGATATAACTACCAAATTAAATAAGATGTTTAAAGAAGCCTTTTATTAAGCACAAACAACTTTTAATACATTATCAATACAAATAGGAAAATGTTTTTAATGAATATAACAAAGATCTGAACGATGTTCTTCATATTGACACAATAAAAATAATCAATCTTAAAGAATTACAAAGTAAAATTTTGAGGATGCCAAAATCTACTAATGATAGTTTAACTACAGTCTAAATTTACTACACACCTGGGGAGGAAGGGCGACCATTTTTTATAAGGAGAATTCCTAAACTCTTATTAGCACCATTCAAAGCTTATTATCAGTTGTTCATCTACAAACTGACAGGTCATGTAAAGCTTGAAAGCAAGATTTCAGTGCAATGTTTACAGTTTCCTTCTTTTAAGATACCTGGAGTCTATGATCTCAAAGCATATTAAATAATTATGCCTTGGTAGTTGCGAGGTGTTAGCATGTAGAGAGAAACGTGTTGTGGGAAGAAATGAGGCTTATCCTGCTGTGAGATGTGTCTTAATGGACTGTGGCTAATGCTGCAGAATGCCGACAACATGCGGGAATGTGAACTGTAGGTCTGTGGGACGCTGGTAGCTATTAGCTCTCTGTGGTCACCATTTCAGGATGTCTCAGCTGCTGCCTTTTGAGACTAACTAGTTTCATCCTGTCTCTGATGTGCTCTGCAGCAGAAGCCATGTCACTTGGACTCCCAAAATATTGTTCGGTTCTAAAATCAAAACACACAGAAAAATCCTGGATTAATACAAATTCATTTAAGTGCAGCACATGCAAGGGGGGGGGGGGGCGGAAATGCCATTAAGAAGAGTCTATATAATATGACCATGACCTCTGGGTAGAAATTATTTCATTCACAGTCCAAAATGTTTATCTCTTGAGGGTAATGCTATAGGAAAATATAGACAGCAAAAAAATATGTTAAGACATGATGAGTTAAATTTTAAATATAAATATAAATATAAATAAATGTTATATCATTTATACTTATGATAGTCAATAAAACAAATGAAGCAACACTGGCAATATTCTGCCTTTCAGTTCTGGGTCCATAAGCAAACACCAATGTAAAATCTGTACTTGCATGCTAAGAGCTGCATACAGCAATTATTGAATAAAGCAGGCAAGTAAAGAATTATTTTTGATATTAAAATATGGTTTGGAGCCAGGTAAGGTCAAACAGCTCCTTCGAGTAGTGGTAATCTCTGCTACTTAAAGGAGCTAAGGCAGGTGAATTGCAAGTTCAAGGCCAGCCTGGGCAACTTAGCAAAATTTTAAAAGGGCTGGAAATGTAGCTCAATGGTAAAGCACTTGTCTAGCATGCACCAGCCCTAAATTCAATCTCTAGCACACATACACTCACACAAAAAAATATAAAGACATGGTTTGGTACATTAATAGACAAAAGTAATTTCATTTTCTATTATTTGCAAAGATACTACATTCAGAGTCAGAGCTTGAAGGGTTTTTGGAAATTCCTGGTTAACCTCTGTTTTTTAGATCAAAAAATTAAGGCTTAGGGCTGGGAGTCAAGTTCAGTGATAGAATGTATGCACAGGATATGTGAGGCCCTGGGTCTCATTCCCAGCACCATCAAATGAATAAAATTTAAAAAAAGGCCTAGAATGATTTAACCAAGGTCACACAATGGGGAAAAAAATAAATCAGGATTTGGGGGGCAGTGGGGGAAATCCAGAAAGACCATTAATTGCTTTTATTTTACCAGGACAATTTATTTAAAAGATAAATCTGAATAATCTGTCATATAAACTTTGCATAACAAAAACAGATTATTATTATTGTATTAGTAATTATGGAAAATACAACTGATATCATTTGAGAGACATATTTAGTGTAACAAAATACCATATACCAATATATAAATGCATATATAAATGTATACACATATGCATGGATATATATGAATACAAAATGGAATAAAAGAACAACCACAAGTATTAAAAGTGAGTGCTTGTGAAATTTGAATATACAGTTCTTTTCTTTTATCTTAAGAAGAAATGACATCTGGGCTACCCATGGAACACAGGAAGAGAAGTCCAAGTAAAATCACCAAGGGCAGATGCTCCTAACTGACCCAAGAAGTGTGATAACTGACTGTGACAACTGGGAACGCAGGAGAGGGGTGAGGGTCCCTGGCACAGAAGAGCCAGAATCACCCCTACAATACTATTACTAGCTGAATTTTGTTCTCTTTTATTACAGATGTGTAATATGACTTCAGATAGTGCAAGTTTAGTATGACTAGAGAGTAAGTATACATCATGTATAATCTTCTTTCAAGGTAATGAAATAGTATCTTTTAAATATCAATCTCCAATTATTACCAGAAATTCATGACACAGCAATAGCTTACTATGTCTCATGTCTGTTTTGAATACTTCCACACATTTAATAGCAGAGAACACCACTGCTCCTATAATGTGAAGAAGCACAATTGTCCCATCCTGTTTTCAGATGAGGGAACCTAGGCACTAAGAAGTGGAGTACCTTGCCCAAGTTGTCACTGCTGGTAAGAGGTGGAGCCCAGGATCCCTGGTACCAGAGTCTGCACTCGCCTCCAACACACTCTAACACAAAGTAAGGACACTTGAACTTTCATTTGATGGTTTGGTTTCTGTATCATTTGAATTAAATATCCTCTGGACTACCTCTAAATTACTTTGATTGAGAAAGTCTAGATCACCAGGGAGGAAGTTCCTTCTGAGTCTTTTACTGGCCCATTTATTTTGCATCAGATTATTAATTATTCTTAATTATTCTGGACCATTTGAAATGAAACAGCATGTCAGAATCAGGATGCCATCATTTTACACACGAAAAAATTAGGATGCCATATAGAACAGTGAAAAGAGAATGGGTTTGGAATCCCACACACCTGAGAGCATATCCTAACTCCAACACACAGAAGCCTAATTAATCTTTCACAGTCTTAGTCTCTTCATTTCTAAATCAGGAATAATGATACAAGCCTTGGCACTGTCTGTGAACGAGAAGAGTTTAACTCAAGCTCACTAAACATCAGTCCTTTTCCCATGCCTTCCCTTTCCTAAATGAAGCCCAAAGTCACACTGCTCCTGTCCTCACAGCCAAGCTAAAACCATGGGCCTCAATCTAGTCAGCAATGGTCTTTCTACAACAAGCTGTCAAGAAGAAACACATCTGATGTCAGCAAGCACCAACTGTGAGTTCTGCTAACAGCTAAGCTTGGATTTTTTTCAGTTTAAACCAATTGAAGATGTGAACCAAACTTAATTTTCTTTACTTTTTAAAGAATAGATTTTTCCAAGCTGGTGTTATAGCTCAGTGATAGAGCACTTTCCTATCAAGTGTGAGGCACTGGGTTCAATCCTCAGCACCACGTAAAAATAAATAAGTAGAATAAAGATATTGTGTTCACCTACAACAACAACAAAAAAGAAAAGATAAAATATTATGAAAGCATGCACCATACCCATCAGGATAAACTACAGGAACAGTTAATCTATCCAAAAGTGATTTCCCAACTGCTTCAATTTCATCAAATTGCTCCTCATCATTAATAGCTTCAGGCTCTTCCGGACAGTCTTGTAAAATCTGCAACAAACAAAAGGGCAACCTCAATCAAGAGACAAAAAAAGGAAATCAAGTTCATGCAAATGAAGTAAGTGGAAAAGGTGGTTTTTGTTTTATTCGTAGCATCTTCATGTACATCACTGTTCAAAGCTGAATTATTACTAGTAAAAATGGCTCAAGAAATTCTAATAAAAAATGAAATATATAATCCCTACTAATAATATATAATTAGAGTACAAAATGGTCTATGGTGATTTTCAAGAAAAAATAAGTAGACTACTATTTGGAAAATAAGTTTGACCTGTGCTTAAGAAGTATTTTCTCACTCAATAGGCAACCATTTCTTAAAAACTTTTACTGTATGTTTATTTAGCATCTTGGTATGTGAATGAATGATACAATCTGTCTGTCCTTAGGAAGCTCATAGACTTCAGAAATTAAATATAAATTTTTTGGAGGGGCGGGTACCAGGGATTGAACTCGGGGGCACTCAGCCACTGAGTCACATCTCCAGCCCTATTTTGTATTTTATTTAGAGACAGGGTCTCACTGAGTTGCTTAGGGTCTCACTTTTGCTGAGGCTGGCTTTGAACCCATGATCCTTCTGTCTCAGCCTCCTGAGCCACTGGGATTACAGGTGTGTGCCGCTAAATAAGAATTTGAAGCAACATATACTTAGAGCACAAACATGTAATTGATGAGAAGAGATAGGCAGGCACTTTAGTAACTCATCTGCTGAATTTACTGCTTTTCACTCAAATTTAGGAAGCTTTAACACCCTTGAAGACATGCTATTCTTTTTTTTCTCCTCTGAGTTACACCATTTAAATTTAATTACAAGAAAAAAAAAATACAAACTTCTGGGGGAGAGAGAAGAAAACAAAGATGGCTTAACTCTTGCAACAACTGTTCTGTTCTACAGACCAGGCTGCCACTTAGGCATCACAACTTAGGTTTTCCTAGTGTGGATTAAGGAAATTTAACTTGGACATCTAAGACAAGGTAGTTAGTATATGCAGACAAATGTCAATAATGGAATTCATACAAAATTTAACAAATAGATTAATCAGATAATTACATTATTAGAATTAACACATTTTTAAACATATGCAGGGTATCTTAAAATATATTTAACATCCCTATAGATAAACTTTCAATGTTAAGAAATCAGAACAAAGTTAAAATAAAGCAAAGCTCCTCTTCAGAATGGAAATGTAAGGCTGGGTACAATCTGTAAGAAAAAGATTCTATTAAAAATCTGCCCATCCCAAGTAAATGTGTCCAAATGAAACTATAAATTTTACTGTTGGTTTCTGGAATTCAATGAATAATAAATTAGGGAATGAAGTATAGAGATAACATATGGAAAAAGGTTTTTTTTCTTCTTTTAATTCCTATTCTCATTATTTTAGTTGAACAGCCTATACCTTAAGTTATAAAATCACAAAGTGACTTTTTAAAAATTTGTGACAATTAGCCAGATGTGGTAGTGCAGGCCTATAATCCCAGCAACTCAGAAGGTTGAGACAAGAGGCAAGAGGACTGCAGTTGGACACCAGCCTTGGCAACTTGGCAAGATCCCGTTTCAAAATAAAATTTTTTAAAAAGGCAAAAGGCTGGGGATGTAGCTTAGTGGCAAAGTGCCCTGGGCTGAATCACCAGTTTAAAAAAAAGTGACAATTAGTACTTGTTGTCAAAGCCAAGTTTCCTTTCCTGGCATAAAGAAAGAGACTGATGTAATGACACTCTAGAGAACAGAGCACCTGTGGACATCAGCTCGGAGAGGAGAGGAGCAGAGCAAAGTGAGGTTCTGGGGTTCTCCAACCATAGTCCTCCAACACTCGAGTGGATTAAGGAAATTTAATTTGGACATATAAGACCATGTATTTTATATAAACCAATGTTAATAATGAAACTCATACAATTTTTAACCAATAGGTTAATCTGAACATTATATTATTAATACATACATTTTAAACATATACAATAAATAATACTGAGATTACATTTCAAAAGGGGCAAACCTTTTCAGCATTTGAGTGAAATGCAATGGCCATTTCCAACCTATGTACTCTCTCTTCGGACGCTATTGTAAACTGTTTCCACACCCTGTTCAGTCGAGGAAGTGTGTCCCCAGAAGACCGAGAGGTGCATCGTAAAGACTGGCACAACACAACTGTGGCCTGCAGCAACTGTCTACCATAATCATAAGTACTCTAAAAAAAAAAAAAAAGGAAACATAGAATTATAATAAAAGAATTCTGAAGAGGAGGGGAAAGGTTTTGGGAGACTGGTTGCAATTAAGTAAGACCACCGGAAATTAATGCTGAATGAATCTAGTGTCACTTATTACTATAAATGATCTACATGCATAAGTAATGAAGGGGAAGTAATATCTTTAGTTTATAAGTTTCTTCTTCTTTTTTTTTAAGGTTTTCCCCGTCTCTGCTAAATTCCACTGGCAAAATTCCACAGCTCATTAATTACCAAAACGAGTGAAACTAGTCTCATGATAGTCCACATAGGAAGCACTACCTATTACAATGTGAATGAAATCAATAGGGAAAATACATTAAGGTACTTTTCAGCACAAAACCAACTTTGTATTATTGTGCTAACATAAGTCAAATACAAAAAGTGGGGTTTCTAATTTAGTGCTATTAATATACATTTCATATTAGCTTCTATGAATGAATAATTGGATTGTCTTAAAAATACCATAACGTGTAACATATATCAGAGGGAGCATACAGAACCTGTGTTTGTGGCAATTTAAACCCTCTCAAGTTTATGCAGGCTAGTTTTGATGCACCAGCTGACATTTTCTTAATTCTGTGATATTTCTGGAATAACAAAACTAACCTTCTTGGACTTGGAGGGTTAAGTTACATTATAATCATGCAGAAAGCTATTCAAACACTGAGCTTGTAGAAAAGGAAGATAACCAGTTCTGCACCTGTGCAACATCAACAAACTTTCTATGCTTTTCCAGTAAAACTTTCGTTTCCTGAGCATCATCTCCCAATCTGATGTGGGTCTTAAGTAGAGCATCCAGAAGTTCACTTAGCCATTCAACCGCCTAAATAAAAATACAAAACAGTGAAGCTGCATTCATAATTCTTTATTACTTACATCAAAACATCACATATACAAAAATTGCTATACTATGGTTGGTTAGTCCATTAATTATAACTAGTTCTCAATGGCTCATTTGATCCAATGCTCCTCAGATTCTTCTCCTACTCTCAAATGTTCTTAAACTCTGAAGGCAAAGCCTACTACAGAAGCACTCTTAAAATACACATCACATAATAGAATATCATGCATTTCTGTAGAACAGACTTACTAGGATCTCATTACAGATGCATGTCACTGTTAAAAATCATAAATTCTTCTACATCAAGATGAAAGAATGTTCTAATACTAACTTCATAAAAATATCAAACTGTCTAGCATTGGAAGTTCTCCTGTGGGTTAGAAAGCAATGTGCTACAATTGCCTTTATTCTGGAATGTAACTAACAAACTACTAGTCAATAATAATATTAATAAATAATTCCAATCTCTAACACAATAGAGGATTTCATCAAGAGGATAAGCCAAATGAAATCAATAAGCTAGCTAGAAGAGCCAAATTTTATTCTTCAACAGGATAAGCTAGATTTGATTAAGAATTTACTTTCTTAGGAACATAAGAAGTATACTTTTGTTCACAGTTAGATGAAATTGTTCTTCTAAGAAGCGATAGCCATATAATGTGGCCGTCTGGTCCTTACCTGAGCAGCATCTTCTTCACATTTAAACAGCTGCACCATCTGAAGCATCTTTAACCTTCGCACATCTACCATGTCTTCACATCTAATAAATCCAAACATACATTTAGTCTATTGTTTTGGTTTCCACAATAACATCATCATCTGGCACATGTGTTTTATAATATACTAAAATATTTAGTCCTACACTATGGAAACTGCATGTGTTGCTTTGTAAGTTTAAGGATATCTATTCTATATCTATGTTACATCAAAACCTCAAAATACCTGAAAGACAAACCCTTTTGAGGATAGCATAGATTCTGTAAAATATTGAAGCAAAGTATAAATGCAATAGTAACTACAACCCAAACAAACTGCCACTGACAATTAGCATCAAACAAGCTTCATTGATAAAAATATGAAGTTTCTCAGGGCTGGGGTTATAGCTCAGCTGTAAAGCACTTGCCTCACACATGTGAGGCCCTGGGTTCAATCCTCAGCACCACATAAAAATAAATAAAATAAAGATATTGTGTCCATCTTTAAAAAAAAACTTTTAAAAAATGTGAAGTTTCTCAACTACTAGCTTTAGGGATAATATTCCAAGGAAAAATTTTTAAATTAATACTTTTCACTGAATTATACTAGCTGGAATAATATTTAAAACTGAATTCCTTTTTAAACTCTCCATTTACATTCTTAAAGGGGGGGAAAGAACTCCATTGATGTTTGGGTGAAAGGAACACAATTCAGAGCATTTTCTAATCTCTCTGCAGTGTGCTTGGATAATATATGGCTGAAACAATAAAAGTATCTTGATCTATCTCAACTCTGACCAATTTCCTTCACTCCCATGCAATTCACGTGCTGCAGAGGATAAGGGGGACTCCTATTGCAGTTCCAAATATCAACAAGAAGTTACCCAACAGGCACTGGGCTCTCCTACAGTTGATGTCCTTAAAGAAAGCTTAATAACAACAAAGAATGGTCCTTCCAGAGTTACCACAGGCTATTAGGGAGATAGTATCAATAAAAGTCATAGCATAATATTAAGATGCAACTTGTGTAAAGTAATTCTATAAGGTATTAAAAAGAAGTGATGATAATTATTTTTAAAATCTGAAACTTATCATCAAGAAGATAAGCCAAATGAACTTAATGTAAGACACCTAAATGATAAAGATATCAAAATATATATTCAAGAGTTGTACCAGGTTATAGGGAAAATGAAACATTTTCTCTGCTATTAAAATAGTTCCAACTTGGAAGAAGCATGGAGATTCCTCAGAAAACTTGGACTGGAACCATCATTTGACCCAGTTATCCCAATCCTCAGCATGTACTCAAAGGACTTAAAATCAGCATACTATAGTGACATGGCAAAATCAATGTTTATAGCACCTCAATTCACAATAGCTAAACTATGGAACCAACCTAGGTGCCCTCTGACAAATGACTGGAGAAAGAAAACGTGGTATATATCCATATGGAATATTATTCAGCCATAAAGAAGAATGGCATTATGGCACTTGCCATTTATGGATGAAATTGGAGACTATCATGCTAAGTGAAAGAAGCCAATCCCCAAAATCAGAGGCTGAATGTTCTCTCTGATATGAAGATGATACTCATAATGGGGGGTGAATGTGTGTGAAGGTCTAAATTGGACAGGGCAGAGTGAGAATAAGGGGAGGGGGGATGGGAAAGACAGTAGAATGAATCAGACACAACTTTCATATGTTCATATATGAATACACAACCTAGTGTAACTCCACATCACGTATGACCACAAACATAGGAAGTTATCTCCATGTATGTATGATATGTTGAAAGACTTTCTACTGTTATGTATAACTAAAAAAATTTTTAAAATTTTTTAAAAAGATAGTTCCAATTTGGGAGATGAACTTTATACAATGTGACAAATGATATAATGGAGTCACAAAAAAGGTTTAATTGGAGTAAGTGACTAACCTGCCTTAGAAATCCTAAGACTTCCTAAGATAAGTCTATCTGAGTCTTGGAAGATAAGTAGGAATCTGCTAGATAGAAAACGAGAAAAGCAATACTCTCGGTGATGGATGAAACAACGTGATGTTCTCAAGGAAACTGAAAAGAACCATACAATTTAGTGGGAAAGTTAGAAAAGCATGAGACTCTGCAGAAGTGGATAATAAAAGGTCTCCGGCCATTCCAGTAAGACTGTACTTCATCTGAAAAAAGAGAAAGTCCCAGAAGGAGGTTTAACACCATTCTTGTACTCCATGCGGATTACTCCTGCATACCAGACTGAAGAAGAGCAAGACCAGCGGAACTTGAGATCTAAAATCTTGAACAAAAAATCGTGAATTCAGCAACAACAACACTTGAATATTTGACTAGGTATAAGGAATGAGGAAGATGAAGGACTTTAGGATAAATTCCATGTTTCGTAGCTGACAGTAATTTTACCCTGAATAAGAAATTCAAAGCATAGAACAAGTTTTGGAGGAAAATGTTTCTCAAATTGGGTGTCAACATACTTTATATACCAACAGAGATATGAAAAATTGTGGTATATTTGTGTAATAAGAATTATAATACAAAAAAACAACAACAAAGTACATGTATAAAGGCATGAACTAGCGTAAACATACTCTTTATACAAAAATATGAAAAACTGTACTCTATATGTGTTAATAAGAATTGTAATGCATTCCACTGTCGTGTATTTAAAAAAATAAAATCAATGAAACTAAAAAAATATAGAAAATGATTCTAATCTGAAGATAACAGGCTTGGAGGAGCACATAGAGCATCCCACTGGAGACATGGAGCAGGTGACCAGAACTGAGTCTGGAGCACAGGAGAGGGCTTAGAAAGCGCTGCAACTATCCAACCACATGATATTTTTAAAAATCATTAAAGTAGTGAGATTTGCAGAGAGAGCAAATAAGAAGAGAATTTGGCCTCAGAACAAGCCCTGGAAGCAGTGTTTAGTTACAGAACAAGAAATCTGAGAAGAAAATTAACAAGAAACAGCGCCAGGAGGAGGACCATGGTTTCAGAAAGACACAGCTGTCAGGAAGTCTGGAAGAGAACCTATAAGTCAGCTGTGTCCAGTGCCATTCATAATCAAGCAGATCGGACTAAAACATTCTCTGGATTTTGAACAAGATCAATGTTTATCACATAAGGTCTTGTTGATAACACCAATGAGAACAAAAGGAGTGAAGTGGAGGTCAGAAGTCAGGCTCAAGAGGATAAAAAGTAAGGTGGAGTTAGTAAGGAATGCAGTTTAGACCTGCAAACAACTTAGCTGTGAGGAAGAGCTTAATGCCAGAAGACAAAGGGATGAAAGGAAGATGGACCTCTTCATTCAGTCATACCAGGAACGTACTTCATTATATTCCAACAGGAGACAGTTGAGCATTTAAGTGAGGGGCAGGACTCAGAATAGAGAAAGGGAGTTAATGAAGAAGGTAAATCAGAACCTAAAAGGCAGGATCCTTTCTCAGAGGATGGCTCTCCCTTTGTGGGGAGGAATCCGCAGATTCAGGACAGGTGCAGAAGGAATTCCAGTCTACTTTTGTAGGGGAGAGTTTCTGTGAGATTCTGTTGATGACCTCAACATTTCTAAGTGTATAAGTTTTGATACAACCATGCTAGGTTATGTACGCTTGCCTATGTGATTCTGATCTTTCACTTTGCAATGGCTGTTGCAAATTATGTTTTCAAAGAATCCCTTGAATTCCTAGTCCTATATCAAAGTGAGCATCAACATTAGTCCACTGTGTCTAATCCCTGTACAGCAAACATGAGCACAAACAAGTGTGACATTTCATAAGAAACAGACATGAAGAATTAGATCAATACAGATGGCAGATTTAACAGCAACTCTAAACTAAAACGGAAATGTAAGTTTCTCCAAAAAGATTTTCTTATAGCAAAGCAAAGCAGAGTCCTAGGGTACAGAATGTTAAGCACTTTAGTATAACTCAAAATTTCACTATTAAGTAAAAGAGGAAAAGATACCTGGTAATTGAACAAATTGTCATTAATTTGTTGTACAATTATATATAATAACTATTATATTCATCAAAAGCCTATTACATGCCTACTATATAACAGGTAAGAACCTTTAGTTTGTATGTAAAATATAAATTATACAATTTTTCATTTTAGTTAGTATGTTGTCTTGGTAAAATTAACAGTCAAACTTTGCCTTTGTTTCCTAAGTTGCATGTCTTCCATCACTCCTTGTATGTGGTCCACGTTTTCTTTATTTTCAATGGTTACATCCTTTCCATAGGCCCAGGACGCCTGATTGGAGATCTGATCCAGCAGACCTTGACCTTTTTCACGCAAACCTTGCAATCCCACATCTAAAATAAAAGTTATTAGATTTAATCTCTTAACTAAGGTGTTTTTCCCTCCCTCAAATAAATCCTCTCAGCAGATACTGCACTTGGAATCCAAGCATAAAATCTTTATATATTAAACCACATTAGGATGGAGTCCTCCGAACATCTCAAGGAATAAAATCCTTTTAAACGGAGAGCTCTCAAACCAAATTCTCCCTAAAGGGAATGTTTAAAACACAAATCTCCATAGATAATAATTTCTTTTAAAAACTGAAAGCAGGAAGAAAGTATGTTAATTTCTATTTTGACAAATAAATTTTTCCATTTTTTTCCCTGTTTCATGTGTTCCTATTTTTAGGACAACAATGTAAATATTTTGTTTAAAAACAGTGTAAAATTTGTGAGATTTCAAGACACTCACATGGTGTATTATCAGTGTAAAGGGATGCCGAACGCTGTAAAGTCAAGTCCAACTTACGCACCACAGGAGCAACATTAGGATATATTTACAATATTCCAAGTCAGACATGTGTAGAGAAATTCTCTTCTTTTTTTTTTAAGGAAAAGTATGACTTAAGGAAACTACTGATATTTTAAAATAAATTTCATTTGGTGTATTGAATATATACTATGTATGTCATCTGTTAAACTAACAATTAGGCTACAAGCAAATAAAATGTCAATACAAAAAATGTTTTTCTGAAACCAATTCCCTGAAACTGTTTTCCACAATTAATTAATCTGATTTGATCACATGTCACCACTTTCTACATCTGCTTCCTCTGCTCCTTCCCTCAATGGACAGTCCCTTCCCATTTTCACATCTTGGCCTAGGAAAGTTCACTGCATTTCTTACTGTGGAAACGTTTAAAAGGTCCTGATGACAAAAGTAACAGAGCTTTCATTAAGAGCTAGCTTAATGAAATGGGACCACTCCCTCCTTAGAAACTAGGTAACCCTGACCATATTCCCAGGCAGAGAAACAAATGCACAGAACCAAACCAACTATTTTTTCACAAGGTTAGGATATAGCAACAACAAAAATCATTGCATAAAACACAGTTCGGGGCATACAGAGTTTACCACAGAACACTTCACAACTAATTACAGTTTATGCATGCACTACAAATAATTTCACTGTTCCTAGGATATGCAAGATATAGCACCTGTAGTAAACAAAAAGGCCAAAGGCCCAATGAAGGGAGGAGTGCCTAATCACAATGAAAAGTAAAAATTTTTAGCAAAAATTAGACTCACTCAAGGGAATAAACCCCCTTTAATACTACTTTTTCCTGTGTTCCCTGCAAATAATAATTAGTTCAGTATAAGCTGACTTAATTGTGTAACCATGATAATGATATTTTTTTAAAAAGAACTCTTATGTTTCAGCATTTTTAAAATCTGCTTACCAACACTTTTCAGCTTCTCTTCAAGCAGTTTTAAAGTTTGCTGAATCGATGCTCCATCAGCTGGTGCTACATCTACGCACAACATCCCTAATAAGCCATCCAACTGCTGAGACAACTAAAGCAGAGGGACACCAAAGAGACAACCCTGATGTAATCAGCATCTAAAGTGTTTAATGATGAATGAGGTTTATCTAATGAGGTTATCACAATTACACTTGAAAACATTATGCTGTTAAAAGACAAGAACAAATAATCAGAGTACATGTTATCTAGAAGATGGAACACACAGATGCATGCGCCAGAAAGACAAAGGAGAACATCCAGGTCAGCAGAGTGCAAAAAAATTATTGACACTTCCATTTCCATCTATGTTAAAAAGCATACATTTTGAAGAACAGTCAAAATGAAATATATCTACTGGTTTGGAATACTTTAGTTAGACAATCAAAGGTTTAATTGCATGCAGAATGACTTAGAATCATTTGTTAAATCAGAAAATTTTATCACGTTACCCCCACCAGTAAATTATATTATTGTTCAAGGAAAATAATTAGAGGAGACATGCAAACCTGCAAAAATTATGTGTGGATTGTTCAGATTATCTGAGGAAAAGAGAATCGATCAGAGTAGACACTTACATCTTGTGCAACACCATGAAATTCAAGAGCTGCTTGTAAGAGATTTTGCCTGAATTCCAGCTGACTGGCCTGCCGATAACAAACATCACTAAGTTGTTGCTGTAGTGACTTCAGTTCCACAAGATCTTCCTCATCCCCAGCATTCAAGAGTGCGGCAATTTGCTGATTAAGCTCCACATATACTGCAAACCATTCCTGTAATAGAGATATCACAAAGTATATTAAGGATCAAATTAGCTCCTGGAGGACACATTTTATCATTTCTCCAGACAAACTAAGTAACATACACATGAACATTTTTATAAAGCAACACTGTTTAAGTAGAGAATGTAAAATCCCTATCCTTCCCCACATCCGTCCATCATGATCCCTGGAGCTCACTGCCTGCCAATGGTAGTCTCCTGTGTCCTCAGTCTGGCTTCTAGATATTCCCTTCCTTCATATGCTCTAAGTAAAACCTGTTCACCCTCACAGTGCACAGTTACCTCTGCAGCCCCCTAAACTGGTTGCTATCTTTATTTCCACACCAACATACACAAGCCCAGAAGTGGGCTGACTCATTACTATTTCAAACCATTTTTCCCCCCTCTTGTCTGGAAAACCTGTGAAATGCAAGATGCTGGATTACGCCCTTCCAGCCTTTCCTGTGGTATCCCTTCATCCCCCTGAGGTTTCCTCTCTGCATTCCTCTCTGTGCCAGCCTTCTTGGTGATGGCCTCCATGTACACATGCACCAACACTCTGGACTCAGCTCCTCAACTGTTTCCCTCACTTCCACTACTGCATCCTCACACCACCTCAGCTACCTACTCCACTGGCCCTAAAAGCCTGTCATCATGTACTGCTTACTATGCAACTCTAAACTCTCACTTTTGTGAATTCCATTCTTTCATCAGATACTGACTCCAATGCCCTTCTTTTAGCTACACCCCCAGAGGTCCACTGATTCATTCTCCTTTCATGTCTGACACTGCAGCACTTGGCAGCCTCTCACCCTTGGTCAGAAGCTACAACCACCTCCCGACATACAACCCTGGCCCCCCACACCTGCCCTCCTTCCTTCCATCAAATTCACCTACTGAAACCTCAAACCTGGCTTCTCTGCCTACTGTGTGCCTGTACCAGAGTGGCTGAACACAGCTAGGTAAAAACCACCACAGACATGCCCTGCATATCATCCGTCAACGATGGACCACACATGTGATGGTGGTTCTGTAAGACTACACAGCCTGGCGACATCATAATTGTCCTAGTTCCTGTAAGTGCACTCTATGTTGCTCATTCAGCAACAAAATCACCTAATGATGCATTTCTTAGAGTATGCTCCAATTAAGCGATACATGACGGATGGTCTGTGCATATTTTTTTTTTAAGTTATAGCTAAATAATCTCAAACAGAGGTTCAGTAATCCTTGCAGGTTTCTCTAAGCAATTCACTTTCCCATTCTCGTGATTTTTTTTTTTCACTCCTTAAGTCTCCAACTCCCTTTTTACCTCTTTACTCTAGAAGAACTTCTTAATTCTCTGGATGCAATTAAAAGAGAACAGTCTCATCTTCCCACCAATAAATCTACAACCTTCCCTCCTATAGCCCTGTGCTCTGCCTCCCCACTCTATAGGGGCCCTGCTCCTGAGGCCAACACTCCTCCAGAGCATGATACCCTCTCTTCTGCTGCCTGTGCACAACTCTGCTCTTGCAACTATCATCTCTTTCTCTCTGATCAATTCTTCTGTTTCAACTGGATTATTTCCATCAGCACATAAGCAAGCTGTAACACCTATCCTGAACAAAATACACGCTTTAGGATCTATACATTTTAAAATTCTGTACATTAAACCTCAAAAAACAAACAAACAAAAAACTTTCCTTAAAAGATAATATTCTTTGTTTCATTCCCTATTCTTTTAAAATTCATTCTAAGTCAGGATTTTGTATTTCCCACTCTTCTAAAACCAATCTTGTTAAGTTACCAAAAAATTCCCAGAGCTTGAGTCTTCCACCAGCAAGAATTGCTGGTTCAACCTCGGGAGCCCAACACTTCCTACCACTTCTGCCACCTCCACTCCAAGAGCTCCAGTCTTCCATTTATGCTGCTTGTCCCCCCTCCCTATCTCCACCCGATAGCCAGTGATCTTTTCAAAACATAAATCAATTTTTGTCTCAAAAACCTCTCCACTGATCTCATGTAACATTTAAAATAAACTTTAAGCTCCTGCTCATGGGTTAAAAAGACATTACTTATTTTGGCCCCTAACTTCCTCTCATTTTCTGTGACTCTCTGTCTTGCTCCCGGTACTCCAGTGATGTCCACCTTCTCATTGTTCTTTAGTCATATTCCTGCCTTGAGGTGCTTCCATGCTATACCCTCTATCTAGAGGGCCCTTTGCTTGGATTACTCCATACCAACTTGAGGTTTCTGATTAAATGTCATTTCCTCAGAGGAGGCTTTCTTAAATGCCATACCTTTAGTGCCTCTCTACTCCTTACCTCTCCATCATGATTATAATTCCATATGGTAATCCTGTGCAATAACCTAAGAGCCTAAAACAACCTGTGGCATATCATATGTGCTCGATTAACGTGCTGAATGAATGCATTAAGCACAGAAAGCACTGTAGATTTGTTGGCATTAAATCATAGAGGAAACAGTGTATTATTCTGCCTCACATGGAATGTTTGGTTACCCCAAGTAAGGAGGAGGGATGCTGCTCCATCTAACAGATAAGCCTAGTGTTATGGATACATGTCCTGCAATGCACAGGCCGGCCCCTACAACGATTTTGTATCTGGCCTTAAGTGTTAGTGGTACAGAATTTAAGAAACCTGCTCCATTCAATGGTGATAGTAACACCTGCTATACTTACTTTATTAGTTGCTGTAAGAATTTCATCAAATAATATACATAAAATACTTGTAAAACTACAGTTATCACAATGATTAAGCAGCCTGACAATTTAAAAAGTATAGAATATTACCTGAGAAAATTATCATTGTCATGGTCTCATATCTCATATCTTTAGTAATTAAAATTTAACTAAATGCTCTAAATAAAGATATCCAAATCTCTGAAGTAGTGACAATGATTCTGAGAAAAGTAGTAAACTAAAGGATCAGAATTCCAGGATGGCACTTCTCAGTGAGAACTACTTACACTAGAACACCTGGGTGTTCATCAAAATACCCAAGTTCTTCCCTCAGCCTCTGAGTCTCTTGGGGTGGGGCCCTGGAAATTGCATTTTTAACAAGCACCTCTGATAATTCTTGACCATTAATGTTTAAGAACCACCACTGTGAAGCTGATTTTTGCCCTGGTTTGAAACCTTAAAATACATGTAAGTTCTAGCAATGTGACCAGGGATGTAAATACAATATAAAGACTAATATGTCTCAATAAATTAATGCCTAGAATTGGAGTTACTGATGTTACTTTTGAGTGTGTCATAAATAAATGACAAACTCTATACCTATGTGGGACTGAGGATGGGGGGGGTCTGGCTTACATATATGTACGTGTTTAAAATTAGGCATAATGTTTCTTCATAAAAATAGAATGTATATAACCTTAGGTAAACAGCTGCATTCAATTTACTATGGCCATTCTTGTACTCTGTTCATACACATTTACTGTGTTGAAATTTATTAATTTATAGCAAAATAAAAAGTCAACACCAAGATTTGGGGTTTGGATTAAGATGATAAGTAGGGGGCTGGGGATGTGGCTCAAGCATGCGCAGGCGCTGGGTTTGATCCTCAGCACCACATAAAAATAAAATAAAGATGTTGTGTCCACCGAAAACTAAAAAATAAATATTAAAAATTCTCTCTCTCTTAAAAAAAAAAAAAGATGATAAGTAGGGAAAGCATTTGAATGTTAGAACATGAACAGCCAGGACTGACACTATGATTGTGGTTGAGCCAGTGTCAATACATAGTTGGTGAAATGATCATTTGCACTTTGCACTTTAAACCAAGAACAGGAATCCCAGTCTGGGAGGAAAGAAATACTGCCAACCCAGGCTATGTTATACACTTAGAATATATACTGAGGACAAAGAGGTCTTGATGTGTCAAGTAAACCTGCTCCATTACCATCTATTAGGCTCCACACACCAGCACAGGGCCCTTTGGAGGCAGAAGTCAGCACTGTGGGAAGGTGGGACAGTGACAGAATGCAGAGGCAGCTTCAGAAATGCATGCTTCTACACTCTCCTGCTATGTATTTTTGTGTGTGTGTGCCAGGGATTGAACTCAGGGGCACTCGACCACTGAGATGCATCCCCAGCCCTATTTTGTATTTTATCTAGAGACAGGTTCTCACTGAGTTGCTTAGCACCTAGCTATTGCTGAGGCTGGCTTTGAACTTGTGATCCTTCTGTCTCAGCCTCTGAGATTACAGGCGTGTGCAACAGCACCAGCATGTGCTCTTCCCAACACACTCCTACCCTACCCAAATGTAAAAGTATATTTACCATTGTAGTCAAATATTTTGAGATTTATAAACAGACTCTACAATCACTTCTATTCACTTTGATATTTTTTGTTGGGTTGTATTCAAAAACCAAGCAAACTTCTAATTCACGGTCCTTCACAAATAACTACAAATCAGGAGGATTTTCATTTTTCTATATTAGTGCTGAATATCCTAATAAATTTGAGTTGATAGCTTTATTCTGCATTACACTTTCATGTGGAATGGAAAACATAATACTTGACATGGTACTTCAATACAAAATGGTCTATTAAAGTTTTCCAAATTCTACCCTTGTTAACTATCAATACTAGAAATTTCCTAAGACCTGAACAATTCCAGTAAATACTTGAAGCTGTTGTTTTACTAATAGAGAAAAGAAGTATTAGAATATCTTAAACATCATATATTAACATTCATCCAGCACCAACCTAGTCTTTTTATTTTAAATTTTTTAAATTTACATATGACAGTGGAATGCATTACAATTCTAAGGTGACAATGAATGCAGTGCCACCTACTGGCTAAAACAATGCAATTATCTTTTCTTAAACCTTTTAAAGAATGGAAAATTTTTAAAATCTATTCAAAAGTGGAAAGAATAGCATAATGAAGCCCCATGTGCAATCTAGCTTCAATAATTACCCACTTGTGGTCAATCCTGTTTCAACTATATTCCAATTCAATATGTCCCCACCCTCCAATTTTCCAATATCCCAAATATCACACATGATTTAAGGAAACAAAATCCACAATAAATCAAGAGTATATTTTTTCCTCTGGGGTCCAGATCTATGAATACAGATGTCAAAATATGTGCATGGGGCTGGGGTTGTGGCTCAGTGGTAGAGTTCTCACCCAGCAAATGTGAGACTCTGGGCTCGATCCTTAGCATCACATAAAAATAAACAAATAAAATAAATGTATTGTGTCCAACTACAACGAAAAAATAAATATTTAAAAAAATGTGTATGTGTGTCCTCAAATAGCAAGAGAATATAGATACATACATACATACATTGTATCTTAAGCATATCCATGCAATTTAGTAGCTTTCCCTAAGAGAGAGACAGAGTGAAGGGATCCTACCTAGATATCAGGATGTCTATGTTTTTAACCTAGTCTAGCAACTTATTGATTTAAAAAAAAGTCTGTTTCTTCATCTATAAAATAAGAAAGGGATATTTTAGTTTATAAGGTCCTTTCCAATATAAAAGTTCTGTATATCTTTTCCACATTATAAGTAAGCTTAAGCACATGAAAAGAGATACCCATACATAATTTATTTTTAAGCTGATTTTAAAAATTCATATAAAAAGTATACATAAACAAACATTTAAACACAGGGGTCTCTATGTATGTCAATGGTAATTTCACCCACACAACATACAATATAAAATGTAATTCCAATACTTTTTGTGAATTTATACATGATATATGTAGAATCCAATTTCTAACTATAACTCTCTTGGTATCTTTTAAAAATAATAAGTACATATATAAACCCTATCTTTGGGCTCCTCAAGTATCATGTATCCTTACTAAGAGGACTTTCAGAACACTTGGTGACTAAATTCTCTTAAATAAAATCTGATATTCTATGCAAATACTGCTTTCAAAAATTTACAGGGAAACAAATTATAGAAACCATCTATACTACAGTAACATGTTCCACCCAGAATAATCAAATAAATCATAATCCATGTAAAAAATATCAACAGTATTTTAAAAGCCTAAGAGAGGGCTGGGGCTGTAGCTCAGTGGTAGAGCACTTGCCTAGTATAGGTGAGGCACTGAGTTCAATCCTCAGCACCACATAAGAATAAATAAATAAAAGTATTATGTCCATACAATAAAAAATATTTTTAAAAGTACAAGATAATTAAAAGATCATAACTTCAGGAACAGGGTTTATAAATCAAATATAAATTATTCTAATTTTTTACCATAAAACGAAGAACCATATTGGAACCTGTGAAATGGATAAACTATATGGGATTTAATTTTTTTTCTTTCTTTTTTTTTTAGTTATAAATGGACACAATACCTTTATTTTATTTATTTATTTTATGGGGTGCTGAGGATCAAACTCAGTGCCTCACATGGGCTAGGCAAGTGTTCTACCACTGAGTTACCACCCCAGCCCAGGATTTCATTTTTCCAAGTCTCTTACAGGTACTAATTAGAAATGTTAGACTACCTATGTACTATCTTTATATGATTTCCAAATCTTGTGATAGCTCTTTCTACATATTATTGTCTCGGCTAGACTACAACTCCTTTAGGCTATGTTATGTAGATTATCGGCCAGTGCCACTGACAGTTAAGCCTGACTGGGGGAGGAAAAAAAAAAACCTAATTGGAGAAAGATTACTAAAAAAAGCAATATGAGGAAAGTAAACAGAATGTATCTCCTTAAAAATAAAGTGATTATTAAAATATAGCTCTAATAAAGATGAGATTTACTCAAATTTATTCGCAAAGAATATTATTTATTCTTTAACCATACTTAGTTAAAATATATATTTCTTAACTGTTCAACTTTTATTACCACTTCAAGTAGAGGAGTTGATGGGTAAAGAAACACACTGTGAAAATATAATGTTCCAATGACCCTTCAAACTCACCTGTTCCAGAGTTTAACACTATTACTGATCAATTTTTGAAGATGGATAGACCAAGGAGATAGAATTTAATGGATCAAATTTTATATTTCCAATTTTGTATTCAATCTATTTAAAATTACCATAAAAAGAAATATGGCTTCAGGGAGGGGGGATGAACTGCCTAATCTACAATCTATATGACTACTTTCTCCACATACAGAACTAACTATAACCAAGCATGAGCTTAATAAACATCTGTTTCTTCCACATAGCAAGTTGTTGCATTTTAAATTCTCTTGAATAATTTTATCTATAATCTGAATAAGGATTGATTTATTTCCCAATCCATACCTGTGATCTGTCTAATTATCCCCTTCACAATTACAAATGTCACCCCTAAATGCACAGAGAATGGAAGATACTCTGCCTCCTCTGAACTCCCTCTCCATCAGCTGTGTGTAACACTGCAGTCCTGGTGGTATTCCCAGCATTTAGTTGTACAGCATGCTCCCAATGAAGTAGGGAAGGGCCTTTCTCTAGGATTTTAAGAACAGACTTTTCTATTGAAGGGACTAGTGATGAAGGCTCTATTTTTGTATTCTTTTTTTTTTTTTTCCATCACTATAGCTTTTAAAATTTCATCTACAGTGTGTTAGAGAGGTAACAATAAAATGAAACTGCATTGCAGGTAAAACCTAAACCAACCTTCGAATTAACGTACACTAAGTGGTCAAAATGAAAACTTATAACCTCTAAGGATTCAATAAACTGTATTCTAGGCCCCTATACAAAGTTAACAGCAGCTTAGCACTTAGTACCACCTATGCTAATTATGCACAAGAATAACTGCACTGTAACTTGCAGAGGAAAAAGCCTCTCACACTGTGCTGGCTCTCAATCTCTTCATGCTTCTGCTGTAGGGCCTGGGAAGCCCTAATAGAGTCACCAATCCCCCACTGGGCTCTCAGTTGTTCTGATCCAGGTCCTTCCAGCCAGTTCACAACCTGTAAATGAAAGTTGAGATGAAATTTTAGAATAATCAAAGGCTTTTCAAATTTTCAGTCTAACTGGTTTTCTCTCCCCCAAATTCCTTAAGTATTTTAAACTGAAATTCTTTAAGTTCTACTACATAAGTAATAAACATTTCTTTCGGAATTACACAGTTATAATATGACATTTCCAAAATTTACACTTTGAAAGATGTACACTGTAGCCTTAGGCTTACAGTTATCTGATCATTTGTCTAGCTAAAAAGAAATCTGGAATGGTTCTATAAAAGAGGATTAAAAATTAACTTATGATAAGACAATCAGAAAACTACAGAATTTAGAGTTGAAAGGGAAATCAGAAATGACATTGGTCAAGGTTATCTAACACTTAAGAAAATTGAGTTTCAGGGAGACTAAATGACTTCCCCAAGGTAACATAACCCATTACTAAAAAAAAGTAGGACTAAAACCTGTGTTATCTGGTCTAATGTTCTTCCCTAAGCACTGAAAAAAAAAAAAAATTAGATGAACTAACAAAGCTAAAATACTACTTTCTCACTTTGAAAAGAAAATTAAAAAACTAACTACAGAATTATATTATAATACCTTTAGGTGCTTTCTTAGGATCAACTAAACATTCAGACCCATAAGAAATCCCACCAGCTCCAGTCCACCCAGGATAGAGGGGAAGGCGTACAGCTATAGCTGATCCTGGGTGGCACTTTAGGAGTTCCTCTTCTCCCAAGTCCCTTTTCTGTCCACATGGGAGAGACACAGGAGTCACTCCACCATGAAAAGTTCACATCCCTCAGGGCCACACCCATTATGAGTGTCAACTGAATTCATGGATGCCCCCAGTTCGGCCTTCCATCAAATAGTATAGTTCTCCCAGTTCCAGAACTGGGGTAATTTTTACTATAAGCAATACTACCTGATAACATAGGTGACATTTCAATTTTTATCAGGTTCTCAGGAGAGCAAAGCTAGACAGTTAGGCAAAGAACAAATACTCAGCAGTTTTGTTAAGTCTACACTCTACACACACAATCATGCCATGAAGGAATTTTAACCAAAGAAAACACTACTGCTGAAATTTACCTGTTGCTTCATTAGAATAAGAAATTCAAAATTATATGTAATTTTATGCCTTAAATCTAAACTTATGATAGCTCCCAAGGAGTGAAGGCAGCTTACTATGAGGGTCTGCATGGACAGGCTTGCCTTAGAACTGTGTCAACACAGCCAGTAGCTCCACAGTGCACTCTATCATATCACCAGCTTTACATTGTCTGGTTTTTAAACCTAACAGTACACACATCTTTATTTTTTATGATTATATAAAAGGACATCATAAAAAACAGTCATGTGTATTTTCTTCCATTAATTTTTCACATAGTTTTCATATACTCCTCCAGATTGGGTTGCTACAGTCAGTTCTCAGAGTGTAAGTTCTATCCTGTATTTTTCACTTATCATTAAACTATCATACTCTAATGAGTTTCCAAGTGGCTACAGTTATTACAATTTTCAGTGATTTCAAGAGTCTCTTTTTTAAGAATATAAACCTAATTGCTTGTCTACCTGCCTCTCTCCCATCTAATCAACCAGCCAGCCAGCCAGCCAGCCACTCAACCAACCAATATTAGGCACTAAGAAATATGGTACCTTAAATAACCATTATATCTGCTACATTCTTATTGTTGGACATTTAAAGTGTTTCCACTCTACATCAATTCTAAGCAATGTGATTAAAAAAAATAGATAGCAATTACACATGGTATTTTCTCTAATTCTATATCATTTTCCTATGACAGTTTTCTGATACAGAACTTCTTTCATCCAATGACAATGAAATAATAAAAAAAAAAAAACCCTCAAAAACAAAAGAGTCAAAGGATAGAACTGTTGACTCACTGGAATAGCCCTAAGTAGTGGAACTTTCTCTTGATTAAACTATATTTTCAGAGTGCTAAATTCATAGGCAAGCTATCCTCAGATTCTCTTTAGAATGCAAAGGTTGGTTTGTCCTTCAACATCTCCATTTTTTCTTTTTTAACCTTTCGTATGCGCTGTCTTCAGAAGGGCATGGTACTAACATCCTGTGTCTCTCTATTAGCCTGTCATATCACTCTTTAACAAAAGAGACAGATGAACAGTTTGGTATTAGAGAGGCACTACGCATGAATCTAAATGCTGAATTCTGGCTCTGCTCCCACTAGTCAAAAAACTTTTGTTCCTCACCTTATAAATGATGTTAGTGACGCTCACCTTACAGGGTTATACCAGTCATTGTATGTAAGATACTCAGTGCAGTAGACACTAATAGCTGCCAGCCTCTGCTTTTCCCAGGTTTTCTGTAGCCTAGCTTCTTGTTTTTCTCATATCTGCATTTTCCAATCAGATCCCTGGGTTCTCAAGGAAGTCCCTGAACTAACTATGGTATCCAACACTTTAAAATATGGAAATAAAAAAAGAGTAAGCTTTAAGGAAGCTTACATCAACATTTTTAAACAATTTTCCATTTTCCTTTTGATCATAAGTTATTTCTCATTTATTACTACATGTTTGACAATGAATATGGACACACTGAGATAAAATGAGATGAAATGAATTTAGGTAAATTTTAAATATTTCACTAGAAATATCTAGATTCTAAAAGTAATGAAGGCATTTAAGATTTTTAACTAATTAGTAATAAATTATTAACATCAAACATGTAAGCTTTGATTTTAGAATACTCTAGAAACTAAAAAAGCAAGTTAATATAACTTGGGAAAAATATATTAGGGAAAAAAAAATGATGGTACGGATTGAATGTGTTGGAAACTTAGTCCCCAGTGAAATGGTATTGAGAGGCAGGAACTTGAAGGGGTGGATAGGTCATGAAGGTTCTGTCCTTATGAATGGGTTCATGTCATTATCCTGAGAGTAGGTGTGTTTCAGGGGCAAGTGTGGCTGGCTTACTCCTGCACATGTGTTCTTTTTCTTTTTCATCCCACAATCAGGCTCTGCTGCCTTTATACCTCCTACAGTAGGATGACGCATCAAAAAGACCCTGCCAGAAGCAACTCTCAACCTTGGACTTTCCAGCCTTCAGAAGTGTGAGAAATAAATCTGTCCTTTATAATGATTTAGTTTCAGGTATTGTTATAGCAGCACAAAAAGGACTTAAGACAGAATGAGAGTTTGAAGAAACACAAACTTAAAAGTAAATCTTAAGGGGCTAGGGATGTGGCTTAAGCGGTAGCGCGCTCGCCTGGCATGCGTGTAGCCCGGGTTCGATCCTCAGCACCACATACAAACAAAGATGTTGTCCGCCGAAAACTAAAAAAAAATAAATATTAAAATTCATTCTCTCTCTCTCTCTCGGTCTCTCTTTAAAAAAAAAAGTAATAAGATTTTTTTAAAAAAGTAAATCTTAAGTATACTAAACAAAGACATCTTGGCACAAAAACCCTGTTACATTGTCAAGTACCCATATAGTTTTAATGTATGCAGAAAATAATTTCCCTTAGTATGCTTCATCAGTAATGTAGACCCAGTAAATGGGTGACTATTTCTAATAAAAATAATGCAAATTGAGGTGGATGCCCCAGTAAACAAGTTTATTTAAATGCATTAATGATGGTAACTTGCCAAACAACTATTATATAAAACTTAATTTCAAACACAACATCTTGCTCAATCTGAATATTAATTTACTGTAAAAAACAGTTCTGTATCCAATCCATAACAATGTGACCCCAGAATGGTTACATTTATATGCAAAGTATAACCTTGGAGATGTGTTCTTAAAATCTACCATGACAAATATTTGCACAGGCCAAAAATGTGACTATCTACTATTCTTTCATGGCCAGGCTGATTTGAAGAATGCATGAGAGAATATCTGGAAGTATATAAGGTCAAACCAGCCAAAAGGATGTGTCAAGCAAATGTTAAGGATCTGCCCCACAAAAAGGGCATGGGGTCTGAGAACACAGCCTCTAGCTACATACTTATGCAACTCAGAGTGTATCTAATTTTGCATCAACAGTTCCTCTCTACACAGAAGAAAAGCACATGAATGATTCTAGAAATAACATTTGCAGTGCTGGTGGTAATTACTGCCATAATAAATAATGGGACTAACAATAGCATATTTCAGTGAAGTGGCATTGTCTTCCAGCCAAAAGCATGTGAAATATAATTTTTAACTGCCACAGCAGCAGCAGTATGAAAAACTCTTGCATACTACATGAATCTGATGCTGCTACTTTGAACTGTGGGGAATAAGTGCTGATAACTATCATGTTACTACTTAACCCCTAGTTTATCAGAGCTATGGATTCCTCTTGAATAATGTTTTTAGCGATAAGCTACTGAACAAAGAAATCTGAAGTAATTTAATTTTTAAGAATTTAAAACAAACAAAGATATTCAATTTAATGGTGACCTTTATATAAACAAAAAAATTTTACATTTTCCCCAAATTTGCAAATCAGGAGATGGTATAGCTCATACCATGTGATCAGCATATCATCAATTATATAGTTAAATTTAAGTAACCATTTTGTCCAGGGGTGGGGGGAAATCTTTCCTTAAGTTGACATCTATGAAAACAAGAATGTAGGAAAACACTGCATGGTGACCACTAATGTTCCAATTGATTGACTGGTGCAGCCAATTTGGAAAGCAGTATGGAGATTCCTTAGAAATCTGGGAATGGAACCACCATTTGACCCAGCTATTCCTCTTCTCAGACTATACCCAAAGGACTTAAAAACAGCATACTACAGGGACACAGCCACATTAATGTTTATAGCAGCACAGTTCACAATAGCTAAACTGTGGAGCCAACCTAGATGTCCTTCAGTGGATGAACGGATAAAAAAAAAAAATGTGGCATTTATACACAATGGAATATTACTCAGCACTAAAAAAGAACAAAATCATGGCATTTGCAGGTAAATGGATGGCATTGGAGAAGATAATGCTAAGTGAAGTTACCCAATCCCAAAAAAACAAATGCCGAATGTTTTCTCTGACATAAGGGGGGTGACTCAAAGTGGGGTAGGGAGAGAGAGCATGGGAGGAAGATTATTTCTAGATAGGGAAGAGGGGTGGGAGGGAGAGGGAGAGGGGAGGGGAAATAGCAAGGATGGTGGGATGTGATGGACATCATTATACAAAATACATGTATGAAGATTTGAATTTGGTGTCAACATACCTTATATACAGAGATACGAAAAATTGTGGTACATATGTATATTAAGAATTATAATGTAAAAAAAGAGAGTACATGTATAATGGCATAATTTGGCATGAACATACTTTATATAAAGAGTCACGAAAAATTGTGCTGTATATGGGTAATAATCATTCCACTATTGTCATGTATTTAAAAAATAAATTTAAAAAAATAAAAAGAAATTAAAAAATTAAACTTCTGTTAAAGAATTAAACAATAATCTTGTTACCATTATTACTATTATCATAAATATCACCATCATCATTTCCCTTCTCCAATTTCTTTATCCAATTGAGCTGGCCCATCATTTCAAAAACGTGCTTGCTAACACATTAACTCCTGTGTCCCTGACTTTCTGTCATGGCCATTTGTTCCACTTTACCAAAGCACAAATGCTGGATGAGTCCTATCACCTGGGTTCTCTGCCTATAGCAATGTCTAGAATAAATATCCAGCAGTAAACACTTACAAAGACTATCTTTTTTAAATCCACAACAGTCTTAGTAAATAGCTATTATAGTCAATGATGATATTGTTGTTATTCTCTGTTGACTAAAGAGAAAACTAGGGCATGGAACATTCCTCTCAAGGTGAAGGTGCTTAAAAGTAGAAGAGGGTAGACCCAGGTAACATGGGTTCGAAATCTGAGTTTTATACCATTATGCTATTTCTTCTTTGTAGTTTTCAAAGATAATCTCAAACTAATTAGCCAAAGTTTACTTGAATTAATAGGAACCATTCTTTAATTTACAAATGAGAACACAGAAAAAGTTGCATAAATTAAAGTATCCCCAGAAATCAAGTTTATATGTGGTTATCCATGGACTCAAGCCTTAATTTTTGCCTGGAATTCAACATTTTCATGATCCTTCCTTCCTTTCAACTGTTTTTTCCTATGACATCCTGATACTCTAGTTCAGAGGTCAGCAAACTGTGGCCTGCAGGCCAATTCTGGCCCACCACCTGTTTCTGTACATAAAGTTTTATTGGGGAAAGGCCCTGTACCTTCATTTACACAATACTATGTCTATTCTTGCACAATGATGGCAGAGCTAAGCGGCTGTAACTACAACAAAGACTGTTTGGTCACAAAGCCTAAATCTTAGTCCCTTTACAGAAAAAGTCCACTAACAACTGCAGTAAATATCGACAGTAGAAACTACTTCAATAGAAATAAAAACAGCTACTATTAATTGAATATTGGGTTCTTCCCCAAACACTAGACTTTTAAAAGAGCTGTTATTATCCCTATTTCAATTAGTGAAAGAAGGAAAAGAAGAAGGGGGTAAAGAAAGTAGACAGATAGAGCAAGTCTTAGATATAGGATGGAGACTACCTTTCTGACCATGTTGTATGGTGAAAAGGCCATCAATCCCCTCTGTGCCAATTGCTTCCCTTTTTCCTAGCAAGGCTTAGGATTTCAAGCAGCTGTTTACTCATGCTATGCTTCATCCTCCACAGAATGCAAATCTTTTTTTTTTTTTTTAGTTGTCAATGGACCTTTATTTATTTACGTGGTGCTGAGAATTGAACCTAGTGCCTCACACATGCTAAGCAAGTACTCTACCACTGAGCTACAACCCCAGCCCAAAATGCCAATTTTTCAAAGCCATCATTGCAGAGTGAAATCTTGGAGACAAGCTTAAGTTTTGTTACCCCCAATAAGTCTTCCCAGATTGTCCAAAGCCAGAGATTGCAGAATTCCAGTTTGCAATTGCAAAGCCAGCCTCAGTAGCTTAGCAAGGCACAGCAC
Organism: Marmota flaviventris; assembly: GCF_047511675.1. Classification (NCBI taxonomy): domain Eukaryota; kingdom Metazoa; phylum Chordata; class Mammalia; order Rodentia; family Sciuridae; genus Marmota; species Marmota flaviventris. The sequence goes on along the minus strand of NC_092508.1, from coordinate 53,866,145 downwards.
TTTGGTCATGTCCTGCGACACTTCACATTTTTGCCCCTTAAACATTAACAGCAAAAACCAAGTCTACCTTCATGTCCTGTATAATGTCTAGCACTATCCCCTCTATTTAACAAGCACTTAATAAATATTTACCTAGTGAATTGAGATAAAAAACTGGGACATTTCTAATTTGCATTTTTAAATATTTAAAGATTTTATTTTCTTAATTACAAAACAGACAAAAATCCAATGTAATCAAAAGAACATAAATGTCTTTCCTTAGTATTGACTTTGAGCATTCCTGCCTATATTTCTTATACAACTCAATTTTAAAGGGAACTAAAATTTCTTAAGAAATAAATACATTTAATATTTTCTGTATAAAACAATACATTTAATATTAGAATTACTTACATTACATTTATTTTTTCTAAGAATAAAAAACTCATCATAATTATCAAATTAACAGAAAAGTTATTAGAAATTGAAAATAAATCAGGGGACTGGGCCTGGGGCTGTAGCTCAATGGCATAGCACTTGCCTAGCATGTGTGAGGCACTGGGTTTGATCCTCAGTACCACATAAAAATAAACAAAATAAAGGCATTCTGTCCATCCATCTACAACTACAAAAAAAGAAAAAAAATGTTCTTTTTTTTTTAAATTTTTATTGTTGGTTGTTCAAAACATTACATAGTTCTTGATATATCATATTTCACAATTTGATTCAAGTGGGTTATGAACTCCCATTTTTACCCTGTATACAGATTGCAGAATCACATCAGTTACACATCCATTGATTTACATATTGCCATACTAGTATCTGTTGTATTCTGCTGCCTTTCCTATCCTCTACTATCCCCCCTCCCCTCCCCTCCCCTCCCCTCCCCTCTTCTCTCTCTACCCCCTCTACTGTCATTCATTTCTCTCCCTTGTATTATTTTTCCCTTTCCCCTCACTTCCTCTTGTATGTAATTTTGTATAACCCTGAGGGTCTCCTTCCATTTCCATGCAATTTCCCTCCTCTCTCCCTTTCCCTATACAAATATCCATTTAAAAAAGAAGAAGAAGAAGAAATCAGCTGGGCACAGTTAGAGCAGGATTGCAATTGCAAAGCCAGCCTCAGTAGCTTAGCAAGGCCCTAAGCAACTTAGCAAGACCCTGTCTCAAAATAAAAAAAATAAAATAAAAAATGGGTTGGGAATGTGGCTTGATGGTTAAGCATACCTGGGTTTAATCTCTGGTACATTCCCCCCCCCCAAAAAAAAGAGAATAAATCAAATATCAATAATCAGATATTATTTATTGCAAGAATTCTGAAAGCACTCATCATGTTTCCAACTACCTATTTTTAAAACTCATTGTGTTAGAGTAAGCTGAATGCTCAATGTCATCACTGAAGAAATAATATGACTTTAATCTAAATACTATATATAAAAAGATAAAATATTTTTAGAATTCCAGTTTGAAGTGTCTATATATTTCTCTATATGGTATACATAATACTTAGTAAAAGTCACAAAATAGAAATTATCAGGAAAAAAACATTTAGAATGAAAGAGTTAGATATAATCCAATCAGATACCTACCTGCATCACCTTTTGCTGAATCTCTTCTAATTGGGTGCGTTTACTACGCTGTCTACATACTTCCTGGTAGCGGGTGTACTGCTCTCGGAGTGAATCTAATAATTTCATAACCTGTGGCTGCGCAAGCAGTTCATCATCCATAGGAGACCACGAGACCCCGCCATCAGAGCCATTAAATCGACGCTGCTGTAATTCGGATAATAATTCATGCCCTTTACAAATAAAAGATACTTGTAATTAATACCCAAAAGGAAATACAATTTGTTTTTAAAAACTATCCACCTATCTATCTTCTAGGTCATAAGGAGTAAAATACAAAGAAGAAAATTATATCACAATAAATAGAAAAATTGCATATGTGCATATAAATACATATATATATATACACACAAAATATATTAAAGTGCCCTATCATATATCACAAATACATATGCTACAGATATATGCTATGTAACAGAAAATATAGTATAGCATATATATGGTGATATATAATTTCTATCTGTTTTATCTATCACATTCTTGTTTTTGGTGGATTTATTACTTAGAACACTATGCCAATCAATCATGTTTTCTGACAGAGCAGAATTATACTCTGGGATTTCTGTATGATGATATTAATCCAAGCTATATAAGATTTCAGTATTGATCCCTATTAATATCTCATCACAACACTTAAAAGTTGACAATGAAACAGATGTATGATTAGCATAAATAAAATTTTCATTACAAATAATCTCTGTAAAATCTCCACAACATATTAACTGTGAATCATAAAACATACTAGTGTGAGAACTGCATTGAATGTGATTCAATTATAGCAAGCTCATGTAGAAAATCAACTCATTTACAACTAAATCTACTTATTTACAACAAAAGCTGTAAATATATGCACAATTTTAAAAGTAAAGATTATTTTTCCAGGATAAAATGATTCTGTTATTTTGGTACCAAACAATGCATGATATTTAAATTCTTTTACTTTTAATTCAGTAAAATATGACTTTTTAAATGACTTTCAATATACAGAAAGAGAGCTATTTCCAATCTCTAAATAAGTAAATAAGTAAACAAAATTTCCTAAACCTCTCCACATTATACTTTGTAATCTCTATCTTAAGAGTTAATAGCACATAAAAGACTTAATGGTATATAAAATTAATTTTAAAATACAAATTTTAGAAGTTTCTTAATTCACCAGGTGCAGTGGTGCACACCTATAATCTCAGCGGCTCAGGAGACTGAGGCAGGAGATCATAAGTTCAAAGCCAGCCTCAGCAATTTAGTGAGGCCCTAAGAAACTCAGCAAGACCTTGTCTCTAAATAAAATATTAAAAGGACTAGGTATCTGTTTCAGTGGTTAAGTACCCCTGGGTTCAATCCCTGATACAAAAAAAAAAAAAAGTTTCTTAATTCAATGTCTTAAAATACGCAGTTTTCAAAATATCAAACACACACATGGAATTAAATTTTAAACATAGAGTAGAACTGGTAGTCTATTTTAACATTTAAGCATAATTCAGAGGGTACAAGTATTTCTTTGTTCTCTAAGGAAGTAAGATCTATGACACATTGAACATTAGGACAACAGAGTTACAACAAAGATATTCAAAATTTATTACTCCTCATCACATCTTAAAACTGGAAAAACACCTGTTTAAAACACATCTAACTCTTTGCACAAATCTCCGTATATAAAATCAAAAGCATAATATCAGAACACATTTATTTTTTTCTACTTTGGCAACTGTTACCCTTAATGGTGGCCTTTTAGATACCACTTCCATTAGAGAAACAGCACGACATCATTATTTCAAAGAACATATTCTGAAAGCACACTGTCTGGGTTAAGATCCCAACTCTAGCATTTACTGGGTGAATAACCTGCAAAAATTACTTAACCTTCTTGTGCTTCCATTTCCTCCTCTTAATATTGGGATGATAACAGTACAGACTTCACAAGGTTGTAGTAAAGAATTAATGAGTTAACATAAATAAAGTGATTAGAAGAGTGCCTGTCCCACAGTCAGACTAGAATTATGAGCTATTATTGGAAAAAGTGGTTAGAAATAAAATTGTGGTATTTCCAATGGGAAGAATTCCAACTTTTTCTCCTGGAATGTGTGACATAACAACTATGGATCTATGGGTAGAACACACATGGCAAGCTCCACAGAGCACTCACTGTGCAAGGTCACTGCAGACAGCTAAGGGGTTATTGCCTCTGCATTTAGACCTGTTTTTTTCTTAAATACATGACAATAGTGGAATGCATTACACTCATTATTACTCATATACAGCACAATTTTTCATAACTCTGCATATAAAGTATGTTTATGCCAAATTATGCCATTATACATGTACTCTTTTTTTTTTTTGCATTACAATTCTCAATACACATATATACCCCAATTTTGAGCTATGGAGAGAATTTAAGCTTATTTGATCTTGTACAAGTTTTCTGTTTGTTTGTATCTCTAAGGCTTGGCTTCATCAAGTACAAAGTAGAAAGAATAAAACTATCTTAGAAGGTTGTTAGGAGAATGAAAGATGAAAACACAGTACCTGGTACAAGGTGAATATTCAATAATTCTCACAGCCATGTAATGAAACAGAAAGTTTCACCTCCGTATTGCAAAATAGGAAATAAATCTCAACATTTTGAGAGGAAGAAAAATTATCATTATCAATTTTTTAAATATTATACAGTATGTTAACATAGTATTATTAGGTTACACCAAAAAGCAGTTTAAAAATATGTCCCAGCAAAAACACCCATAAATCAGAGGCATTTCTGTACATCAGTAACAAATCCTCTGAAAGAGAAATTAGGAAAATGACCCCATTCACAGTAGCCTCAAAAAAAAAAAAAAAAAAAAAAAAACATAAAATACTTGGGAATCAAATTAATGAAAGAGTTTTAGACCTCTACAATGAAAACTTACAGAATGCTAAAGAAAGAAATTAAAAAAGACTTTAAAAGACGAAAAGATCTCCCATGTTCTTGGATAGGCAGAATTAATATTGTCACAATGACCATACTGCACTATACAGATTTAATGCAATTCCAATCAAAATACCAATGACATTCCTCATAGAAAAAGCAATTATGAAATTCATTTAGAAAAATAAGAGACCCAGAACAATCAAAGCAATCTTTATGATATGACATAAATCTTCTTCCTTAGCAAAAAGAATTCAGTAGGTGGCATCACAATACCAGACTTTAATTATACAATAAAGCAACCAACAAAAATGGCATGGTATTCGCACCAAAACAGACTTGTAGACCAATGGTACAGAATAGAGAACACAGAGCAAACCCACATAAATACAGTTATCTCATACTAGACAAAGGTGCCAAAAACATACATTGGAGAAAAGATAGCCTCTTCAACAAATGATGCTGGGAAAACTGGAAATCCATATGCAGTAAAATAAAATTAAGCCTGTATCTCTCACCATGCACAAAACTCAACTCAAAGTGGATCAAGGACCTAAGAATTAGACTAGAAGAAAAAGGTAGGCCCAAATCTTCATCATGTTGGATTAGGCCCCTACTTCCTTAACAAGACTCCTGAAGTGCAAGAAATAAAATCAAGAATCAACAAATGGGATTGATTCACACTGAAAAGCTTCTTCTCAGCAAAAGAAACAATCAGTGAGGTGAGAGACTACAGAATGGGAGCAAACTTTTACCATATGCACATCAGATAGAGCACTAATCTCCAGGATTTATAAAAAGAAATCAAAAAAGTTAACATCAAAAAATCAAATAACCCAATAAATAGGCTAAAGAATTGAACAGACACTTCTCAGAAGATATACAATCAATGAACAAATATATGAAAAAAATGTTCAACATCTCTAGCAATTAGAAAAATGCAAATTAAAACTACACTGAGATTTCATCTCACTCTAGTCAGAATGGCAAATATCAAGAACACAAATAACAATAAGTGTTGGCAAGAATATGGGGAAAAAAAGCACACTCTTACATTGCTGGTGGGACTGCAAATTAATGTAACCAATCTGGAAAGCAGTATGAAGATTCCTAAGAAAACCTGAAATGGAACCACCATTTGACCCAGCTATCCCACTCCTCGGTTTACACCCAAAGAACTTAAAAACAGCATACTACAGTGATGCAGCCACATCAATGTTTATAGTAGCACAATTTAGCTATTTTTAATTCACAATAGCTAAATTGTGGAACCAACCTAGATGCCCTTCAATAGATAAATGGATAAAGAAAATGTGGTATATATACACAATGGAATATTACTCAGCATTAAAAGAGAATAAAATCACGGTATTTGCAGGTTAATGGGTAGAATTGGAGGATATCATGCCAAGTTAAGTAAGCCAATCCCCCAAATCCCAAGGCCGAATGTTTTCTCTGATAAGTAGATGCTGATCCATAATGGGGGTGGGGGGAGCGTGGGAAGAATGAAGGAACTTTAGATAGGGTAAAGGGGAGGGAGGGAAGGGAGGTGATATGGGGGAAGGAAAAATGGTGGAATGAGATTGACATCAATACCCTAGGTACATGTATGAAGACATGAATGCTGTGACTATACTTTGTGTACAACCAGAGAAATGAAAAATTGTGCTCCATTTGTGTACTATGAATTGAAATGCATTCCGCTGCCATGTATAACAAACTAGAACAAATAAAAAAGACTTTCCCATCAAATTCCTACAATATGTACCACATAGATGGTGACAATGTCTACTTAATGAACAATTGGTTTATTGAACTAGTATCAGTAATACATATGTTTTCATCTTACCTGTCTGAAGAACTGTTTCAGGATCAACTGATGGAAGAAAGTTTAAATCCACAGATCTGGAAAACACCAAAAATGCAACTTTTTAAAAGTTATAGTATTTTCATATAACTTAAGAGATCCCTTTACCTGTAATATCAAAATGGGTACACAAGTATTCCATTTCCACCATGTTTATCTCTTAAACACAGGGAAATATATTAGAAAAAAAAATTAAATTCTAGCAGCCAGAGAAATACCAATGTGATAAACCATAAAATTTTAAGATCATAAAATTATACAAATTAGAAAATATAAATTGTGCAATACAGCATTATTTAAAATATACCAAAAAAATACATTATCATGTTAATTCACTGAACATTAGTTTCAAAATGAAGCTTCTAATTATATAGAAACCCAGAACTGTAACATAAAAAATGTATGCAGCTATCCTCCAATCTAAAGCTTTCTTATCTAAGGGCTAAAATGTAGCTCAGTGGTAGAGCACTTGCCTAGCATGCACAAGGCCCTGGGTTCAATTCCCAGTACTGGGGAAAACAAAAAAAGTTTACTTATCTATCACAACTTTTCATAGCTTCAAATATTTCTGATACTGTATGTATGTGTGTGTGTCCTACCAATTATATTCTCTTTGCTATTCCAATTATGTTTCTTATACAGCCGGACTTCTGTCTTTATTTTCTTAAACACATATGAGAAAGAGATGCTTGAGGAAAGAAAGGGATCATGTTGCTGTATGCTCTAACTGTTCAGTCTTGAGCTAAAACCCTGCCTTCCGCCAAATGATCTAGGCCCTCCCCTAGAGGGGAGGTTAGCATATGTAGCTTTTAAAACATTGAGGTATGTTCCTACTATCCCTAATTTTTCTAGTGTTTTGAACATGAACGAATGCTCTATTTTCTCAAATGCCTTTTCTGCATCTATTAAGGAGGTTGATGAAAATTTGCAAGAGAAGGACTTTATTATCTGGGTATAAAAGAAACAGCATTAACACTTGAGTGCATTGAGGAGGGATTGGCAAATACAAGATTTTATTTAATACTTCATGTAGACATGTAAACCAGCATTTCCAAAATGTTTCTCAAAACACTGAACAAGATGAGGTCAAGTAAAAGGCTTCCCATCACCACATGGAAAGTTTTAAGGAAGCAATGAACAGGTTTCTCGGCTACAGTGCTTCCTCAGAGCTTAGTCTGTAACGTTTACAGTCATTCTCAGGGAGGGAAAATTAACTGACAGCACTAACCTCTCTGACCATGAACTCATTTTCTATAGACATCCTCTTCTAATGTCTTTTCTGGGGAAAAATAACTAAAACATATTAAACTTCTTCTGCAACTAATTAAAAAGCAAGAATACTTGGTTAATGTTTAATCAAGCACCTTGTGTGACATTTTCAATTCATAAACTATATGTGACTGTGTAATAGTTACATACACCATCATATACTTAAATATTTATGTTTTTATATGACATCTCAGGGTAGTAACTTCCTATGATAACTTTAATTAGATTTATATTTAAGCTATTTGTATTCACATTTTGACTGTTTTAATTGAGATTTGGTATTGATACTAAGATTCTCTTATCTCTCTCTGCCCTTATTATTTCAGGTAATTGACTACATCTGGATTCACAGAATAACATGATAGACTTTTATTAATGTTCCACTGTATATTCAAGGTTACAAGCCAAGGAGCTATCCAAGAATCTCTGCTGATTCCTTCAAATTTCCTAATAAAATAAATGTAATTCATCATATCAATAGAATTAAAGATAAAAATCATATGATTACCTTAATAGACGCAGAAAAGGCATTTGAGAAAATAGAGCATTCGTTCATGTTCAAAACACTAGAAAAATTAGGGATAGTAGGAACATACCTCAACGTTTTAAAAGCTACATATGCTAAACCCCATTTCTAAATGGAGAAAATTTGAAAGCATTCCCTCTAAAAACTGGAATAAGAAAGGGATGCCCACTTTCACTACTTCTATTCAACATAGTCCTTGCAACTCCAGCCAGAGCAATCGAACAGACAAAAGAAATTAAAGGGAAAAGAATAAGAAGAGCTCAAATTATCCCTATTTGCTGACGACATGATCCTATATTTTGAAGATTAAAAAACTCCACTAGAAAACTTCTAGAACTCATAAATAAATTCAGCAAAGTAGCAGGATATAAAATTAACACCCATAAATTAAGTGCATTCCTATACACCAATGATGAATCAGCTAAAAGAGAAATTAAGAAAACTATCCCATCCACAATAGCCTCAAAAAAAGAAAATAAAATGCTTGGGGAATCAATCTAACAAAAGAGGCAAAATACCTCTACAACAATGAAAACCACAGCAGAACACTAAAGAAAGAAAATGAAGCTCTTAGAAGACGGAAAGATCTCCCATGTTCTTGGATAGGCAGAATTAATACTGTCAAACTGGCCACACTACCCAAAGCACTATCCAGACTCGATGGAATTCCTACTAAAATTCCAATGATTTTCTTCATAGAAATAGAAAAAAAAAGAGTCATGAAATTCATTTGGAAAAATAAGAGACCCAGAATAGCCAAAGCAATCCTTAGTGAGAAAAGTGAAGCAGCAGGCATCATAATACCAGAACTTAAATTATACTACAGAAGTATAGTAACAAAAACAGCATGGTATTGGCAACAAAACAGACATGAAGGCCAATGGTACAGAATTGAAGACACAGAGACAAACTCACATAAATATATCTATCTCATACTAGACAAAGGCCCCATAAACATGCATGGGAGAAAAAGATAGCCTCTTCAACAAATGGAACTAAGAAAACAAGAAACCTATATGTAATAGAATGAAATTTAACACCTCTCTCTCATCACGAAACTCAAAGCAGATCAAAGACCTAGACATTAGACCAGAGATCCTGCTCCTGATAAAAGAATATAGGCCCAAATTTCCATCACGTCAGCTTAGAAAGGGACTTTCTCAACAAGACTCCTAAAGCGCAAGAAGTAAAACCAAAAATCAACACATGGGATAGTATGAAAGGAAAAGGCTTATTTTCAGCAAAGGAAACAATCAGTAATATGAAGAGGGAGCCTACAGAATGGTAAAAATATCTTTGCTTCCTGCACCTAAGAAAAAGCGTTAATCTCCAGGATATATAAAGAACTCAAAAAACTTAACACCAAAAAACCAAATAACCCATCAATAAATGGGCAAAGGAACTGAAGAGGCATTTCAAAGAAGAAGAAAATGAATGGTCAACAAATATATGAAAAAAATGTTCAATGTTTCTAGCAATTAGAGAAATGCAAATTAAAACTACACTGAGATTTTTCTCACTCCAGTCAGAATGGCAATTATCAAGAATACAAATAATAGTAAATATTGGTAAGGATGTGGGGGGAAAAGGTACACTCATACATTGCTGGTGGGACTGCAAATTGGTGCGACCAATCTGGAAAGCAGTAGGGAGATTCCTTAGAAAAACCTGGAATAGAACCACCATTTGACCCAGTTATCCCACTCCTAGGTTTATACCCAAAGGACTTAAAATCAGCATACTAAGTAATGCAGCCACATCAATGTTTATAGTAACTCAATTCACAATAAGCTATGGAACCTTCCTAGGTGTCCTTCAACAGATGGATAAAGAAAATGACACAAACACATACACATACATACACACACACACACACACACACACACAACACACACACGAATATTACTCAGCCATAAAAAAGACTTTATGACTTTATGGCTTTTGCTGGCAAATGGATGGAGCTGGAGACTATCATGCTCAGTGAAATAAGCCAATCTCAAACAAAACAAAACAAAGGCCAAATATCTCTCTCATATCCAGATGCTAACACACAATAAGTGAAGGACAGTGGTAGAAGTTCATTGGAAGAGGGAAGGGAATAAAAATTCACTGGATTAGACAAAGGGAAATGAAGGGAACGGAAAGGAGATGGGAATAGTAAAGACAGCAGAATGAATCAGATATGTGAATATATGACTGTACGATGAGTGAAACCCCAAATCCTGTACAACCACAAGAATGGGATCCTAATTAGAACAGTAATACACCATGTAAGCATAATAAGCATAATATGTCAAAATACACTCCACTGTCATGTATATCTAAAAACAACAAATTTTTTAAAAAGAATAAAAGAAAAAATAATTTCCTAATGAAAAATTATTATCCCAGTGACCAGTAATAATCAAGAGAATGGAAGCAGTTATTTGCTTCCTTAAGTGCTTTTTATCTAGGGAGAGAGGAACTCACCTATCAAAAGAAAAATGAATACTGGCAAGGTTATAAGTTCAATGATAAATCTGTTAAACCTGTTAAAATGATAAATCTAGGTACTTACATGTAAACAACAGAATTAAAGATTACTTCAACAAGTATCATAAAATACCAAGTTCCCTAAGTTAAATTCATGAATATCACATATTTTATAAGGCTAGAGGAAGTTCTTAAAAGTTAGGCATTTAAGCACTAATGTATTTAGATAAAATTATAATTTTATTTCAAGCTGCAACTGTTTTCATATTCTTTAGAGGGAAAGACTAGAACTAAAAAAGGTAGAAAATTATTTCAAAAATATGTTCTTGCAACTTAATATTTTCTGCAGTGTCAGAAAAAGAAGTATATAGCTATTCACAAAAAAAGAAATGGCTTTTGTAAAGAAACTTTGATTCAAATGAGTATGTTTTACGTATAAAGAAAACTCTCATAAATATGTATGTACATCAATTTTGACTGAGTGGAAATTTGTTTATCATAGTTCTTTTAACTTGCACTAACAATACAGGTATCTTTTAACTGACAAATCATAACTTGGCAAGAATATAATTACATACCACCAACCACTTACCTTTCTTTCTCTTGCTGGTTTGCTTTATCACTTCCATTATTAATCAAAGCAAGTTCATCCAACAATGATGTAGATTCCTTTGTAAACTTCTCAAAAACCTACAATATGAAATTTTATTAATATACTAAGAATAGTCTTAAAAATTATTATGCAATAGGATTTTCAGTTAAGAGCCATAATATTAGCCAGGATTCCCTTTCCTTCCCAGGAAGTCAATTCAGTTCAATCACCAGAGCACAAGAAAGCACAGAACACAAAGCCGCATCCAAAACAGTGAACAGTTTCAATGCAAAAGGGGTTTTTAAAAAGGAACATTAAGAAATTATTCTGATCCCTCATTCAGACAAGTTTATTTTTATCATTGTGTTTCTCGGAGAAAATCTGTAACACCAAATTTCATAACTATATGAATGTTACTTAAACCAGTTCAAGTGCTTTTGTTTTAGTTGGATATTTCTTCCTCTTATTCTATCAACAGTTCACAGTGGTTTAGAGTTTTACAGATAAGCATGTTACATGAAAACAAATTCATTATAATTCTAACATGATAGGGATTTGGACAAATCTTCAAACCTATGTAATAAAGTGGATGAATATTGTCTGATATCACTATTCAAATACAGTAGAAACGATTATCCAAAGATAACCAAAAGGTCATTATTCTCCAGTAAAATTAGCACATAATGTAATTTGAAGACTATTGCCTCAATAGCTCAATAAAACAAAGTCATATGAAACACACAACAGATTTCAGAAGTTTGGATAAACAAGACACTTTTCAGAAATGAAAAGTTTATTGTGTCAGACTGCTCCTCAAGCTGGCAACTCAAATTGATGTTCAAATATCCTCTGAAAATGGTACTTCGACTAGATTACTTCTGAAAATATTGTGTTACTGATATTCTACTTAAAACATTTATAACTTTTATTGATGCTACTAATGGCATCCATAATAGCTAATAGTGTTATTATATCATACTGGGTGCTGTTCTAAATGCTTTAGTGTAGGTATATTCAATTCTTCTTACCCTCAGTCTCACGAGGCAATTCTATTATTATCTACCACATTGAAAATGTGAAACTGAGACATGGAGAAAGGAAATGCATTGCTGAAAATCATGTACACAGCAACTGCCATGAGGATTCTTTCTAATCAAGTGAGCGTGATTCCAGAATATTTGTCCACAAACACTATGGAATGCAATGTATCTTTCCATTTTTGCAAAAAAGAAAACTAAACTACATTTTAGTTGATTAAAGCAATGAAGTTTTCAAAAATTTCTTATTTACATGCAGTTAACATTTTATCTCATTATAATATACCAACCAGTCTCTTATTTAACCAGTCCATGTGATCATAGGTGAGACTCCCACCAAAATCTTCTGTTAATTGGCATGGTTCTATATAACGGGTCAATTTATTGGCAGATACTAAAATAACCTACAATGAAAAAAAAAAGAGAAACATTTAGTAAACCACTATTAAAGTCTATGAAAATAAGTAGAATTAGGTTATATGCAATCTTGTTTCAATGTGATGACATATATTTAGTTAATGCAACAGCATTTAAAATCAATCCAATAAATTATAGATGTCTGCTAAAAATCTATCAAAAAAACTAGTTTTTTTTATTAGAGCATCACAGTTATACACAGTCACTGGAGTTACCTGACAAAATCATACAAACGTGGAATTTGACTTACTCCCTTTCAGTTCCCACTCCCTTCTCTCTTCTCTCCCTCTATTCTCCTTCCTCTCCTCTATTCATCTTCCTTGCACTCACTTATTTTTGATTGGTGCTTTCTACATACAAAGGTGAAATTCCCTGTGGTATATTTATATATGCACAAACTGATTTTGTTAAATTCATTATGCATTTCCTTCCTTTCCAATCCCTCCTCCCTCCCTCTTGATCTCCTTCTTCCACTCTAATCTTCCCAATATGTTTATGATATGATCCCCTGCCCTCCACCCCTCACCTTCTTTCACCATTTTCCACATGACAGAAAACATTCGACCCTTGATTTTCTTTCTTTTTTGATGCTAGGGATTAAACCCAGGGCACTTACCCACTAAGCAACATCCCCAGCCCTTTTTTATTTTTTATTTTGAGATAGGGCCTCACTAAATTGCTAAGGCTGGCTTTGAACTTGTGATCCTCCTGCTTCAGCCTCTCAAGCCGCTGGTATCGTAGGTATGAGCTACATCCACCTCAACCCTTGATTTTTTGAGTCTGGATTATTTCACATAGCATGATATTCTCCAGTTCCATTCATATGGTTGAGTGAAATTCCATTTATATATAGCACATTTTCTAAATCCATTCATTTATTAACAGGCATCTGGGCAGATTCCATAATTTGGCTATTATGAATTGTGCTGCTATAAGCATTGTAGTAGCTATATCGCTCTAATATGCTGATTTTAGTTCCTGGTAAAAGTATAGCTGGGTCATACAGTGGTTCCATTCCTAGCTTTTTGAGGAAGCTCCACACTTTTTTCCAAAGTAGTTGTACTAATCTGCAGTCCTGCCAACAATGTGTAAGTGTATATTTTTCCCCCACATCCTCATAAGCTCTATTATTATTTGTATTCTTAATCATTGCCATTCTGACGAAATGAGATGAAATCTTGTATTTCATTTAAACTAAATTCATTTAGTTTCAATTTGTATTCCCCTGTTGATAGAGATGTTGAATGTTTTTTCATATATTTGTTGGCCATTTGTGTTTCTTCTTTTGAGAAAAGTCCTACTTAGTTCTTTTGCCTGTTTACTGATTGGGTTATTGGTGTGTGTTGGGGGAGAGGTGTTGTGTTACAGTTTTTACGTTCTTTGTATATTCTGGATATTAACTCAGAGGAGTAGCTGGCAAAGATTTTCTTCCATTCCCCAGGTTCTTTCTTCATCCTGTTAAACACATCCTTTGTTGTGCAGATGCTTTTTAATTTGTTAAAATACCACTTATTGATGTTATCAATAACATCATGGTTTTATTTCTTGAGGTTTAGGATCAAAAACATTTGATAATACTAACATTTTAAAGAACAAAAGCTATTAGCCACTAGTTGAAATATTTTTAAAAATATTTGATCACTATTAACAATGTCTTAGTAATAAAAACTAATTCCTTAATGTAATGATGCAATCTGCAAAAAAAATTTTATCTTAAAATTAGCTGGGTGGGGCTGGGGCTGGGGCTCAGCGGTAGAGTGCTCGCCTAGCATGTGCGCAGCCCTGGGTTCCATCCTCAGCACCACATTAAAACAAATAAATTAAAGAATAAAGGTATTGTGTCTGACTGCAACTAAAAAATAAATATTTAAAAAAATTAGCTGGGTGTAATGAAATGATAATGAAATATTTTCTAGTCCAATCCTATAGAAACATGTGGTATCCAAACACCATTTCTCATTAAAAGGAATTGGGGTTCCTTGGAGATGAAGAAATATACTTCATGAGCCAGGAACATATTCTCATCCAGATTATATAAAAAAAAAAATCAAAGACCACTAAAGTGGTGCCAAAAGAGTTTGAAAAAACCTCCACAGATAAATATGTGACAATCTACACATCAGTAAAGATAACAATGCCATGGATTAAAATATTAAATGTGTTTAAATCATTGACCTTATACTGATACAAAAGAAATGATAAAATTTAGACTAAACTATGGAACAAACTTACTGAAAACCAGCAAATAAACAGAAATAAACATTTACCACTGGATGAATAAATAATACAAGTAAGTGTTCAAGTCAGGAAACAAAGAAGGAATAGTAGAACTAGATCACAATTTTGCAATTTTTAATGAACTAAGAGATCAAGACACTGAACATCACTACTGTTAACATCATACACCAAAAAAAAAAAAAAAAAAAGAAAATCAACTTCTATCAATCTTGTGGCCCAGGAGCCCATCATCGCCCTATGAATGACCTTGGAAACATAAGTCAGATATGAGTGTAACCACTACCTAAATCCAACTTTCAATGTATGGAAATGCAGAAGTTGAAGAAGGCAGAAGAACAGGTCAGACTACACCATAGGGATGCTCGAGACAATATGTACAGGATGGGAAACTATACGACAGATCAATCTGTCCCAGAAAAGGATGAATTAAAAAGAGAGAGAGAAACTAAAGACTAAAAAGGCTTATCCAATGACAAATATAGAATCTCACAACCAATAACAGGAGAATTATACATTCATTTCAAGCAAACATGAAGTATTTAAAAAACCTGTCTGCACATTAGTCCATAAAGAAAGCCTTGGTAAATTTCAAAGAAATTTACACATTATATCATGACAACAAAATCAGGCTAGAATTCAATAATCTAATCAGAAATCATTAAACTATTCTAAAACCATACTCACTCAGGCATCTCAACCAACCACATTGTGTGGACATTGTTCAGATCATAATAAAAAAAATCAATCAATCTCTATGTATGCATGATTTATATAAAAATTTTAAAATAAAACTTAAAATGTATTACACGTAATTAACTTACATATGACAAATAGCATCTATCAGGTAATTAGAAACTCAAAACCTGCTGCCTCTTGATATTAAGAAATTATTTCTTTTAAGGTTAGATAATGGTACTAGGTTATATTTTGTAAAGAGTCCTTATGTTTTAGGAACACTAAAATATTTACAGATAAATTGATATATTACAATTTTTTTCACTGTAATATGGATTGGAGAAAGGGGATAAGGGTTAAGGATGGGGCAGGACTAACCATGTGTTGATGGTTGTTGGACTTGAATATGGAAATACTTAGAGTTAACTATAATATTGTTTACCTGTTTACATTTTTGTGTTTAAAATTCCTCATAATAAAAAATTATGAGAAAGTAAAAGAAATACATAAATCTCTCTGTTTAAGAAAAAAAACTTCCCAGTAAGAAAATTTCAGGCACAGTTTACAAGGGAGTTTTAAAGAAAAAAGAACAGATAATTTTAATCTTAAATGTTTCCAGACCCCAGCAATGCCAGGGACATTCCCAACTGGTCTTATCATTCTAGAACAATGCTGATACCCAAGGACAATATAATAAAAAAAACCACAAGGGATCTGTTAAACTTTAAGGCTGCCAATAATAAGTGTTAGCAAGACCATGGAGCAAGAAGAATTCCTATACACTCAAGTGGAAATCTAAATTAGAATGCCTGTTTAGAAAACAATTTGGCATTATCATATAAAGCTGGACATTTCTATAACCTATATGTGGTGCTGATAATCCAACCTGGATATTCAGGAAAAAGAAAATCTTGAACATATTTATTAGGAGACATATACAATAATGTTCACAGTAACATCATACATAATGGCAAGGATGAAAACACCACCAATGTCCATCAACGGAGAGTGAGTAAATTGTTTTCATTCACAATGGAATATCATCCAGCAGTGAAAATTAACCTGCTACATTGGCAAAAATATGCATAAATCTTACTAAATATGTTATTTTGGAATAAACAATATTCATAAATTAATATTCATACAACTACAGATATAACCAAATACTAAGATTAGAAACCCCACATTCTTCTAAGGTTTTGTTTTTTAAAGGTATATCTTTTAACCTATGCACAAAGAATACAAAGATGAACAAACCTGAGTTCGAGGTTGTATCATGTGCTAAGGTGAATGGGGCCAGGAGGGCTCACTGATTTGTTTCAAGGTATAAGTATTTGGGTTCTTGGGCTGGGTGGTAGGTATTGAGGATGGCTGCTTCATTATTAAGCTTCATTTTATATATTATATATAAAAAAACATACATTTAAAAAAATATACCAAACACTACATTAGAAAAAAAAGAAGAAAGAATCAATGGGCTGGGGTGGTGGCTCAGTGGTAGAGCACTTGCCTTGCATGAGTGAGGCACTAGGTTCGATTCTCAGCACCACATATAAATAAATAAAGTAAAGGCCCATTAACAATTAAACATAAATTTAAAAAATAAAAGAATCAAGATGAAAGGAGAACAGCTGACAGAACAAGACAGGATGAGATCTCAACCTTAAGTCGAAGAAATGGCAACTCTTCTGAGGTAGCAGGTGAGGAGGTTGGAGAAAGAGCAAGGAAAAACTGGAGGACACAGACAGGAAAGCTGAGGAGGTCGTGTGCTTTTTTTCCATTAAAAAATAAGACATAAAAGAACACCAAATTACATTTTGGTTGGTTAAATAACGGCAAACTATATCACACCTATTTTGAACGGAAATTTAATACTCTCTCTAGTATGAGGAGTTTGCAAAACCTCCAATTCACTACTTATTTATGTATTAAAGAAAACCAATTTAAAATAAACATCTTAGAATACAAAAAACACTGAAAATGAATTTCACTTAGTGGAAAACTTGTCACAGAGGACTTTATTTTATCCTCTTTTGCACTGGAGTCCAGGTAGAGTTAGCCCACAGGAACTATTCAATCTGACAAGAGACTGGGATCCACACACAGACTTTCACACCATGGAGATTGAACACAATCAAATCCCAGGAAGGAGCTTTTCCCTTCTCCAAAAGCTTCAAAAGCTTTTATTTTCCTCCTTTCCTTTCTACTAACTAGAAATACACAAATAATGAAACCAAGAAATATGTCTATTCCCTAAGGAAAAAAACTACTTGCTAAATTTTCATTTCACATCTGAAAAGATAATCCTCCCTCCCACTCTCTCTTGAAGACAAATGAACAGAAAATGTGAAAATATAATAGATGGTCTTTATGCTCTTCTGCTTGCCTTAATTGGCACAATATTCTATTTAAATACTGACAAAAGTCTCTCTTTTGAAAATTCCTACTATCCTGTCTTTTATAACTTTAAATGATGTGCTATTCATTTGTTCAACGATCATTATTTAGTGGAAGCTAAATTGATTCAACAGAAGCATTATTTTTTAGAAGCTGTGTGTCTTAGTGCTGGAAACATAAAGATGAATAAGATAAGTCTCTACCAAAGATATGAATTCTTCATTCACTTCTCTGTAATAATCCAGAGATAGCGTCCAATGCATTCACAAAAAGAAGTAGATGCAGGTTTTCTGGTTTGTTTCTAAAGCCTGTGTTGAAAACACACTACAGTTGTTGCTCCTCTGGTCATAACAACACATGGATTTACTGGAAGAGCACAAATTATTGTCAAATCCCTTTCTTGGGTAAAACATCATTATTTTACAGTTGGAAATATATTGACCTAGAAGCCAATCATTCCAGGTTGGTACCTGAGCTCTGCCACAAACTCACTACTTTTACAGAAGAGACCCTAAGGGAATCTACCACTGTAGGTTTATTTCCCAATCTGTTACAGAAGGCAACTGCAAGAAATGATCTATGTGTCTTTCAGCTCTAAGAGGGCATAATTCTTTTTATTAAATTTTAATTTGTCATATGACAACAGAATGCATTACAATTCATATTACACATATAGAGCACAATTTTTCATATCTCTTGTTGTACACAAAGTAGAGTCACATCCTTCGTGTCTTCGTACATGTACTTAGGGTAATGATGACCATCACATTCCACTCTCTTTCCTACCCCTATGCTCTCTCCCTCTTCCTCCCTCCCCTTTTCCCCTTTGACCTATCTAGAGATCATTTAATCTTTCCATCCCCTGCCACCACAGCATATTATGGATCAGCATCCTTAAATCAGAGAAATCATTTGGCATTTGGCTTTTGGGGATTGGCTAATTTCACTTAGCATTATATTCTCCAGCTCCATCCATTTACCTGTAAATGGATTATTCTCTTTTAATGCTGAATAATATTTCATTGTGTACCTATACCACATTTCAAGAAGGCATAATTCTAATGTGCTGTCATTATATACATTTGAGTCATTCTCTAACATATTGTCTGTCTTACCCAGGGAGAGGCACCTTTCCACCTACCCAGGTTAACCTCATCATATGTATATTTTTTTCCTACACTTTGTAGTTCCAAAATACATTTGTACTCTTGATAAGCAGGTTTCAAGTTTAATGGACCACAGAGAAAATAGGCCATTAAAAGTTTATTTCCATCTGAATATTAGTCTTAAAACCTCTTTTCCTAAAATCAGTTTAAATGTAAACAGTACAGATCCACTTTCTTTTACGGCATAATACATATTTAAGACTATAATATCCTTTAATGAAAATATTTTTAAAGGAAATAGTTGGATAAAATTATGGCTATTATGATATTTTACCTATGCAAAACACATCTGAATAAGCGAAGATCACAATTATGGAGAGCTAAAGTGCATCTTTTCCATATCATTAAATATTTTATAGAATCCATATTCTTATAAAATTCACAGATGGTTATTCTAAGTGAGAACAGTAGACCTGCCATGTTAATATACAGAATTGAAACCAACACCAAAAGCACCTCAAGTTAAAGAACATATGTAACTAACGGGGACAGTCTGAACAACAGACTCAAACTCTAGCCATTGCAGATGAACAATCTGGACAACTTCCACTGTGATGAAACACCTCAGTTTCCACAACAATAATCTCATCTTTATTTGAGAGGGTGAGAGTGAGGAAAAGGGGCAGAAGACGCTGGCAAAATAGTTTCTATTTTATTAGAAATATTCTTTTAGGGGGAAAAAACAGTGAAGATTTGGCAACAACAGGAAAGTATCTTAACTCCATGCAGATGCTGTACTCCTAAGAACCACCTTTGCAAAAGAATCAGGAGGAAGAGAGTCTCTCCTCCAGGGCACCACAGCAATGTACTCTGTTTACAAGGGGGAGTAACTGTCCTCTAGCCTTGGGAAATGATACCACTGGCCATGAGGCAGCCCATAAACCACATTTGATTGAGTAGACCATTCATTCAACTCTACTCCACCATCACAGAGAGATGCAATTTCACAAAAAGAGCAAACTCACTATTGAAGAAAAACAAACAAACCAACAACAACAAAAAAAAAAACATTGTGGGGGGAGAGAGCAGTTTGTAGGCCTGAAGTAAAACCAGAATGCTCAAAGAAAACTAGGTAGAGAAGGAGATTTCTGGAAGTTAGAAAAGCTTGTTTACTTTTAATCAAACTGTACTGGAACCCCCAGCATGAAGGCAGTAATATATAATTTCAGGGGAAATGATTAATTATATTTATCATCTTAAATAAAAATAAATAAAGGATCATGCTATGATGAAAAAAAAGAAAAGCACAAAAACAAATTATAAAGCAAATAATCAACATGAAGAAAACATTCTTTGGGGTGGATGTTGCAAAAGATCAGAAATCCAACAAGTAGCTGATTTTCTCTAAATTGTTTCATTACAGCTTCTTAAATTACAAAATAGTGGTAAGACTTCCTATATTCCTTTCTGTTATAGTCAATGAAAAAACCATTACTACAAAAAAATTGGTATAAGAGTTTATTGGAGGGTCATTTCTATCTTATGGGTAATGTTTTATTACCTGGCAAAAAGGGAATCAAAAGCAAAAGAGAAAGGGGGAAGTAAGGGGGAGGGCAGAGAGAGAAGGGGAGGGGAAGAGGTTGGAAATATAGCTCAGAGGTCAAGTGCATTCTTTGCATGGCTGAAGCCCAGCACTGTACACCCAAAAAGTAAAAGAACCAAAGAAACACAATCAGAGTTTTGGTTAAGCTCTAGCCTCAAAGAGCAGTTATCAATAATATTAAAACCAAAATTAGAAAATAAGCCCCTCCAATCGTATTTAGGTCAATATATTATGTATAATCAATCCCTTTTCATCCAGTGATTCTAAATAGAAAAACAAATGACATAGTTGCTGAAAATTCTAAAGAAACATTTTCCATAACTATAGTGAAAGCTCTGAAAGCCTTCAATGAAATGACTAATGAATAAGAAATAACGCTATGAATTAGACCAAAAATTTGTTTAGTTCTTTATTATCTTCTGAAAAACTTTCAAATATTTATTAACAATATCACCTATTTTAATTGATTAGTTCATAGAAACACATATCTAGCTTGAAGGCAAACCTTAAAAACAAAACAATTCCTTACCTGCTGAGAAGACAGAACCATTAACAGCATTTTTATTTCACAGGAAGTATTTTAAAGAGGAAATTTTCCAAAACTATCCGGTATTTCTTTAGACTGGTCTATGGTAACTCACTAAAGCAGTATTTCCCAAATGGTTATGAAAATCTCATGAACACACTCTTTATCATGCCACAGTATTTTTCACAAAACATAATAAAGAAGTAGTAAACAATGAACTTGTCCTAAACTTTTTTAAAAAAGGATTTACTATATTAATTGTAAAACCCTGAATATTAAAGTGAACTTCATAACTATTTAAATGACATTTTATACCAAGATAAAAACAGAACAATTTCTTTTTTCCCACTTAACAATGACATTAATGATCTTTAGTTAATTTAAAAAATTGTGTAAACAGGGCACAGTGGTACATGCCTGTAATCCCAATAGCTCAGGATGCTCAGGCAGCAGGATCTGAGTTCAAAGCCAGTCTCAGTAACTTAGTGAGGCCCTAAGCAATTTAGCAAGACCCTGTTTCTAAATAAAATATTTAAAAAAGGGTTAGGGATGTTGCTCAGTGGTTAAGCGCTCCTGGGTTTAAAAAAAAAAAAAAAAAGTTGTGTAAGACACAGAATGATCAGTTATAGTGATTATAAAATTATCAATTGTCATGTTGGATTTTAAGACTATACATATCCAACTGCTATGTATAACTATAACTCTAAAAAATTTTAAGGACTATATGTAAATTACAATGAAAAAATGTTATTATGTCATCAAGTATGTGGGGAAAGGGGAGATTTTCATAATCTAATATTTGAAATCCTAACTTCTATTCTTTAAAAAAAATCTAGATTATGTTTTATAATTGTTATATATCTTTTTAAACCACAGTATATGAGAAAATGTTTGCTACCCTGTACTGGTAGATAACTCTGTAAATATGCAAAAAGTTTTTATTCTCCATAAATGAAAAAAAACAAATGTGACTGAACTACACTTTATACAATTTTTACCATAATCTTTATAGTGCTAAAGACATCATACTATGCAATATAACAATTTCTATGAAATGAATGTAATTTATACATAGAGGGATTACTGTCAAGGCAATTATTAAAAAGTCTTCAAACTAATATATTTTAAATGAAAAAGCTACTCATATTTTTAAAAAGGTATTTTTGTTAAAACAATTTCTACTTTTAAATCTTCTGGTTGGAAAATATCCTTGGAAAACATTTTTTTAAAAAAACAACAACCTCTTGGTCTCAGCTTAGAATACAAAATTTAAACAGAGACAACTAACATATCAAATTTCAGAAAGCAGATTCTACTATTCTGCAGTGAATGTTATTGATGTCCTCTTATAATAAAAGGTATAATTCATGTGTAAGAAAAATGCCCTTAATTCTGGAAACAGGCAAAAGATACTAAAGCACTGGATGTTCTTTTATGAAGTGCTGGGCTTATACCTTTGACTGGCTTTCTACAGACTGATTCATAGGTATCAACTTCAGTAGGGGCAGGGGTCAACTTACAGATCTAGTTCAGAAGAAATGCCAATAATTTGGTGCAAGTGATAAACTTCTGTCCAATGGAATAAGAGATATCCTCAAAGTTTACAATTTATAGATTCATAGGATATTCATTTTGTTTCTAACTTGGTAACTTTATCCACCTATTAAAAATCTTAAATTCCTCAAATGCTTGTTGAACTATACCTTATAAATTATTGGGAACCTCATTAATTAATTAAATAATATATTTTACTTATGCTCTTTTTATGTGTGCCTGAAATTCATTTTACCTTTAGGAAAATCATATTTAATCTATGCTTTATCAATTTAGGAATATGGAAAGAATCCTATTCATATTTTCATCTGGCTGAACTCTAAATGTTATTTTCAAATAGCCATTTCCACAAATATTCTAGTATGTTAGGTACCACGAAATTTATAAAGGAAAAATTTACTCATTACATTCTAAGCAGCTATCATTTTACTAAGCAGAAATCTAAATTTCAGATCCCTTTACCCAAATAAATGTGAAACCTAGTAACTAGCACAAAATAAAACCAGAATAAAATAGCAGAACGACAGAAAGGAAGAAAAAAGATCACTAACCTGCACACACTGTTCAAACTTGTGCAAATTCCTTTCAGAGGTAATAAAAACCACAGAATTTTTTAATAGTAAAGTCCTACACAAATATTGCCTTTTCCTATAATTTATATATATTAGAGAGGTCAAGAGAAGACAAATAAATAAACCACAATGTTTTATTAGCTAGTACATAGCATGGTTCCAGAAGTTTGAAGGGAAGGAAATTTACCATATGGTCTTTAATCAAAACATTTGAAAAGCTTTTCTTTATTCTGGAATGTAACTTATAGAATAAGACTCAAAACTTGTTTTCCTTTACTCTCATTTTCCCATCTGCAACTAGAATAGTTATCCTTTCCTAATAAATCATTCATCCTTTCCTAATAAACCATTCCCCAAAAAACTAACACTGAAATGTTCACTATGCAGGGACTCAGATGTTTTTTTTCTTTTACTTGTGTTAAAAATGTGTGTGCAAGGTCCAAAAAGAAAATGTGTCTTTGTAGGTTTTTGTGGACTTAGCAGAAATTCACTCGTGTACATGCTTCATACATATACTATTTTGATGTGTACCTCTGCTTGGAATCGCCTCTTGGAGAATATTTTTCTCACTACAGGAAAATAAGTCTCTGCAAAAACTAGCAAGAAATCAAATTTGTGAAGCCACGGGTATTCTTGACAGAAGAAAAAGCAAGTATCCTTTGGTCCTGAATCCTACCATTTATTAGGCCTAAAAAAATTAAAAGGATCAGATGCAGAAATAAGAAGAGATAAGAGAAAAAAAACAATTTAGATTGGTGGCTGGTTATCATGACTAATAAATAGCACTTTTACTGTCATGACAAAAAAAAAGGAAGGTAGAGATCCTTTTGCTTATAAGAATGAGATTATTATCAATTCTACCTCAATTTTATCTTATAATTAGATAGACTATACATGCTGTCATCTAACCAGTAAAATCTGCCAAAGTCATCAGGTACAATGCTGCAGAAGGACAGAAAGAACTCACATATCATAGGAGTTACTATAGGAAATTGAACAGGTAAGTAACTATTTCAGAGATAAGAAGGATATGTGAAGAAATATTAAAGTTAGCAATGAGAGATGACTACCTATGGTCAATGGAAAACACTAGAGAAGAGATGGGAGAGAGGTCACCTGGAAGGAAAAAACACAATGATGGGCAAAAAAGGTTTCAATATAATGATGGCTAGGTGTTTATGACCATTACAACTGGTACTAAATCTTTGTTATCCTTAATGCTAAAGGGTAAAACATACCAACACTCAAAACAAAGTTACACTTTCAAAAGTATATAAACCATACATACAAACATAGTCTGAACTACAATAGCCTAAATTATTCAAATCAACACCAAGCAAAATAATTTTTAATAAAACACCTATATTAAATTTGGGCTTTGTTGTTGCTGGTTTTTTCTCAGTGTACCACAGACTTCAAATTTCTTTAGAATTACTTTGGAGCAATGTTTTTTTCCAGCTTTCTATTTTCTAAGTAGGAGCCAGATCCACCCCCTATGTATCATTTAATGGCTAGTGCTGAATTGACCCTTAGAGTTGGCATGTTTGATGGCAAATTAACTAGCTTTTGAAATCACTGTCATCTCTTTAGGACATCAGGCTTTTAATTAGTGCCTAGTACTTATTTACTTGGAAAGATATCCTAGCTGAATCTCTTCAATGTCTAAGTGAAAACATTGAGATACAAGAAGCTTTAACACTTCTGTTTTAAAATGCAATCTATGATATCAGACCAAGGCAGATAGATAGAAATTGTTTTATTTATCCTCCAAGATACAGGTATTTAGCCACTCTTAATTCATACACCATAAGATCAAACTAGACACAGCATCTCTGAGCGGATGCCTAGGTTTAGACAGGATGAGAAAGGATCCCTTACTCCAGGCTCACAGCTTTAGTTTCTTAACTACTCTGCATCTTCTCAGAGTACTTCCTGCATGTGCCTAGCCACAAACTGCAGACCTCACTGCCTGTGTGGAATACTCACTCTCCATGGAGCTGACTCTTAAACAAAATTCAGGCCTCTGGGTTCAGCTTTTACTCTCTCCCCTCATTACATACCTTTGTCTCTTTTCCTTGGGATGTAGTTTCCCACTCAAATATCAGGGGAATATCCTTTCTACTACAATCCAGCAGCACAGGCCATCTTCCCTCAAACTACTGGCACACATTCTTCCACTAAGTTATAATAGTCAAGCAGGGAGTTTTGGGTGGGGGGCGGGGGGATCTGGCTCCTACTTAGAAAATAGAAAGCTGGAAAGAATATTGCTCCAAAGTAATCCTGGAGAAATCTGAAGTCTGTGGTACACTGAGGAAAAAACAGCAACAACAAAGCCCAAAGCCAGCTCAACTCTTTGCTAGAATAACTCAACATTTTCCCTGTACTGCTTGGCAAAAGACAAGATGGGCACATGTGCAGATATAAATACTAATTACCTCAGTCTTCACTGTCTTAGACAAGATGTCTAATCTTCAATGAAAAATAAGAAAAAAAAAATCCCACTGTCAAGAACCAAAGTAAATTACATAACCAGAGTAAAAATACCCAGATATTAGAAGTATCAAGTAGAGAATTTAAGTTAACTGTGATACAGAGTGTAAGATAACATTCAAGAACAGATGAGAAATTTCAACAAAGAGATAGAAACTAGATCAGTCCCTTGGTATCTATGCAAGATTGATTTCTGGAAACCTCCCTACAGATAATGAAATTCACAGATGCTCTAGTCTTTTAAAACAATGGCAGTCCATTTCCATATAACCTATTTATATCCTCTTGTGTACTTCAAATCAACTCTCCATTACTCATGATAAGTGATAAAATGTAAATGCTATGTAAATAGCTGTTAATACTGTATTATTTAGGGAACTAATGACATAGAAAAACTCTATGATCAGTACAGAAGCAATTTTTTTAAAGTATTTTCAATCAGTGTGTGGCTGAATCCATGAATGCAAACTCTTGTATATGGAGGTCCGGCTGTAAAAGAAGAGTCAAACAGAAATGCTACAAACCAAACACATGGTAACAGAGATGAAGAAACTTGACAAGATTCTCATCAACAAACTCAACACAATCAAGGCAAAAGTGAACTTGAATATGAATCCACAGAAACACCCAAATTCAATACAAAGAGGAAAACAATAAAAAAAATATATATAATATATATATATATAAATATATATATATAAAAAAAGAGAAAGACAATATAAAATGCTGAGGATATTTCCAGTAGTATGTAACTGAAATTTCAGAAAAAACAAAAAACGAGCATGGGATAAAGAAAATATTTTGAAAAGAAAGTAACTGATAATTTTCCAAAGTGGCAGACATCAAAGCCAGAGATTCAAGAAGTACAGAAAATACCAAATAGAATGAATACCAAATAAAACACATTTAGACATAATGAAATAAAACTGCTAAAAATTAAAATCAAATCAAAATCCTGAGGGTAGCCAAAGGGAGGAAAAGACACATGAACACAGAGGATCAAAGCTACACACAATGGCAGGCTTCTTGTCAGAAATGATGAACACAAGAAGGCAAAGACAGTGAGAAAGCACTTTTAAGTATATCTAAAGTGCTGGAAGGGGCTGGGGACCCTATGAGACAAAATGCTACCCCCACTGAAAATAGCTTTCAAAACCGAAATACACTACCCAGGAGGCTGAGGCAGGGGGTTCTGAGCTTGAAGCAGGAGGATGCGGGGCAATTTAATGGGACCCTATCTCAACAACAACAAAACTGAAATACAAATAAACCTTTTTCTTTGGGCAAACAAAAGCTAAGAAAATTCAACCCCAACCAACTTGCATTGCAAGATATGTTACAAACACTACATGCAGAAGGAATGTGACAACAGACAAAGAGGTAAATCTCCAAAAAGAAATGAAGCATACCAGAAATAGCATAAAGATTAATACGAAACATTCTTAAAGATTTAAATGTTGCAAAACGATTAACATATTGTCTATATCAAGAGTCACAACGTATTGTGTTTAAACCACAGTAAAAGTAAAATGTAGGATGACCCTGGAGGGAAGATACACTGAAGGTATTTCCACTATGTGGTAAGTTAACAATGGTTAATTAAAGAGACAGATTGTAAACCCTAAGATATATTTATTACATTTTAGTATATATAAAGATGGATATTGTAAACCATTAAAAAAATTAAGAGTTATTATTAGGAGATAAGATATAACCATAAAAAACATTCAATTCAAAGGATATAAAAACAAAAAAAAATCACATTTAAGAAAATTATATAAAATTTAGCAACACAGACTATCCATATCAAAAACTATATAAATAATCATATGTAAATAATCATACACACTAATGAAAAGAGAGAGATTGTCAAACTGAATATAAAAGCAAAGCCAAACTATATGGCACCTACAAGAAATTAACTTTAAGTATAAAGAAACAGGTAAGACAAAATGATCCTGAATCTTTATGTGCTGAACAATAAAGTTTCGAAATATGCAAAGTAAAATGTAACAGAAATGAAAGGAGAAATAAATCCACAATTATAATTGGAGACTGCAACATTCCTATTTCAATAATTGAAAGAACAGATGGGTAGAAAATTACCAAGGATACAGAAGAGCTGAATGACACCATGGGTCACCTTGACAGCACACTCCACCCAACAGCATCAGAATACATACTCTTGAAAACACACAGAAACTCACCAGGATGGACCATACAGTGGGTGAAAAAACAAACCTGAACAAATTTAAAATGACTGAAATCATAACACAGATTCTCTGGTCATAGCTCACATAAACACTGACTCAAAATGGCTCACAGATCTAAATTTAAATTCTAAACTAAACAACAGCTAGGAGAAAAATATGGGAGAAAAATCTTTGTGACCTTGAGTTAGGCAAAGATTTCTCAGCTGTAACACCAAAATCAGATATGATTCATAAAACAAAAACTGGGCAAATAGACTATTTACAGAATAAAAAGACTAACAATAGACTGGGATGTAATATTTGTACAGTATGTACCTGATAAATTATTTCTACCCAAATTACATCAAGATCTCTCAAAATTCAGAAACAAGAAAACAAAGGGCTTTATTGGGGAGTAGGGGGCAAAATATTTGAAAGACATTATATGATACTGTGATATAAAAAATATTTATTTGCTTTTCATCCTGGTTCAGTTCTTGGCACAGAGCTCCTGGAACCTTTGCAATTTCCCAAGTGATAGGAGAATCTTTTGTTATATTTGGTCTTAATCCTCAGTTCCTGACATTTGTTATCTGATTACATCTTATCTCCATTACTATCTTATCTCTTAAATTTTTTAATGGTTGTACTAGAGTTTACAATATACATCTGTAATTAATCAGTCTTTAGTATGTTATTGTATATTATACTTCAAGTACTACTTATACAAAGAACTCAAAAAATTAAACAATAAGAAAACAAATAACCCAATCAACAAATGGGCCAAGGACCTGAACAGACACTTCTCACAGGAGGACATACAATCAATCAACAAGTACATGAAAAAATGCTCACCATCTCTAGCAGTCAGAGAAATGCAAATCAAAACCACCCTAAGATACCATCTCACTCCAGTAAGATTGGCAGCCATTATGAAGTCAAACAACAAGTGCTGGCAAGGATATGGGGAAAAGGGTACACTTGTACATTGCTGGTGGGACTGCAAATTCGTGCGGCCAATTTGGAAAGCAGTATGGAAATTCCTGGGAAAGCTGGGAATGGAACCACCATTTGACCCAGCTATTGCCCTTCTCGGACTATTCCCTGAAGACCTTAAAAGAGCGTACTATAGGGATACTGCTACATCAATGTTCATACAGCACAATTCACAATAGCTAGACTGTGGAACCAACCTAGATGCCCTTCAATGGATGAATGGATTAAAAAATGTGGCATTTATACACAATGGAGTATTATACAGCACTAAAAAATGACAAAATCATGGCATTTGAAGGGAAATGGATGGCATTAGAGCAGATTATGCTAAGTGAAGCTAGCCAATCCCTAAAAAACAAATGCCAAATGTCTTCTTTGATATAAGGAGAGCAACTAAGAACACAGCAGGGAGGAAGAGCATGAGAAAAAGATTAACATTAAACAGGGACGAGAGGTGGGAGGGAAAGGGAGAGAGAAGGGAAATTGCATGGAAATGGAAGGAGACCCTCAATGTTATACAAAATTACATATAAGAGGATGTGAGGGGAAAGGGAAAAAAAAAACAAGGGAGAGAAATGAATTACAGTAAATGGGGTAGAGAGAGAAGATGGGAGGGGAGGGAAGGGGGGATAGTAGAGGATAGGAAAGGTAGCAGAATACAACAGTCACTAGTATGGCAATATGTAAAAACGTGGATGTGTAACTGATGTGATTCTGCAATCTGTATATGGGGTAAAAATGGGAGTTCATAACCCACACTTGAATCAAATGTATGAAATATGATATGTCAAGAGCTTTGTAATGTTTTGAACAACCAATAATAACAAAAGAAAGAAGGAAAGAAAGAAAGAAAGCAGCACTTTAGCTAGTGCAGAAACATAAAATAATAATAATAATAATTATAGTATATTATTTGAAGTAGTACTTGCAGTGTAGAGAAAGAACCTTAAAACAGTGTATCTTCATTTCTCTAAGAGCTTCTAAGACCCTTGGCATCTCTAGAATGATTGTTCTTTTATATGCAAATGAGATGATGGGTGGCTGGAGGGGGGGCCCCCGCCTGGCTCAGGGGTTACTCCAGTTGAACTGGACTGACTGGGCTGCACAAAATAACCACACAAGAGACACAAATACCTTTTTCTTTGGGGTTGCTGTGATGGCTCCTCTGACCTTAAGGGTCCGCAGGAAGAGAGACAGCGAGAGCACTGGCTGACCCCTTTTATTGAGGAGAAGCTATTCAAATGAGGCAAGGGGTCAGGTTTCAGGGGGCTGAGTCTATCTTCATGATGTCCACTGTCAGCAGGTTGACTGACACCTGGGTAGGCCACACCCAAGGGCACAGTAAGAGAAGGGGACACACACAAGGCACTTCCATGGAAGATTCTATTCTAAACAGGGTAAGGGGTTATATTACAAAGGAACAGGTGAGCAGAGCTTCACCCATGGGGCTGTAGCAAGACACACCCATGCATGAGACACCGACCCTCAAACCCAAGAAGAGTGGGTAACTGAGCGCCTCAGCACGCAGCCGGGCAGTGTGACCCAGTCACGTGCAAGGTTGGTCTCCCACAGGGGCCTCTTCAAGGCTTCAAGATGAGGGCAAGTGACCAAAAAGATAAATGTGACTAGAGAGTTTGAACTTTCAGTCCCATCCTCCTACCTCTCAGGAAGGAAGAAAGGCTAGAGATTGAGTTACCCACTGGTAGCCAAGAATATCATCAATCATGTCTTCTTAATGAAGCCTCCAGAAAAAGTCCTAAAATTCAGGGTTCAGAGAGCTAGGTTGTTCAGCACATCCATATGCTGAGGGGCTGGGACACTCCAACCCCTTTTAGGGACTATGGCTCCTATGCTCAGGATACTTCTAGGTCTCACTCCATGATATCCTTTCTAACAAAATACAAAATTTAAGTAAAGTGCTTCCTTCTGAGAAGTGTCTGTGAGACCTTATGGCAAATTACTGAGCCTTAAAGGAATTGTGTGAACCCCTAATTTGTAGTCAAATAGAACAAAATGTTGGGTACCCTGGGTATTCAAAACTTGGAACCGGCAACTGAAATGGGGGCAGTTTAGGAACTGAGGCCTTTACTTTTGGGTCTTGCTAGCTGAGGTTGTATCAAAACTGAAAATAAACGACAGGACACCAGATGATGCCCAGAGAGAGAGAATTGGCGGGTGTGGAAAATAAAATAAATGAACAAATAGCCACACATCTGTTGTCAGAAGTGTTATGAGTAAAGACAGCTTTTCTTTATCATCAAAGAAGGAACATGGATGGCAAATAAGCACTTGAAAAGATCCTAACACCATTAGTCATTAGAAAAATGTAATGAAGGCCACAAAAGAGAAATATCTACACGTGCATTTAAATAGCTATTATTTAAAACAAAGGGGGAAAAAACAACCCACTGATAATACCCAACACTGACAAGGATACAACTGGAACTTTCACACTTTGCTGGTGGTGGTGAAAAATCATATAGCAACTTACACTGCTATTGGCAATTTCTTATAAACAGATACTTAATATATGACCCCATAATCCTACTTCTAGGTATTTTATCCCTCAAAATAAAAATCTATGTTCACCAAAAAATAACAACAACAACAACAAAAACACCCTACAAATGAATGTTCATAATGACTTTACTTGTAATCAAGAAAAACTGAAAATAGCCCCAAGTGTCTCTCAGCTGGGAACCAATCAACAAGCTGACACATCTATGTCATGCAACACTGGTCAGCAATAAGAGAAACACATGTAACAATAGGAGTGAATCTTAAATGCTATGTGAAAGAAGCCATATTTAAAATGCTACCTGCTATATTATTCCTCTTATATGACCTTCTGGAAAATGCAGGGCTGTTGGGACATAAAGCATATCAATGGCTGATGGGGGCTGTAGATGGAGAAGCTGACTACAGAACACAGGAACTTCTGGGAATGCTGAGACATTTCCTGATTTCTTGATTGTGGCAGTAGTTTTGAAACTATTATATTTTCTGTTTGTTCAGAAAGCTCAGACTTATACCCTCAAATGAATATACTACACTGCATATAAACTATAGCTGCATTTTTTTAAGTGAAAGGGGGAAAAAATCAACATTTTCAAGAATCTTCTAGCTATCTCATTTAAGAATAAACTAGGCTTTCTTAAATCTTTCTAATATACATTGGCCACCTTTCCTCTCTACCAAAAATATGCTGATATTGATTTCCATGAAAATAAAAATGACTATTATATTACAGCAAGGTCCAAAATGAAACTTTACTATCAAATTCTTATAAGCATTCCCAGTGTCTATATTCTACAGAATGGGTTAGACATTGTTTTTTCAGAGATAGACTTTGGTATCTATCAACTCTTTACTAAAAAACTGGAAATTCAACAGGCTGTAAAAGAAAAACATGACAAAATTGTCTAAATTTATATTCCATCTTAGGGCTTCTTTCTTATTTTTAATAAGATGTATTTTCATAAAAGAAAAGTGAGAGAGAAAGAGAATAGCGTCAATAAGACAAGATGGATACTGTGTTCATCTATCAAAACTAAGTAAGAATTGGGCACAGAGGTGCACACTTGGAATCCCTACTACACAAGAGGCTGAGGCAGGAGGATCTCAAGTTCAAGGATAGCCTCAGCATCTAAGAAACTTAGGGGAGACCATGTCTCAAAATAAAACATAAAAGGGGCTAGGGATATAGCTCAGTGGTAAATTGCCCTGGGTTCAATTGCCAGTATCCAAAAAAGAAAAAGAAAACAACCCAACAAACTAAGCAAGATATTAAAAAATAATTAGATACATCATAGAAAGTACACTTTAATTTCAACTCCAAATGTCTAGATTTTCTCATAGTTGTTTACTCTGGGTAATGCAATGAAAATTTTTTAAATTAAAAGGTTCTACTTTTTCAAAGAAGTTAATATAAATAAAAATAAAAAGGCTTTTGCAAAAGTCTTTGACAATGAATCAGAATTCATTTAACAACTATACACTAATTGTAGTATTACTTAGGTACTATTTGAGCATTGCTTAGTAACCAACAGGAACAAACTAAAACTAAGAGATATAATACACTTTTTTAAAAAAAATATATTTACCTCAAAGCCAAGTCTATCCTTTTCTTTCCAAAAACAAAAATGTGTCACTTTCTTATCCCAAAATTCATCTGGCTTCACAACACAAACAAGGGACACCTCAGCTGGAACAACATTCTGTAAAATACAGAAAAATAAATGTAAATTACACATGTAAAATGAGTAAATTACTAAACTTTCAAATTACTAGATAATCATGAATATGCTAAGATACTTTGAAAAAGAATTAAAATAATAAAGTAGAAGTAATACTCCAAACTTTAAAACATAAATGGCAATGCAAACAGGAAAGACAAGTTAGCCAGAAAAGATTTCAAACAATATTAAACAGATAGTAAATTTTTTTGTGTGTGTCTTCTTCAATCTCTCTACTAGGAATATGCTTAAATTGCAAGACTTAATTTTTAGCTGAGAAATTATTTAAATGGTCTTTCTGTTATATGAAAAAAGCATTTCTAATACTACCATCCTGAAGAATTTCTTCATAAGATATAAATGAATTTTCTCACAAAATAAATTGTCTTATCAGCCAATACAGAGAAAAGGTTGAGATTCTACATGATTATTACTTGAAGAAGACGACAAAGAACTAACTAAGCTTTGATGGAATTCAATTTCACATTCACTAGATAGGGTTATTCTTTATTACCTCAAGAATGGAAATTAACATTTATTGACCTAAATATTGCACACATATTTTATCAGGAAGTCCTGTATAACCTAACTTTAAAATACATCTTAAACCATTCCTACCAACTGTAATGCCAATATCCCCAAACCAGCCGGCTTTCTGAAATATCCTACTAACAGACCTTACTTCTTGACATTCTGTCATTCTCAAAATAGAAATTCAAATCCCTTTCCAGGGCCACTGAGGTCCTCCCAGCTTAGTCTCTGTTGATTTCTGGGTTACTCCTCTATAACAGCCGTACCTTCTCCTGGAATATAGGCCTGTCTCCACCTTAGGACTTTCCCTGAGACTTTAGATCATGCTGCTGGTAAATAATCCTTGGCAAGCATAAAGCCAAGGGCTGGTGCTCAGGCTGCACCAATTTCTAGTTTTAAGTTATTTACAATTCTTGGACCTCAATTGACCTTTGAAGATAAAGAACCTGCTCTGCAACATTGTGAAGCTAAAATTAAATGAGATAATTTATACAGAAGCTTAACACAGCACCTGAACCAAATTAAGCATTGAAACTGTTAACTAAAAACTAAAAATATCACTTTGTTCCCACCCCTCAAATACCTTTTTCCCAATTATCCTAAATACATGATAAAACATTGAGACTCTTTCTACTTGGTTATCACTTAAACTTTTAAATTATATTTCTTTCACAAAACCTTAAAGCAACTACCAATTATTTCGCCAATTCACTTAGAATTCTTGATTTTTCTTTCAATATCACTGGTATTCACCTAACTCAATGTTCACTATCCTAGGTTACTGGCAAATTATATTTTCCCCAAACTGGCCTGGTTATCAACTTCCTTCACTGAATTTGCTTCATTTTTGAGCTATCACTAAGTCACAATCCCTTCCAGAAATCATTTTTCATTTGTTCTCATTAAATTAGATAATATCTGTTATTTAACTCAAGGTTTACCATCTCCAGAGCCCTTTTAAGGAAGGCCAGATCCATGAGAACAATCTACCTTCTTCAATCCCTCAGATGTTTTATTTTTCCATTTCATATTACCATATTTTCAATCTACTATAGTAAGATACCTACTACATGCCAGAGTTAGCAGAAATATTCTGTGAGGAACACAGTTAATATAAAACACAAGACTACAGTCAGTTCTCAAGCAATTCATAACTTAAAGTTAATTTTGACCTGTTGAAGTCCCTGAGGACACAGCTGTTAAGTAAATTTCTTCTGGGCTATGAGTGACTACTAAGATCATCATGAATCCTGAAGGCTTTGGAGGAAAAGGGGGGCCAGAATGGAAATACATACCAGAGTCACTGAGAGACCTCTTCAGGCTAAACTTACCCAGGCTTGCTTCCAACTGTGGCACAAGCTGGGAGCACAGGGGCATGATGAGATCAGCAGCCTACCTGCCAGCTCCCTGGAATTCTCCTGGTGCTCACCTGCACACCCGAGAGCCATGACTGCCTTGTTTAAATGACTTGAACGTGACATATTATCTTCACGTATTTACAAATGTGTACTATGGGGCTGAGATTTACTTTACTCATAAATTCAAACATATAAAAATTGAATTCCAACAATCCAATAGTGACATATACATTTTCAGAGTTCGGTTACTGCCAAGAAGTCTGAGCATGGTCCAATAAATGGAATACATTTGTCATTTTCATCATGATTTGTTGTGTATAAAATAAAAAGATTTTCTGATAAACAAACAAAAAAATGACTCACCTGTAGCATTAAGACGACTGTTTTCACCACATTCCACTGTGATTTTCTTCCATCCACTATCACAGTAAATCCTCTAGCCTTACATTTTTCACTGAAATGAAACAAAATTATAACGTATTAGAATGAGCTCTGGATTTTATTCTTCATAATTCTAAATAAAGAAGGTAAAAAATTTCAATAATATAGGGGATTGAATTTACCTTACTTGATTTGGCCTTCATTATCAATAAACAAAATTCTTCACAATTTTCAGAAGCAATTTTTTTTAATTCCAGGAAAGTTAATTTACAAGTTAATGTTGAAAGAAAATTACTCTAAAATCCTGAAAAGTTAATGTCTTAAAAAGTGATGAAATCAAAGCAACATTCAAGCAGTCTCACTAGCTCTCAATTTTTTCATTTGTACAATGGAATCCTGGCAAAGTAGGCAACTACTGATTGTCAAGTGCTTATGTACTTCTTGTCTCTCCTTCCTAATGAAATACAAGATTTGCAAAGTAATAGTTTAAAACAGGAAGAAAATAAGAATGTCATTAAACCTTGGAACCTGGCTTGTTGGTATTCTTTTGGGGAAATTTAATATGATGAAATAGAATTTGCTATACAAAATAATTCAAAGCTTGAATACACCAAATCTGGTCCATCTCCGCTCTTTCTCATTCAGCTACCTGACAAATAAAATACTTAATTGTGGAAAAATAGGTTGAACATGTGCCTCCTCTCTCTCTCTTCCTTTTTTTTGTACCAGGGATTGAACCCAGGGCATTCTACCACTGAGACACATTCCCAGCCCTTTTTATTTTGAGACAGGGTTTCACTGGGTTGCTTGGAGCCTCACTAATTTGCTAAGGCTGGCCTCAAACATACAATCCTTCTCTGCCTCAACCTCCCAAGTTGCTGGAATCATAGACATGCCACCGCTCCCGGCATGTTACTGCTATATATTATATCCAATTATTCAAATATGTAGTCTACCCTCATATAGCACAACTTCTGTATGGAAAAACTCCATCCAAAAGACAAAATTACATAACCACTACTACTACTACTTTACTTATCAACTTTATGCAAGCATCAATTGCCCTTACTCCAATACAGAGAAAGAACCTGCAACCTTGCTTAGCAGAGAAGAACTGGAGAGTGAAAGCTGTCCCCACCAAAAGTTCTCTCAATCACCTATACTGTAGAAAAGGTAAACAGCAGACCTTTTTCTAGAATTTAAATCCAACAGTCTGGGAGAGTTCACTGGTCCTCCCCGTTCCCTCCAAGCATTTATGTGAGTCCCAAGAGGGTCCTTGGAGAAACAAGTCCAGCTGTACTGAGAAACAGTAAGACCTCAAAAATGCTGCTAAAAACTCAGAGGGAGAATAGGCTCTTCTGAAGGTAGAGAGAGAAGCCGAGCTTCCAAAGTAGAGAGAAGTGCTCGAGGAGGCAAAATGAAGCCTTCACATAAAAATTTGCACATAAATGCTCAGAGTAGCATGATTTATGACAGTCAAAAAGCAGAAACAATCCAAATGTCTAATAACTGATAAACGGGGGGAATACAATAAAATTGTATTCGTTCATAAGAAAGAAGGACTGATATGACAATCTATCTACAGCATAGATATACCTTGAAAACATGCCAAGTAAAAGAAGCCAGATGAAAAAGGCCACATGTTGTGAGATTCCACTTAAATGAAATGTGTATAACAGGCAAATCCACAGAGATAGAAGGTAGATTAGTGACTGACAGAAGCCAAAGTGGAGAGTGATCGCAAATGTGTAAAAAATTCTCTGGACAGAGGAAAATAAGCTGGAATTAGTGTGATGGTTGCACAATCCTGTGATTATTATACTAAAATCTACTGAATTGTATATTTTATGAAAAGGGTGATTTTCATATATGAATTAAATCTCAACTTAAAAATTTAAGTACTCAATTTTCGAACTGGCA
The DNA here is from genome assembly GCF_047511675.1 of Marmota flaviventris. Taxonomy (NCBI): domain Eukaryota; kingdom Metazoa; phylum Chordata; class Mammalia; order Rodentia; family Sciuridae; genus Marmota; species Marmota flaviventris. Next base: position 53,828,683 of record NC_092508.1, on the reverse strand, counting down.
TTACAAAATAAAGTATCTACCAGGTGTTCTTGGAGACAAAAAAGGTGACACAACACACTGATTAGTGGATTAGCAACAGCATATAATGACTTGAGGAGGGAAGCGAACCCCACACCAAATTACTATGTTCAGGCTCAGGCAAGGAGGAAATTCCTGGAGTTCCCCCAACAACTAGGTATCTAGAAAGACCACCATGCCTGGGCTGAGATACAAGCCCCAGAATGATCATCCTAGACAGGGCGGCTGGCTGCTGAGTTGTCTCTGGAGAGGTAGCAACAACTCAGGGCCTCCCCCAACGCACTACCACAGAGCTGGCCAGCACAGGGCCTTTCCACCAAAAATGTGCCAGTCCCAGAATTTGATAGTTTCTTGTCATCAGCCTCTACATCTCTGAGAAGCAAGTTACACAACCATTTTGTTAAATGTTTTACAAAACATTTTAAGCCTGAAAGCAAACTATAAATTAATCTGTACATTAAGACTAAGTAATGAAGCTTGCAAATACCATCTGTAGTGATCTTGAATAAAACACATAAATTTATCTTTTAACATACTATAAATACCTTTAATCATAATTTTCTCACATTTTACTAAGTTAACAGATAATGAAAATACACAAAATCCAAAGATATTATTTCAAAATTGCAAGATGAAGTCGTCTTTCAAATTTTTGAAAGGAAATTGTTTGTTGCTGACTTCATTCCTTCAAGTGGAGTGATGGTTTAAACGTTTAACAACATATTTAATTTAGAAGCATGTTATGCCTTTAAAAAAGGCATGTTGCAGAACCTTAATAAATTATTACATTACTACTAGCGTGTTTATAACTTTTACAGTAGTAAAAGAAAAAACACCTAGGACCCTGCCTCCTCATGCCTACTCCAGTGGAGCCTCTCAAAGGTGACACGGCCAAGTTTAAAACAGCTCTGTAAAAGAAGTGAGGCTCCTTAATAAACTCACTCACTTCTGATGAAGAAAGGGATGGTTGAGAGACTCCCTGGGCTCAGTATCCTACTGCACTCCACTAATTTCTTCAGCTACAAACGAGAGCACCTTCTCCTACATTCACAGAATTCCGCTTCTGCCCACATAACAGCACTAACTTCACTTATGCTTTTATTATAATTACTTGCTTTCAACTCATCTTCATTAGGTAACATGCTTCCAGAGAAAAGAATAATGTCTTAGTAATACTTGAGCAACTTCTAACATGGTGCTTTAACTTTAGAGAGCCTTTAAATTTTTTTCAGATGATGCGTGTTACACAACTTCTGAGTCTGACCTCTTCCTTCTCATTCAGAGCTGAAGCTCTGACTGTGGCCCACATGATCCTCCATGACTGACTCCAGCCTTTCCTTCTGACCACAGGCCAGCATTCTGCTTCTCTCTCATACTACTACAGCCACATTCGCCTCCGAGCTGTTTCCACAACATACTAGACTTGCTCCTGCCTCAGAGCCTTTGCATACTCTGCTCCCTCTGTTTTGTTTTTGTTTTGGGTGCTAGGGATTAAACCCAGGAGCACTTTACCCCTGGGCTACATCCCCAGTGGTAAAGTTCTTTTTTTATTTTTTGAGACAGGGTCTTGCTAAGTTGCTGAAGTCCTCAACAAATTGCTGAGGCTGCCCTCAAACTTGGGATTCTCCTGCCTCAGTCTCCTGAGTCACTGGAATTACAGGTGTATGCCACCACCCCCAGTCTTCTCCCTCAGTCTTAAATGGTCTTTCATCAGATACATGTAGAGCCCCTCACTTCAATCAGCTCTAGTAAAATGTAATCTTTGTAAACTATCACCACATACCCCCTGTACTCCATCAGTCTCCTGATTATGTTTTGCTTTCATAACTCAGGAGTGTCAAACACTCTGTGCCTGTGTGTATTATGTCTGTCTGACCTACAGGATGTGCTGACTATGGGGTCTGCTTTGTTCACCCACTACCTCAGCACCTAGAACGAGGAAAAGCTCCCAGTAGGCTCTCATGTATTTACTGAGTGACAAGATTTATGTCCTTAATGTCTCTGTGATTTTCTGCACATCATTAAACCTCTTTATTCTGATGTTTCTTTTTTAATTTATTTACTCTAATTTGTGATATACAACAGCAGGATGTAATTCAATTCATAGAACACATATAGAGCACAATTTTTCATGTCTCTGGTTGTACACACCATTTATGTCTTCATAAATGTACCTAGGGTAATGATATCCATCTCATTCTACTGTCTTTCTTACACCTTTACCCCTTTACCCCCTCCTTTCCACTCCCTCCCCTTTGCCCTGTCTAAAGTTCTTCCATTCCTCTCATGCCCCCACCCCATCCCCACTATGTATTAGTATCCTTATATAAGAGAAAATATTGGGCATTTGTATTTTGGGGATTAGCTTACTACACTGAGCACGATATTCTCCAACTCCATCCATTTACCTGTAAATGCCATGCTTTTATTCTCTTTTAATGCTGAGTAATATTCCATTGTGTATATATACCACAGTTTCTTTATCCATTCATCCATTGAAGGGCATCTAGGTTGGTTCCACAGTTTAGCTATTGTGAATTGTGCTGCTATAAGCATTGATGTGGCTATGTCACTATAGAATGCTGTTTTTAAGTCCTTTGGGAATAAACCGAGGAATGGGATAGCTGGGTCAAATGGTGGTTCCATTCCAAGTTTTCCAAGGAATCACCATGCTACTTTCCAGATTGGCTTCATCAATTTGCATTTCCACCAGCAATGTATGAGTGTGCCTTTCTCCCCACATCCTTGACAACATTTAATGTCATTTGTATTCTTAATAGCTACCATTCTGACTGGCATGAGGTGATTCTTAGAGTAGTTTTAATTTGCATTTCTCTAATTGCTAGAGATGTTGAACTTTTTTTCATACATTTGTTGATTGATTATATATCATCTTCTGAGAAGTGTCTGTTCAGTTCCTCATCCCATTTATTGATTGGGTTATTTGATTTTTTGGTGTTAAGATTTTGGAGCTCTTTATATATCCTAGAAATGCTCTATCTGATGTGTGAGAGGTAAAAATTTGCTCCCATTCTGTAGGCTCTCTATTTACTTCACCGATTGTTTCTTTTGCTAAGAAGCTTTTCAGTTTGAATCCATCCCATTTATTGATTCTTGATTTTACTTCTTGCACTATGGGTTTCTTATTAATAAAGGTGGGGCCTAATCTGACATAATGGAAGATTTGGGCCTGCTTTTTCTTCTATTAGGCACAGGGGCTCTGTTTAATTCCTAGGTCCTTGATCTACTTTGAGTTGAGTTTTGTGCATGGTGAGAGATAGGGGCTTAATTTCATTTTGTTGCATATGGATTTCCAGTTTTCCCAGCACCATTTGTTGAAGAGGCTATCCTTTCTCCAATATAGGTTTTTGGCGCCTTTATCTAATATGAGATAACTGTATTTCTATGGGTTTGTCTCTATGTCCTCTACTCTGAACCGTCAACACCCATAAATCAAAGGCATTTCTGTACATCAGTGACAAATCCTCTGAAAGATAAATTAGGAAAATTATCCCCACTTACAATAGGCTCAAAAAATAAAATAAAATACTTGGGAATCAACTTAATGAAAGAGGTAAAAGACCTCTACAATGACAATTACAGAATGCTAAAGAAAGAAATTAAAGAAGACCTTAAAGATAGAAAGATCTCCCTTGTTCTTGAAGAGACAGAATTAATATTGTCAAAATGACCTTACTACCAAAAGCACTATACAGATTTAATGGAATTCCAATCAAAATCCCAATGACATTCCTCATAGAAATAGAAAAAGCAGCCATGAGATTCATCTGATGTTTCTTTTATAACAATTTTTTCTATAATTAGTTTAAAAAAAGGATTTAAAATCAAAACATGAATTTTTAAAAATTTAAAACTTGAGAAAAATAGGTAGCTTTAACAGAGGTGAATTTCTATCAAATATACCCTAGGCAAGAACTTGGGAACATTTCTATAGAGAGGATTTACGTGGTTAGACTACATGATTACTAAGCATTTTCTAACCCTGATGTTCCACAATTCTCTAATTGGAAGGTCAAGAAATGCCCTTTGAGCTAAAAGACACTATGATTTTAAATATTACTGAATATACTATACTGTTGAAATAAAAAGTTAAAGTGAATTAAAAAGATGTTCAATATATCTTTCATAATGCTATACTCAGAGTTATTTTCATATGACAATTAGAGTTGTCACAGATCCCGGTTTTACATGAACATACCAGAAGTTAGCCACAGATATGCAGAGGGATCCTAGCATGGTGTTGAGAAGCACAGCCATGGAGCTGGACCGCTGGGTTCAGACTCCATCACTGGCCCTGTGGGCCACATGCTTTTGGTGGAGCCACCTAAGCTGCTTGTCCCTCTGGGCCTCAGTTCCCTCAAATGTGGCATGGGAATGAGGATGATAGTGTTTGTCTTATAGGGAGTTATAAGAATTAAATGAGGAAATACTACCCATTACACTTCCTTAATTGTGGGACAATCTTTCTGTATCTGGCCTCCAATCATCATCCATTGTGGGACCTATTCTGAATTTAGTTCTAAAAAAATTTGGTAAGACAAACTCAAACAAATACTCAACTCAAACTTCTATGTGTTTGTTTAGTTATCCCAACAAACGTGAGATGCTCAGTGTTAGGGTTTGGATATGAAGTACCCCCCCCCCCCCAAGGCTCAAGGGTTCACTTGTAATCCCAGTGGCTCGGGGGGCTGAGACAGGAGGCTCATGAGTTCGAAGCCAGCCTCAGCAAAAGTGAGGTGCTGAGCAACTCAGTGAGACGCTGTCTGTAAATAAAGTACAAAACAGAACTTGGGATGTGGCTCAGTGGTTGAGTACCCCTGAGTTCAATCCCTGGTAGCCAAAAAGACCAAAAAAAAAAAAAGACTCAAGGGTTAAGGCTTGATTACCAATGCAGCAATATTCAAAGGTGGGGCTTTTGGCATGAGGACTCTGACCTCATGGGTTGATGACAACTGAATGACTACCTGGAGGAAGAGGGAGCAAGTGCCTGAGCATGTGCCTCCTGGCTATCATGGGCTGAGCAGCACCCCAACACCATATCCTATCAACCTATCATCACAAGTCACCTGTTGTCTTCTGAATCTCAGCCTCGATGCTGGAGGAAAACCCAGCAAGTTTGTCCAAACAAGTACGCAGGTCTCTAATCCTTCCTCAGGCATTTTTCAAAATTAATCTAAACTATAAATAGTTTTTGCTTTTCATCTGAATTTCCAAACCAGACTTCATGTAAGAGGCATTTATACTGTATAATAGTCATCTGAAGTACAAAGAGGTTTTGGATGAGTGTCAGGAATCATAGATTCTAGACCCAGCTCTACTACTAACTGGCTGTGTGATCCTGGACAAGTAACCCTGACCTCTAAGTTTCAATCCCCTCAACCATAAAATAAGGAAGGTGGTTCTGACGTTCTCCAAATTCCCTGAAACAGTTAACCTTCTACAAACCCATCTATGAGTACTTTTACCATAATCTGTGAGCTATAACTCCAGCAAATCTCAGTTACCTAAAAAAGAAATTTGTTACCTAATGGTGAACAATATAAATCAAACATCAGCAGTCCAAAGGACTATAAGGTTATTCAATATGAACACACAACTTTGGGGCCTGATAATTTCCTCTCCAGAAAGTGAAAAAAAAATTAAATTTTTAATTTAAGTCTTCTCCAATACAGAAAAAAAATAATCAGCAATATAATCACTAAACTATTGAAATTTTTTCCCAGATATAGTTTTAACCTGTACTCTTAAAGATGGTTTTAAATAAAATAAGTTATTATGTCAATAAAATGCAGTTACAGGATAAGAAAAAAGAGAATTGTCTACTGTGACTAAAACATTTTAAATTCACCATCTAGAGCTTAAGGGCATATATATAGATTGGTTTCTTTTTCTGCCTCTAGATTTCACTCACACAAACCTGTGATCACTGTCATGCTTTACTGCTGAGTCTTGCAAATCTAGCTGCATATTAGAATTATATGGGAAGCTTAAAGGATTAAAGAAAAATTCTACTGAGCATACCTTCCAATAGCAATTGGGTCAGAATCTCTGGAAGCGGACCTGAGGCATCAGAATTTTTTTTAAAATATCCCCAAATGATTCTATCATGTGGTCAACACTTTAGTCCCCCAAATATCAACTGTCAGAGAGGAAGTTTGGAGGGTTTGTTTTTGTTTTTGCTGTTGAAGTGATGGGTATACTCAAGCAAATAGGAAGGTGTAAGTTTTGTCTTCACTGAAGAATTGACATTTAAAAGTTCAAAGACCTATGGATTCATACATGAACTTTTTTGAACATTATTTTCTAAAAACAAAAATATTTTGAAAATTCCTAGTAGCCTTCACTCAATATATTATAATCCTATAGTTTCATTTATATCCATACAGTAAAACAGTGACCTAAATAAAAGATGACATCCACTAAATTAACTTCTTCATTTCTGCTAATGTTCCAAGGGGCATAATGACTCTTAATTGTTTAAACACTGGTAGTACATACATTTTAGAAATCTGTATATAGTAAGTGCATGAAAAGCATAAAGTAAGTATTTAATTGCTGTGTGGTCATAACTTACTGATTCTACTGTTTAAATGTAATTTCATTGCTAATTAAAGCAAGTAAGATAGCAAATTATACTTCAACAATAGCAGGAACCAATTGTAAATGAATAAAAACATTGAGATATAAGAAAAGACACCTTTACAGTCACCTTGGAATGCTGAGCAGGTAGTCCAAAGTGACACTCAGCTCATCCATATTTGTTTGTTCAAGGCATAATGGAATTGTCAGAATGAGGCCACTTCGTCGGTCCTTTCCTCCTATAAAGAAAAAAAAAAGATACAAATGTAACATATAATAAGCCAGGTGCAGTGGCACACCCCTATAATCCCAGGGACTTGAGAGGCTGAGGTAGGAGGATTCCAAGTTTGAGGCCAGTCTCAGCAACTTAAATGAGGCCTAAGTAACTTAGTGACATGGTGTCTCAAAATATAAAAAGGGCTGGGGATGAGCTCAGTGAAAAAGCACTCCTGAGTTCAATCTCTAGTACCAAAAAAGAAAAAAGAATAAATCTAAGACATGATAGGTATTAAGGCATCTAATAAATAATACATAATACATATCTAAATCCAATGTTATCAAAACAATTACAAGGTTAAGACATAATTTTAAAAATATCTAATGACTATTTATAGTTTATAAATGTTTATACTAATCTAGCAAGATTATAGAAATTTAGAAAAAAAATAAGAGAAAAAATTCACTCATGAACTCTTCATCCAAACATAGTAGTTATCATCTTAATTTTCTTCCATTTAGTCTGTTTCTTAATGTAATCAATCATCCAACACCTACTGTGTGCCTAGCACAATAAGCATTTACAAGTAAAATAAAATAAATTTCCACCTAGGAAGAAAAGTTTTATGTCCTAAGAAATAACTGGATGAAATATGACCATTTATTTGCTAGGGTATGTTATACAAAATACATTAAAACATTATAAAAAGGGATTTAGAAAATGATAAAAGCTGTGATATATGTGAAAAGTTTCACAAAAATGCTAAGACTTTTTTAAAAGGAGTTGAATTTATAAATCCAGTCAAGAGAGCGTTCTGTGATAAGGAATGATCTGAGTTGGTTCACCAAGGTCATAGAGGCCTATGTTGTTGATAAGACCATGAAGAGGAAGCCCCATCCAGCAGAGAAGGAGGTTGGGACCTGGGCTCCTAAGGCCTGGGGGCCAAGGCATGAGGCACACACACTCCTTGCATGTCCAAGATCCCTTTAGTGTGCCCTATGCATTAAAATGTAACTTTTAAACTTTTTTATTCACACACAGCTTTTCTGAAAGTTCCCCACAGGCTTGACTTTCATACTGGAACATGTCTCCCCACCCAGCTGACAATTATAGCAGAGTTAAAAGCTTAAAAACCAGCGAATCCTGAGGAGTATGATTCTATATCAGCTTTAGAAATCTATCACCAAGAGCTGAAAGGTGTAAAGTAAAAAAAAAAAAGTTTGCATCAGAGACATGACATGCTACTGTAAGTGGTCTTCTGTCCTTCATTAGGGTGACGGTATGAATTATTAATAGTGAACCAATTGCTTGTTTTTATTTAAAATACAGATTTCAGGGCTGGGGATGTGGCTCAAGCGGTAGCACGCTTGCCTGGCATGCGTGGGGCGCTGGGTTGGATCCTCAGCACCACGTAAAAATAAAATAAAGATGTTGTTCTCTCTCTCTCTCTCTTTAAAAAAAAAAAAAAGGAGACAATAATACTAATAGACTTCAATTTCTTATTTCATCTTCCATCATTCATACTAGGTAAACATGCCAATTTATAAGATATTTTGAAAAAAGACATTAGTATTATCAAGGTATTATAACAGGACCTCGTGAGATTAAGAAGGGAAAAGCAGATAATACCATCCAAATGACCCCAAATAGGGTCCACAGTACCCATTCTATTTGTGTGGCAGGTTGGGGAGATGAAGGTTGGGGGTCACTGGAGACGGAACCCAGGAGCATTCTGTCTCTTGTCTCTCTACTGCAGCCCTTTGCCTCTGCCTCCCCAGGCTGGGATTATTGTACCTGGCCACAGTGCCTGTTCTGAAGTAGGAATGATTTACTCAATGATCCAAATTCCAGAAAATCAACACTCAACACACCACACCGCTGCTCTCAGGCTAGCAAAATATCTCACAGCTTCTCCTTTACTTGTTTTAGGTGATACAGATTAGTGTTAATAAGCTAAAATAAAGTTAAGCCAGTACAACCCAATTCCAAACAGTTAAAAGTGAAAGCAGAGCCATGCATGGTGGCCCATGCCTGTAATCCCAGCGGCTCAGGAAGCTGAGGCAGGAGGACCTCAAGTTCAAAGGCAGCCTTAGCAATAGTGAAGTGCTTAGCAACTCAGTGAGACCTTGTCTCTAAATAAAATACAAAATAGGGCTGGGGATGTGTGGCTCAGCGGTCAAGTTCAATCCACAGTACCAAAAATAAAGAGAGAGAAAAAAAGCAGCGCAACTGATAATTCTATAACTGCTCTAGTGTACTACAACATTCTCACACATGGAAACAAAAGCCAAGGAACAGGATTTCACAAAGACTAACTACTCTAGATTTCAGAAACAATTATTTAGATGCCACCTATTCAATTATTTTTTTTTTTGAGAGAGAGAGAGAGAGAGAATTTTTTAATATTTATTTTTTAGTTTTCGGCAGACACATCTTTGTTTGTATGTGGTGCTGAGGATCGAACCCGGGCCGCACGCATGCCACACAAGCGCGCTACCGCTTGAGCCACATCCCCAGCCCTCAATTATTAATTATAAGATTTTTATTTAAGAAGTAAGAAATTTGGCATCTACCTTGTAGAGGTCATTTTAATTAAATTACAGAAGAGAATAAAAATTGCCCTGCCAGGAACCAGCCCTGACAGTCCACTCACATAGCTCTTCACTCTCATTAAGACATACCATTTTAAAATCTTTCACAGAAAAACAAAATGACTTCTGTCAAACTTATCAAAGAAAGGAAGTTTATGTAAACTTATATATCAAACATTTCCAATTTTAAGAAAACATACCTGAAAGGAAGGCTAGTTTTTTCTTCAGAATGGGTAATATTACTGAGGCCTCCATTTCACTCCAGGAAACGTCCTCACTTCTGAAAACACAAAAAGTCAAATGTCAACCACAAAATAACAACCATTCTATGAAATATGTATTTATGATGGTTTATCCCAGGACTTCTGAGAACTACCAATATTTTGAAGCAGATAAGCTCCCAAGCACTGTAGATTGATCAGTTAGCAGTGCCCTGGGTGTCTACCCAGTAAATACCAAGAGCACTGCCCAGCTGTAACAGTCAAGGTATCTCTAGACTTGGTCAATGTCTTCCGGTGGGTAAAATCACAGCTGGGTGAGAATAACCAACTGACTGAATGATTTTTCAGAGCAGTACACCTGGGCTAACACAGTCCCAGTACACAGAGGTAACTCAGTAAATTATTTGTTGAATAATGTGTTGAATGAATGAATCAATCAATCAATCAATCAGGCAGGCAGGCAGGCAGGCAATCTTCTATTGCATTCTTTATTAATTATACAGTTTAATTCAAATATCTGATTCCTTCTCTTCCAATATTAAATAGCATTTCTGATTTCTTGAATTTTGTCTACCCTATAATACAGACAATGCATTTTAATTTCCATCCATCTCAAGATACTTCCTAATACACTACTTTAGTTTTTGTCCCCACTACTGCCTCCATATTTCTATGGTTTCCAGTTTAAAATTCTCCAGAGGGGGGAAAATAACTCATTTCTTAATAACAAAATCACTGTTTTGTGCCAAATCACAATAGACTGTTCTACCTCTGTTTTTCTGGAGTCTACTTAGTCACAGGCAGAAGTTATGCTAAGGACAAAAAAGGAGTATCCACACGGCAAGGGCCGCGGCCAGCGAGTGCTCCTTAAATGGGGCCTTTGGCATGGCAGGCATTCAGAGGTCTGGCCAGCCCCACACACTCCTAAAACAGAATTGGAGGAGAGCAGGATCTTTAAAAAAAAAAAAAGAAAGAAAGAAAAGAAAAACAAGAAAACCAGAGGCTCAATTACATTGTCCTTCTCCACGTAGCCTCATGCCTGAGAGCTCTCTGCAGCACATTTTCCATCCCTCCCTCCCACGGCATCTCACTCCCACCAGCCATCACAACACAGGGCAGTTCCTTGGAGTGCTCCATGAAATTTTATTGCATTTAGTAAAAGTATATTCTCTTGAAAACAATTTTCCAGTGGAGTGGAAAATGACTCTTTATACGAAAGAATTTTATTTATTCAGCAAACACCTGCTAGGAACCCCATCCCATTCCAGGCACTGTGCTACCTACCAGATGGAACTAAATGCTCAAGTCCCAGCCCTGCCCTACAAAAAAAAGTATAGGTTTGTTTTGTTTTTTTTTTTTTCAATCTTGCATAGTAAAAGAAAAACAAAAAAGGATCTCATCTAAACAATGGTCAGACACTGGCCAATTAAAACTAATTAAGCCAGTATATTATTCTACAACTTTTGTATATTTAATAATAAAAAAACACTATTTTCACTTGTCTACACAGAGAACAAGCTGTCAAACTAAATGATATGTTCTTTTAAAGTTTTCTTCCTTAAATATTTGTTTGCAATTTTTGTTCATTCATTTCTGTTCCACATTGGCCCAGTTAATAGACAAGCAGTAGAAAATAGGAAGAAAAGCTCACAATTCACATCTTCATCCAAACCCAGTAAGCACTTCATGTTTCTGGATCAGTGTTATAACTCAATGAGTTATTGAGCTATACAAGAATCCAGAAAGTTTGAATTCATCTCTTGGTTCCCTTGCCCTGTGACCAGCCTGTTGGGGACCTGATTTGAAGTCTGCTAATGATAATAATGATTGTGATACTTAACATTTTCCAAATGTGTACTATAAACTATGCACTGATCTAAATGATTACTTTGTATTAACTTATTTAATGTTCACAATATTTCTGAGGTAAATATTATTATTATTGCCATTTCACAAAAGAGTCAACAGGGGCTCAGACAAGTTAAATGTTGCCCCAATTTCACATGGTTAATAAATGAGATTGTTGGGATTCACACCCAGGCAATCTGGTTCCAGTAAAATAGCTTTCATATCACACTGTCAGCTTCCCAATAAAACAGCTCTGAAAATATCCACTGACATCTGGCCAATTAAGCAAGATGAGGCTCTAGATTATGTGCAGAATAAATATACCTAGAGCATATGTGGCATAATAAAAAATATCCCTGGCTCCTAGCACAGGACCCCTAAAACCCTTGGAATTTCCTGAGTGATAAGTGACTTTTGTCCTTTCTAATGGGCCCTTCCTCTCACACCTGAGTTTGTACTAATAAAGTGACAGGCTGGGTCCTCTACAACCTTAGGATGAGGCTGGTTGCTAAAATACAAACTTTGATTGAAAGCTTAGAACTTCAACCCTACTAACCCCAAGGAGAGAGGAACTGGAGACTGAGTCAATCATCAGTGATTTAATCAATCATACCTACATGATGAAGTCTCCATAAAAACGCCTAAGCCAGGGGTTCAGAGAGCTTCCAGGTGGGCGCACACAGAGAGGTGATGGAGGGTAGCACACAGGAGCGGGCAGAGGAGCTCTATGCCTTCCTCCAATACCTTGCCCAACAGATCTCTACTATTTGGCTGTTCACATATGGAATCCTTTACAATGATAAATACACAGTTTTCCTAAGGTCTATGAGCACTTTAGTGAATTAGCAAACCTGAAGAGAAAGGGTGTCGTGAAAACCCCTGATCTACAGCCAAGTCAGACAGAAGTGTGGCAACCTGGGAACCTGATATTTGTGACTAGCATCTGAAGTGAGGGCAATCTTATGAGATTAAGCCTTTAAACTCTTTTAGAGTTTGACAACAGCACTGGTGCTTAGTGCCAGAACTGAACTGAATTATAAGACACCCAGTGGGTACCTAGATAGTTGGAAAATTGGCTGATATGAGTCAAAACCCCATATATTTGCTGTCAGAAATTTGTCAGTAAAAACAGTTACATACACACACACACACACACACACACACAGCCATGTCACTGCCTCCACTCATGCTAAGGTGCCAACACTTTTGCTCACCTGTACTTTTATACCATCAGTGCAAAAGTCAACACAGTAAAAAAGACAAATAATGACCTAAGAATTATCATGAAAAACAGTTTTTCAGGGAGTCCATAAACCTTATGGACTCCCTGAAAGCTAGAAACAAGAAAACTGCCAATCCAGCTGTCAAGAGGCAGCTTAAATTCCCACAGTGAATTTAAGCCTAGGGAAGTACCATACATAGCCAGCAGCAAACTGGCTTCTTAACTGGATGTGTCTATCTGACTATGAGCACAAATTCTCAACCACCTTTAAATCCCTGCTATTTTTTGAGCCTATTTCTCTATCCTTCTCATCAGGTCTATAAATTGTACAACACCCTTGCAGCAAATCTTTTTCTGCATAAGTTAGCTAGAGTAGGTTTCTCTTTTTTACTCTTCAAGTCAATGGAGAAATCTGGAATAGAAAGCAAAACTACAATCTGGAGCTTAGAACACCATGTCTCAGCTCACTTCATGCTTCTTTTGGAAAATCTAATGCCATTCATTTTCAATGAAAAGATACATCAATACATGGAGGTTTTAACCCTTGCCACCATAAAACCCGATTAAATAGCACCCAAGAGATTAAAACACTGGGAATCCCTAATACCCCACAAGGTATAAGAAACAATAGCTGCAGGTTATCTTGGAGTAAAAATCTTCATATTAAGAGTTTGCAAGTCAGGTTATTGATTATATGCCAAGAAATGCCAAAGTTTAATTCCCAGCATTGAATTCTTCCTATACTCATATTGGAAAAGAGAGATGACTTCAGCCTCTCAGTCTGGATTCACTTTGGAAACTGACATCCTCAAGCTACCCCATTTTTCCATCACTGTCTCCTAAGAGACAGGTATTTGTGAATTCTCCTTTAAAGAACCACCTCAACGTGGTAAAATACTCTGCTATTGTTATTAATACAAAAGCTTTATTGTTTCTTTTAGAACATATTGAAAGTGATGAAGAAGTAAAGTAATGAGAAATAAAGGTTTGGAGATGTATTGATCAAAATCAAAATAATAAATGGAAAAAAATGTGAAGCACTCAAGAGAAAGAGACAGATACGGCTACTCTTTGTATCCTCCTCCTTTCTAGAGTCTTCTATCAATCTCTTTCAATGTTGTCACTAAAGAGATGGTAATGAAAAATAATGACTACTATTCATTCAAATTAAATTTAGTTTTTCAAGTTATTTGTTTTAGATTTTCAAGTCTTCATCACAATCATTAAAAAAAAGAATTCGCTTCTCTCTGGTTATGTTAATAACTTGTAAAATAGCTAAAATTGACACAACACAAAAATAAAGGAAAAATCCTGCAAAATACAACCAGGTACCACCATCTCTACAATACCATGCTAAATAACATATAAGTACCAGTTCATGTTCTTCTCCCATGGGAAAGATACAGATTATTATTTTTCACAAGAAAAGCCTTATTCACCCTAACTATATCTGAGAGGATTATGCTCTCAAACTGGAAGAAAGCCAGTAAGAGGCATTTTTTCTGGTATATAATAAAGAAAAGTGGCTAGGAAAGAGCAGCTTTAAAAAAAATGCCAAAAAAAGCAGACTAAGCAATGGAAGAATGAAGGAAACCACAACATTGCTTAACAAAGAAAACACAAGATGTGGCATATGCCTATGATTCTGGCTACTCAGGGGGCTGAGGCAGGAGGATTGCAAGCTTAAGGCCAATCCAGGCAACTTAGTGAGACCCTGTCTCAAAATAAAAAGGGATGGGGATATGCCTCTGTAGTTAAGAATTCCTGAATTTTATCCCCAGTACCAAAAAAGAATGAAAGAACATATAAGAAATACACTGCATTTTGCATATTTCATATATGGTCATTTAAAACAAGTTGAAATCACAATTTATTAAATACAAAAAAGGCAAAGAGTGTATTATAGCAGGTGAAGTGTCCTGGAGACTGTGAATATAAAGGAAAATGCAGCCATGGCTGCATGTTTATTCAATAAAAATCTAGAAACACCTTAATTTGGTTCTTAATATCTTAATTAATTTAATTAATTAATTTCAGTATCATTCCTAGATGCAAAATAAATCCTACCAAAACCAGAGCCCTTATAAAGTTAGATGACATATTCTGAGAACTAGAAATAAAGGGAGATTAGGTTTCCACTAATATTTCAACAATTTTCTAGTATAATCATCTTTCCCAATATCTTCATTAAAAAAGGAAAATAAGGACAACCAAGTCTCTCCAAGAGCAAAGTCTTATTTACCTTTACATTTATTCACTCATTCAACAAATCTATATTAAGAACCTAACAGACTGAGGCAAGGCTAGGTACTAAACATACCTGGCATTCAAAAACATCTGATGAATTAATGGATAGATAAATGAGCAAGAACGTGAAGAACAATAAAGCAAAACATTTATTCTAGGGATCTTATCATTATCATAACTACCCGAATGCCAACACCTTGTGCCTGGTTTTCCTGAAAGTCACTCCCTGAAGCTCTCTCTCTACAAAATAGCCTCCCCCAGGCCCAGCAGACAAAGAACTTGCTGAATGCTGGAGAGAGGCTGACTGTGGATGGTGGACAGATGGACATCAATGGTGCTACTGATGGGCAGCCATTAGAGGGCAGCAGAGGATGTGCTGAGCAGCAGGAAAAGACAATTACAAGGCTTTTAATCAAGACTGAGCAAATTATACTTTAAAAGAGACTGTAATTCATGATATGAATCGGTGCACTGGAACTCCTCTCCCATGAAGTATAAATCAACCAGCTTGTCTAGAAAATTCAGTTAGATTCTTCGAAGAGCATTTCTTAACCACCAGTGAAAACCCATTAGGATTGCCTAAGGCTAACTAAATCATCTCTAATAAGTCTGTATCATGGAGACACCTAATGGCAACAAGCAAAAGCAGAATGCAGCCTCCCTAGCCCTGTATTGCCAGGAGAAATATGAAAGTACAGCTATCCTTAAACTTAGATTAGAAAATACCTCAACTGTTGTTACAGAGAAAAGGCAATCTTAGAGATAAAAACAAACACACCCACAAGTACACACAGTACTCACTATCTTAAGGGTTCACCATTCAACAGAACCATACATAAAGTTATGCAGAAACAAATAAGCATCACTCCACTTTAGGATAATGTATCAGTAAAGCAGTATAACAATGGAAAATTTATGTAACTTTTCTGTTATTGCAGGTGCCAGGGTATGATGATTTATCTGATTTTATAACAATACTGACAAATCTAAATGAACGAACAGCAATCCTGTGGACAGAATTTAAATGGAAATGATAAAATGGCTAACTTTCACAATACATATCTACCCAAAAGTGTAACACCTTTCCTAAGCTAAAGTTATCACCTATAATAGCATTTTTACCTCGCGGATCCAGACCTAGTTTATCCTGTGATGGAGGACAAAGGAAGAAAACAGGGAGAAAGGAAAGGGGGCAGATTTTAATAGTTTTCTGGGAAAATAAAAAAATTCTACCTTGAGACAAGAAGTCTACATTTAGGAGTCCAGTAGTACATTAAAAGTTCTATACTATACTTAAACTTCAAAAATTAAAAAAGTTTTTTTCTAGTGACATTCCACCACTTAGAAACCCTTTTCCAAAATTACAAATAAGCAAACTACCCCCAAACCACCATCCTCCCCGTGTCTCTTCTCCAGAGCCATGGCCACTGAACCTAAGAATTCAGAAGCAGAGGGAAGTCTATCTGAGGGAGCCTAGCAATTACTAAACCCTGAGTAGCTGCAACCCTCCATTTTTGAATGTCCAGAGTCAGAAATTCCTTAACTAAATGATTTTTCTTTTAAATCTTTGGCTCTTCTTGTCTATGTTAACTTACTGAAAAATCCTCCAGAGTTTGGCTGATTATTTAACAAAATTGGAGCAGCAACAGAAAAAGGAATATTGTTATAGAATGGCAAATCACATTGGTGGAGTACCATGTGGTTAAAGATACCCCTGGCATACCCAGCTATGGAGAACCCCATGGCTAATCTTCCTTACCTGCTGCCAGAGCTCTCAAAAGAGCTCTCCACCTGGATGGCTGCTGCATCTGAGCCTTGCTCTGAGTTTCAGAAGCCTGGACCACTTTCTATGCATGGCATGCATGTTTCTGCAGAGTCCACCTGGGTGGGTAGGTCTCCCTCCAATATCAGAAAACAAAGCAGGTCCAGTCCCAATAATTATAAATCCCAACATTTCATTTCTATATCCTAACCCCTCTTCATCTGCAGTAGGTATCTCCTGTCCTTGTCAATTCAGAATTCATATGGGACATCACCAAACTCTTCTCTATTGATTTTCCTTCTGGAGAGAAGTGTTCTCTCTCCTCAGCAAAGCCATACCTGCCTTCTACTGAGCTGAAATCAGAGTAAATCCAATATCCCAGATAATTAAGATACATTTCAACAGAGTTGCAGATATACTACAAGGTCTCTAATTCCAAATAACTGGCACACAAATTTTGGTGTCCAATTGCTTATACATTGTATACCAGAAATAAACAAAAGAGTGCTTTTGTTAAAATAATATACCTATGACCTGAATTGAA
Source organism: Marmota flaviventris (assembly GCF_047511675.1). NCBI lineage: Eukaryota > Metazoa > Chordata > Mammalia > Rodentia > Sciuridae > Marmota > Marmota flaviventris. The sequence continues at coordinate 53,811,413 of NC_092508.1, read as the reverse complement.
ATTTTGGCACTAAATTTTTTGTTTGTATAAGGTAAATATTTGGTGTGTACCAAATACCACATTGGAAAAAGAAATAAAAATAGTCTAAAAAAAGTTGTAACTAAAAATACTGCCCCCCAAATGGAAGATATTATAGTTTTACCTAGGCAGAAAGAAGCCAGTAAGATACCTGAATTCCTTTCTGACAAAAAAAAAAAAAAAAAAAAAAAAAAAAAATCTCATTTTAAAAGTCAATGTACATATTGTAATGTATTTTTTGTGGTAAACCTACCCAAACATTATTGAACATACTGTCAACACTTTAACTTCTTCAATAACTGAAATGCCATTATTTGTTTACCTGGAACAAGTAAGACACATATGAAAATGAAGTATTTATAAAATGATCACTTCCTTTGTCCCTCCAAAGAACTGTTGGCAATACTGGCTACCTTCCCCACGGAAGGCCTCTCTGCCATGGGATTTGGTTCCCAGGAGCTGTTCTCTCTGAAAGGCACTTTGTGCCGTGGTAAGGTCACTTGGGAGCCAGGGTGACTCACCTCCAGCCACTGACTAGCTAATTGGTTATAGCAATTCCTTTAATGTCTTTTGTGGGCATAATTACTAAATCTAGCTCATAACACTGAGGGTTAAGTAAGCTAATGTGTATATACAGTGTCTGATACATTCTAGGACAGTAAATACCCAATAAGTGCCATCTATTATTAGTAGCTAAATTTTCCCTTCTCCACCAATTACTGGTTTACTAATTTACTAGTTTACTGCCACTGACTCTCCACTGAGGCCACAGTCAAAACATTCCCATTAAGGCCTTCTCAGTCCAGTAAGACTAAAACAGTCCCACCCTTATTATAAATAACATCTCCTAATCCTTTTTTTTTTTTTTGGGGGGGGGGGATGGGGAATAGTGGTACTGGAGATTGAATCCAGGAGTGCTTTACTACTGGCTACATCCCCAGCCCTTTTTTCAATATTTTTTTTTTCTTTTGAGACAGGGTCTCCACTAAGTTGCTTAGGGCCTCACTAAATTTAGGCTGGCCTTGAACTTGCAAACCTCCTGTCTCAGATTCTTGAGTTGCTGGGATTACACGTGAGACACCTCACCCAATTCTTCTAATAACTTTTTTGTTACAAGAATATCATTCCATCCTCATAGTTCTACCAATATTTACAAATAATTCTATTACTATGCCATTTTGTCTGATGAGAAAATGGGGGCACCAGGAAATAATTTGCCCAAGGTCGTATGGAAGTTAACAGATTTGTAAATAACAGAGTTGGAACCACAGACCATCTACTCTAACCTTTTCATCATTTCACTGATTATATAATTAAAATGGGTGAATTTATGGTATATAAATATTACCTCAATAAAGCTGTCATAAAAATTTTAAATAAACAACAGAATTGCCCATTTTGAAAATCAGAAAAATCTGGATGAAATGATGTGCATTTTAAGTATTAAAAAAATAAAAAACTAAAAATATGTAAGCAATATGCTCCAGAAAATCTGCAAAATGAATTGCATATGCTTAGCAATTTATCCCCGACTTCCACTATAATTAGAACATACTGCTATGTAAGAAATTCAGCTGCGAAGACAAATTTCTTTCAACATTGTACATTCTAGATGATATTAAGGTTATGTTTTTTAAAAAGAGTCCTTTATCTTTTAGTGACATACACTTTAATGGGTGTCCTAGTTTGCTCATGCTGCTACAACAAAATACCTCAGACTGGTTGATTTATAAGTAATAGAAATTTATTTCTCACGGTTCTGGTGCTGGAGAGTCTAAGATCAAGGCACCAGGCAATTCAGTGTCTGATAAAGATGGTGTTCTCTAGGTGTCCTTGTCAGCAGAGGTGACAAGAGGGCACAAGGGAGTAGTACATCCTCATGGATGTACCACGTCCTGCTTTGGAGAGCACACCCTTCAACTGCCAGCCTTTAATGGAGGGCGCTAATCCCAATGATGAGGGCAGAACCCCCAAAACTCAATCACCCCTAAAGCTGCACTTCCTTATTCCATCATGAAGGCAATTAAGTCTCCACATGTGAATTCTGGTGAACACTTAAGACCACAGCATGGGATTTGGGAAAGGAAGATATACTTGGAACGGGACCCACCATTTGTCAATTATTGTTGAAAGTGGATGATGAGGAAGCATTGGCTCCTTTTTACCATTCCCTATGTTTCTGTACGCTTGAAAACGTCCATGATAAAACTTAAAAAGACTAAATCTTTATATATATGGAGACTGTATAAGAGGAAGCCATAATTCTTTTAGAAAATTTTGCATTTAGCAATATTTTCTTGATTTCATATACTCCTAAAATATTCTCATAGTCATCATCATATTCTAAAGGTCTTGGAAAAGAAAAATCTGAGTCTTTGGACCCCAGCTGACACTGATAAATGTAGTAGCCACAGGATAAAAAGAAACAGGCAGGGGCAGACAGGCGCAAAACCCCGGCCACTGCCAACTATAGGCACCGGAGACTTTCAGTCCCTGCCTCTTTGCACCTTTCTCACTTTGTGACTGTAGTCATTTTCTCAGCAGCCTCCCTATCTCTATCACCATCATACATTTTTGTTAAGTGATTAAATTACCAAGAAAAGCAAAAATGTTCATCCATACAAGCAATCACTAGTGGTTGACCAGACGCATAAGCAGAGTTCTTAGGTGAAGAATCAATAAATATTTTAAATATCATATAGCTTGATCCAGAAAAGAAATAGATTTCAAAGATTTTGTGCATGACACACCTTAATACTGGAGAGACTGCTCCATACTCGGTGACAATCTGTTTTACCCTATGTAGTTCAGAAGGCCAAAAAAGTTATTTCTGAAATCCAGAATAGGTGTTGGCTCTGTCACTTGAATGTGTGTATTTGTTTGCCTCGGACAATGCCTGGCACATGACCAATGTACAATCAATATTTGTTGAGTAAACTCCCTCCTTGTGATTCTATGCCTTTCTCATTTAGATGCTATTTAACAGAAAAATTAGGGAGCAAAATAAAAATTCTGGGAAAAACAAGCTAACTTTAAACTTGTCAAATTGCTATGACAGATCATGTATTTACAGAATATTAAATTTGAACAGAATATTAAGTTACATAGTTCAGGGACATTTACTGAAAACCTTGGTTCCTGGCCACTGGGATCAGGAAAGAAGAGACGCCCTTTATAAAGCCTTCTTTATGGGGAGCTGACTCCAACCTTAGGCTTTTGGAAATGGCTTCTTTGACTTCAATAATCTTGCAACCAAAGAGAGTTTTCATAATCAGTACTTCAACACTTGAAAAAAAAGAATCATATTTAGCTTTCATCTTTTTCCATTTTCTTAAATGACTTTTTTTTTTCCAGTACCAGGGATTGAACATAGGGGTCATTAACCACTGAGCCACATCCCCAGCCTTTTTTATATTTTATTTAGAGACAGGTCTCTCCAAGTTACTTAGGGCCTTGCTAAGTTGCTAGAGCTGACTTTGAACTTGAATCCTCCTTAACCACTGGGATTACAGGCTTGCACCACCAGGCCTGGCAAAAGGGCTTTCTAAAAGTAGTCACTGCTTCTAATACAAAAGAGGCACTAGAGCAGTACTTCTGTGTGTAGTGACTTCTGGCCCACCTAGTGTGCCCCTAGCAGCACATTCTGTTCCCTGAAAAGGAGCAGGGCAGCCTGGTATCATGATTGACTAGAGCCAGGCTGACCTGAGGAAAATCCTAACTCTGTCCCTTATTAGCTGTATAACCTAAAGCAAGTTGCTTTACTTCTCACCCCAGTTTAAGTACTTCGCAAAACAGGGTGCCACTCACAGTAGGGAAACATGCTAGAATTCTTCTATAAAGTCTCCCTTTTAGCTTAAGCTCACTTGCATTGCCTTTACTGCTCAAAAAAATCAAGGGAACAGAACTAAGATAATCACTTTTGCTGAAGCCCCTCCCCTTAGCATCCCTCTCCTCACAGGAATTCATTATGGCATAGATCAACCACTGAGGCAGCAACCTACCCACAATCCCTAGGCCCTCACAATTGAGAAGTGTGGGGTCACCTCATACGTTGACAGACAGCCTCTGTGATACAAGAGACATCAGGCATGCCGCTATGTGTGTTTCTGCGTGATAGTGTACATAGGGAAATGTCTCAACACTATTTTTGGCCTAAACATCATATTTTTTAACTCAATTACATTTTATACATTGGCGGCATTGGGGGTGTCATATTGTCTTTTTAACAAGACTACCCTTGTGTGTAATTGTGTATTGGGTCGGGAGGATTTCCATTTGAAGGTCTGTGACTACAGTGGCAGAAAAACAGATGTTGCAATGATTCTGCCTGAAGATATAGGAATGTGTTGGAAATAAAGCCTGTCCTTCCTGAAAGAGAACACTGTAGTCCTAGGGGCCCCATTTACACCAGAAAAGCACAGAGGCTTCATCTCAAATGCTAACTCAGCCAACTGGAAGTATGCATTGGAAGAGTTATGGACCAAGATGCCCACTCTGTTCATGGTATGGGGGTTTTGCCATTGAAATGAAGTTTCATAACTTCATCTAGATATTGTGACCATATAAATCCAAATCTCCAAGGTATCTCTCAAAAATTAAACAGACTAACAAGAACAAATAAAACCACAAACCATACAAATCCCATACCTTCAACACAACTGTAAAACAAACTACTAACTTTGAAGTAGAAAATATAAACATCCTTCTAGTGAAGATATTTCTAAAGTTCTTCCCTTAACACCTTACAGAGAGCAAAGGCAGATCTAGAGAAAGGAAAAAATGCACAGAAGGAAGGAGAGGGGAGTACAAATCCTAAAACTAACCTAAAGTCATTCATAGAAAGAGAAAGCCACCCCAATGAGAACATCCCGATAGATAAGAGAAAACTACCAAGAAGGGATTTTAAGTTCACACAGGACTTAAGGAGACTGTCTTGGAAGCGCAATGCTTCAAAGGTGTACAAGTAAATTTTATATGTCAACCTGACTAGGCCACAGGATGCCCAGATACCTGGTTAAACTTTATTTCTGTCCAAGATATTTGGACAAGATAGCATGTTCAGAATAAATTAGCACTGAATTGGCAGACTAGTTAATTAGACTGCCCTCCCCTCCGTGCATGAGCCTCATCCAATCTGTTGAGAGCCCAACTAGAACCAAAGTGGAGAGGAAGGAATTCTCTCCACTGGACAAGCTTGAGCAGAGACACTAATCCTCTTCTGCCTTTGTACTAGAACATATACTGCTAAGACTTCTGCTTCTCAAATCTCTGGACTCAGAATGGATCTTATAGCATAGGTTTTCCTGAGTCTCCAGCTTGTAGGTAGCATATAAAAGAGCTAAGTCTCCATAATCACGTAAGCCAATTTCTTATTATAATTCTCATTCTAGGGCTAGAGATGTAGCTCAGTGATAGAGCACTTGCCCAGCACATGCAACACCCTGGGTTCAATCCCCAGTACTAGGGGGAAAAAAGACTATAAATTTCATCCTAGATATAAAGAGACAAAAAGGTGGGTAGGTAGACAGCTCTCCATCTTATTGGTTCTATTCTGGAGAACTGGGACAAAACAAAGGAAAAAGAAGGAAAAAAGAATGGGAGGTGTATTGTTTGGAAATTACTGGGCGATGGGAAAAGAGACTAAAAAGGAAATTTGAGATTCTGTAAGAACAACATAAATTTAAAAAAAATGAGATCATGAAATAAAAATAAAGAGAAAGGTGTTGAAATGGAAAATAGAAAAAGAGGTACAATTATGCATAAGTAGAATCCCTGAAGAAGAAAAATGAAACACTGGAACAGAACAAACATTTAAGTATAATCCAAGAAAACTTTTTAGAAACAAATACCTGACCCTACATTTAAAAGAAGATAGTAAGGAAAATTGACCTGATTATAATTATCTCTAAGACACAGCCTAGTAAAACTATTAGACTTTAAAAATAAATGGGGAAGTCAGGCATAATGGCTTACAGCTATAATCCCAGATGGCTGAGACAGGAGATCAGGAGTTCAAAGTCAGCCTCAGCCACTTAGCAAGGCCCTAAGCAGCTTAGCAAGAGCCTGTCTCAAAATTTAATTTTTTTAAATAAGGCTGGGAACATGGCTCAGTGTTTAAGCAGTGGGTTCGATCCCCAGTACAAACAACAACAACAACAACAATAATAATAATAATAATAATAATAATAATGGGGGGAAATCTCCCAGGAATTCCAAGCAAAAGAATCAAATAATTTGTAAGGGCAGAAAATTTGGGCTGGTATCAAATTACTCAAAAACAACAAGCAAGGCCACATTGTAAACAAGAAAAGGATCTTATTTCCAACCTATCTATACTATAAGTATTAAAACTCTGGAAAAACAACCAAGAATTCAGGGAAAAGTGTCCCCACAAACTCCTCTTAAGAAATCCTTAAGAGGAGCCCCCTTTGAAATTGAAAGCAACTTCCTGATAACTGCTTTTCTGCATCTGTACTTCCTCATGCTAAGAGTAATAACTTCCTCGTGCAGAGGCCAAGAAGTTAAGAATGACATTCTCTGGCTAAGACAGCCTAGTGAAATCTACATATGTATAACACCTGGCTTTTCTTTCTATAAATTGTAACCCTCCTGTAGGACCAAAAGAGAAGCAAACTAGCTGCTGCTCCTCAGTTTAATCAAACTGCATAAAATTAATTTTTCCTTTTTATATTGTTTGCTTACTTCTTATGAGGGAAGGTAGCCTGGTTCAGCCAGCCCTGAAATCCAGGCAGGTTCTCTGGCCTGTCTGCCAATAACAATCCCACTAAAATATTAGGATGCATCTAACAGAACCTTCAGCAGACTAATGGTAAGGATTCAATATATTTAACTATAAACTTCAGAGCAAAAAGAAATTACAGTTAAGGGCTTAAGACAAAACAGAATGCAACTGAAAAAGTAGGAAAAGAGAAAAAAATAAACTCATTGATCATAAAATAGCAACAGGTAAGAATCATGACCCCATCAAAAACAAACATGACAGATAATATAATGTTAAGTAAGAAAACAGGAAGCCAAGGACATATCAAAAAGGCATAAACACAGGTAGCTGCTATAATAACAAACAATAATAACAGCAAAGCCTAAAATATACTACGAAATGTTAGAAATGAAGGGCAAAGAAAGCACATTGCAATGCCAAGAAATAAAGAAAAATATAACAATAAATATAACATTGAAAACATAAATAATGGGGCTGGGATATTCTGGTAAAACTAAACCTTACTAGCAAAATCAAGAACAAAAAGAGCATTTTACCTCAAAATTTTAAATATACTATTAAACAATTCAAGTAAAACAGAAAACTAAAAACTCAAAATTATATATGTTCTAAAAAAAGATGTGAAAATTACACATTTAATAAATTTAAAAAAGGAGTATCTGTAGACTTTAATATCTATATCAATAGTATATATATGTCTCTAAATCAAAAAGAACAAAGTAAACCAAGGAAAAACAGAAGAATAAAAATAATACAGATAAAGGAAATTAGTGAGGCAAAAATTTAATAACTCATTATATTTAAATAAAAATCATGGATTTTTTTTTTTCTTTTGAGAAAATGGACCAGATTAATCTAGAAAAGACAAAAGGAGAAAGCGCAAATATCAAAATAAGAAGCAACAAGGGGGAAGAGTATAAAAATACACATTACACAAGACTACGTCACAGCATGATTTGAAACTGGAAGACACAACTGGAAATAACCTAAATGTCCATAGACAGGAGAGTCGTTGAATAAAGGAGTAAATCCACACAGTGGAGTACATGCAGCTCTAAAATAAACAAAGATCTCTTCACCAGGAAACACTATGGATATCTACAACACACTGCTCAATGGGAAAAGGTGAATAGAATACAGGAGTATTCCATATATGCAGTATGTTTCTTTTTGTGTAGTACAGAAGAAAGATGACTTACAATTATCTGTTCATTCTATACAAAGAGAAACAAAGGAATTAGATAAATGAGAAACTAATCAGAGTAAATGTCTCCTGGAGAGGCCAGGGAGAATAGGTAGAAAAGATAGCAGGAACGGAAAGGCAGTAAAGACATGGGAAGGATGACTAACACGTCTCTGAGTCTAGATTTCAGAATAGTTCTGAGTTTAGAACCATATTGTTTCACATACTCAAAAGGGAAAAAAAAAAAAAAAAGGCCAATGAGGATGGGAGTTGGGGTTTCTAAAGCGGATATCCAACAAAAACAAACATCTCTAATCCTACTTCAGTTGACTACCACAACTACACTAAATGGGGAAGGAGAGAACTAAACCCAATAACTTTTAAGCAGTTTTTTGTCTGTCATGGTACTGTGGATGAACCCATGCCTCACACGCAAGGCAGGCACTGTTCCTCCAAGCTACACCCCAGCCTCAAGCATGGTATTTTTACTACATATGCTCATGCTGGAAACAAGAGAACTGTAAATAGACACTAAATTCCAATATATGGGTTTGGTTTTCCCTAGTGTTAAGCAATTCTGAATTGCCTTTGGTGTATTCTAGGATTGAGCAAATAAGTAGACTGAATAACAAGAGCTAGGTGCCTGGCTGTCAAAGGAAGCTTCAAATATGGTAAAGGGGAAGGAAAGCTAGGAGGAGCCCCATAATAATGGCTGGAATAGAAAAAATTAATACATACTCATTGTTTTTAACACAAAGGGTCCTGATGATTAAATTTGCATGCCAACTTGACTAGGCCACTAGTCCAGACACTTAAGCATTATCTAGATCTCTGCAAGGGTATTTTGGGGGTGATGCTAACATTTTAATTTGTAAGGTAAAGAAGAATGCCCTCTGTAATGTAAGTGGGCCTCTTTCAATCAATTGACGTCCTGAATAGAATAAAGACCAATCCAGAGAGAGAGTTTTCTCCAGGCCACTGCCTTCACACTTTGAAACTGGCCTTTGAACTGGAACACTGGTTGGCCCACACCACATACCATGTTTGCCAGCCTCCCACCCAAATGACAGAATATGTAAAAAATTATTTACTTCTTCCTGGTGCCTGGATCTTGATTTCTAAATGCCATCCCAAATAAAAAGAATGAGTATTCCTTGAAAAACATGGCAGATGTCAAGGCTGGGTAAGGATAATACAAACAACTCTGGAACACTTGTTGCCAGAATATAAGGAAGCACTCAACGATTTACAGAAGGCAGAATGGTTCAGGTAGTACTGGTAACTGTGCATTAAAACCAGTGAGTACATATATAAACAAAAAGAACCAATTTTTTTAAAAAAACAAACTAGTGAGTACAAATTTTATGAGAACAGGAAATCAGATAGTCTCAAAAGTATCACCCCAGAGGGTGATTATTAATTATGAAGGGAAAAAAATAGTAATATTACAGTGGGGAAACCTGGCAGGTGCCACCATAACCCAGTGCTAAGTGCCAGGAGTGGACCTTGCAGTAATGAAACAAAACCCCAGCAGGGACTCCTGATGGGCACACTGGTCACTGCTGGAGAAATGCAGCCAAAGATGCGAGTCTGAGTCTTATCATGAGGAAACATCACCCAAATGGTGGAATGCTTCTAAAAAACAACTGGCCTGTGTTGTTTAAAAATGTCCTATTATGAAGCAAAAAGGAAGGCTGAGGGAGGGACCTACAATAGAGGACAATGAGAGCCCTGACAACTGAAAGGAACTCATAATCCTGAACAGGATCCTGCACCAGGGAAAAAATAAAGTTTCTCTTACTCAAAAGGAAATTAGGGAATTTAGCAAAATGTGAACAGTGCCTTTACAATATTATATTTACAATATTATATCGATATTGATTTTCTGATGTTGACAATTATACTGTGATCATATAAGAAAGGGTTCTAGGCTGGGGCGGGGGGGCCTGGTGGTTCAATAAAGAGCTTGCCCAGCATATGCGATGCTCTGGGATCAATCCAAGCACAGCAAAAGAAAGGAACAGAGAAAAGAGAGAAGAGAGATAATGTCCTTACTTTTTGGTAAATACACAGAAGTATCTAGGGGTAAAGGACACAATATCTATAAATTACTTTCAAATGGCTTTATGATAAGTTAAATGTAGGAAAAAGTTAACATTAGAATATGTGGATGGAACGCTATATGGGAATTCTTTGAATTCTTTTTGTAACCTTTCTGTAAATCTAAAATTATTGCAAGATAAAACTAATTTAAGTAAAATTACAGTCATGTAACAAGCTTTTTCATGTTTTTTTTTCCCAGCACACCTGCACACTCCGCAGACACATGATAAAAACCTATTCTTTTTCCATACCTTCTCCATAAAAATGGCCACAAAACATGTTGTCTTCACCCTCTTCTCCTCAACAGCACTACTGCCTCAATTTCCTGAAAGACTTTACCTGCCTCCAGACTCTCCCTTTTCAGTTCTCCCTTCACATACGTGCAAAATTCACCTCCTGGAAGTTTTTTTGTTTTGTTTTGTTTTTTGAGAGAGAGAGAGAATGAATTTGTTTTTAATATTTATTTTTCAGTTATCCGCGACACAACATCTTTGTTTGTTTGTGGTGCTGAGGATCGAACCCAGGCCGCACACATGCCAGGCGAGCGCGCTACCGCTTGAGCCACATCCCTAGCCCCTCTTGGAAGTCTTGAATGGTGAAAATCTCCACAGTCAACTCTTTCAAGTCCGTCTCCTCTAGATGGGGGCCTGTCTCTCTCTCCATCCACCATGTGCTCATCACAAGAGGCCAAGTGCAGGCCTTTGAATTTGCAATGCTGTTTTTGCCATTTGTGCCCCGGACCATGCTGCCAACTCTGCTGAAATATTCTCTTCTACAGCCCCTGTCTAAGAAATCACAACCTGAAACCTTCTCTTAGCTTGCCTTCTTTGTGTATCCTAGCCTGATACAACTTCAGTGTGAGGATGAGTAACCAGTCTATCTCCTTCTCTAATGTGAGTTCACTGACACAGGATCACATCATAGTCACTGGTCAAACTGCTTAGAATACAATAGTTCCTCAAAGAGTGCTCCTTAATATGAACAATCACACTTACACAGACACATACACTATCTGAGCATAGTGTAAAGGGCAGAAAACGGTAAGAAAGCCTCAATCTTTATGTTAAAAATAAAAGCTAAGAAAATGAAAAGAAATTAATTCTAATTTCTACACATTTTCACAGAGGAGATGGCACATGCTTTTGCTTATTATTTAATGCAAGTTAGAAGAAGTCCTAGCCTTAGATTTTTGGCACTCGTCTTTAGAAAACAAATAACCTAATGTGATTTAATTTTTATTTTCTCTAGTTTTATGCTTAGGAACACATAGTTGTTCATAGGCCTTGAAATGAAACCAAAATTAATTTTATGAGTAAAATAATAATATAAAACCGAAAGCAGTTTTACTTTATATTTATGTACAAGAATCATCTTTTTAGTCAAAGTGCTTTAAAAGCAGTAATATCAGATTTCAACTCAATTCTAAGAAAAATCCAATCAGTGTAAATCTTAGTTTCTTGATCTAAAACTAAGCTGATTATATAATCAGAAAAAAAGTTTAAAGAAAAACATTATAAATGTTATACTTGTCTTCCTTCCCATTACATCACAACATAGGGGAAAATTAAATTATTTTCAATCATAAAATAAATATCCTTGTATTTTTTTAAATTTATTTATTTGTTCTGATTTGTTACACATGACAGCAGAAGGCATTTTAGTTCATAATACACAAAATGTGTCATGACACGCGACTGAATCAGGTTCACTCCGTGTGAATTGGGCTGGCAACTAATAACCACACAAACATAGAAAAATACCTTTTGGGGGGTGCAGTGATGGCTCCTCAGCCTCAGCTCCCAAAAAGGGAGGTAAGAGAGGCAGGCAAGAGAGCGAGCATGCCCCAACCCTGGTTTTTATTGGGGAAAGCTGTTCCATAGAACATTCCATCCAAATAAGGCAAAGGGATAATATTACAAGAGAACAAGGGGTCGGGTTTCAAAGGGTGGAGTCTTGCTTGGTGATGTCTTGGTCAGCAGTTTGCTGACATCTTGGAGAGTCACACCCATCTCAGGTGCTGTGTGGGATCATAGGCAGAGTGAGAAAAAAGGCACACATGGGTCGCCCAGCTCAATCAGAGCAGCAATGTCAGTCCTCCCTTCATGTACTCAAATGTGCATAGCTCAAATGCACAGCCCACGGATGGCTTGCAACACAAATGGAGTACAATTTTTCATTTCTCTGGTTGTACACAAAGTAGAATCACACCATTCGTGTCTTCATACGTGTACCTAGGGTAATGATGTCCAACTCATTCCACCATATTTCCTACCCGCTTTTCCCCTTCCACCCCTTTGCCCTATCCAGAGTTCCTACATTCCTCCCATGCTCCCTACCACCCCCATTATGGATTAGCATCCATTTATCAGAGAAAACATTCGGCCTTTGGTTTTGGGGGACTGGCTTATTTCACTTAGCATGGTATTCTCTAAGTCCATCCATTTACCTGCATAACAATCCATGTGAGTGCTTCTGTGAAAAAAGATATTATACATACAATATGCAAAGTCATAACTGGAAATCAGCTCAGGCATGGAAGTCTCTGATACCTCTCTCCTGGTTTTTCTGATGAACACTTTGTCTTAGATTTTTTAAGAGAATATCATGATTTAGTCCTTGCTTCCTAAATATTTCTATAATAGCCTATATTTCTATGCATAAAATTTATCATCTACTCAAAGTACATCCTATGGAGGTCAGAGATTGCCAATTTTATTTACCATTGTATGCCTGCCCATTTCCCATAAATCCCAAGTACAGTGTCTAGAACACAGAAGGAACTCAATGAATGTAAGACAAACAGTTGAATTAGTGTGGAGATTTTTTAAGGGCAATTTTTATAAGGATTTAATTTATTTTCTTTAGAAATAAGAAAAGTAATTATCTTCCAACATAAGCACTGGTAATTAGACATGTATGCTAAACAAGCAACAGATCTACTTTGAATAATGTAAAGGTTAGGTTCAAAATCTCTCCATGTCAGAGTACAGAGACTCCTTTGCCCCACTTACATGAAACAAGATTCCATGAGCCAGTGTCCTAGTCTCCTGTCACAAGGACAGACTGAACCATGACACCCAAATTTTGAAACGATATTGTACGTTATACTAATAAACCCACAGTAACAAAGTGGCATAACAAAGATGAATGCCTTCTGATCTTCACTGAGAAATCCTATTATGATCAATTAAATGCCTTCACAAAATCCTTAGAATCAAAAAATTCTTCAAGCAAAACATTACACTAGCAGCAGGATTTATATTTAGAAAAACAGAAAATCTGACAGGTGATTTGACAATAATCCATAACTTTCTTACCATAATTACTTTGCAGTAGTGGCTCAGTCATGCCTCTCTAAGAAACAACTTAGTAAAGTACTAATTATAGAAAGAAAAGTCAATGTCATCTTATAATCCTTTCCGTGTTTTGCTTATTATAGAGGTCATACTATGAACTGGACTGAATATGTATCCCCAAAATAAACAAGAAACTAGAGCACCTAATTTCTTCTTCCTCAGAGGAAAGGCTTTTTTGTTACCAGTTAATTGAATTTGTATCTCTGATCCTATTTTCTTCTCTATGTTCTCTATTCACTGACCTCTTTCCTCCTTTCTTTTTTCCTCCCCCTGCCTTGCCCTTCTTTTCTTAGCCCTAACTGCTTTTATAATTAGCAACCAAAAGTCCTGTCAGTCTTTCAAGTTGAGCACACGCTTGCACCAGCTTTATCATAAGACCTTCCAGAGGGTACTGACCTGGCACCAATGTCTGATTTCTTTACTCCTGCTGCAAGTTCTGTATTTAAAACTAGATGGAATTCCTTACCAGCTATGTAACTTAGTTTTTCCCCGGAAGGGAGTGGGTAAAAATACATACTCAAAATCAGATTAAGACTTGAATAAATAATTCTGTAGTTTAAATGAACTGCATGGGTTGCTACATTCTGTGCACCGTCCCCACCTTTTTAAAACTTAATAGAGAATTAAAACATGTCTTCGAGAGAATAAATCTTGGATTTTATCATTTTAGGTCACCTAAAAATAACCTCTTTTCACAAAATGTTGTCCTCTCTTTGCAAACCAGATCGTATTTCATATAATGCTTTATACCGTAATCAAATGGGTGAGTCATTTGCAGGACGCATAACAGGGTTTTTAAAATTTTGCCAAGGTAGAAACTTTAAAAGACAAAGTTCAGAGGTGCACAGATGGAAGCGCTCAAGGATAGAACTTTAAAAGTGACTGAAACCACTGGTGTTCACTTATATTTTAACCCAGCATCACACCACAGTCACTTGAGGAGCTTTTCAAAAATGCCAACGCCAAGACTGCATTCCAAAGAGACTGAATCAGAATCCCTGGGCTTGGGCCTGAAATTATTGGGCATAAAAATTATTCCAAAGCTTCCCAGTTGGCTTTAACATGCAGCTAGGATTCAAAACATTGGCCTGGTCTTTGTACTTATTAACATACACGTTTTTTTTTGTTGTTGTTGTTGTTGGTTTTTTGTTGTTGTTGTTTTTTGAGACAGGGTCTCACTAAGTTGCTGAGACTAGCTTTGAACTAGCAATCCTCCTGCCTTAGCCTCCCAAACTGCTGGGATTACAGTTTGTATGCCACCCCACCCAGGTTTTAGCATACACTCAAATATTAAGGTATCAGCACTAATATTACTTTATTCTTAGAGAACTGTCATTCAACTAAATGTAAACCTTTAAATTATCTAGTATTCCAATATTTAAGTCCAATACTCAACAACTGATCCCCCATAATCACATGCAGATGATAGATATTTTAACAATCAAAATTACAATGATTACCTTTCTTTAGAAAAAGTGTGAAATTATTAATAATGCAGAACATATTATTGTGAGATTTCTATGATAATTCCAGCTTCAAATCCTCCCAAACAATTGATAATGCAAACACCTAACAGCTTGCAAGGTACTAAGAGGATAGGGTGTACCTCAGATGGAAGACCAGGAATTTCAGGCAGAATAAATCAATCAAGGCCATGACATAGACAGTAAAAAGTGCAGATTCTCATAGAATGGAGGAGAGAATTCCGTATGATAGTGTGATAAAGACAAACAGCAGAAGCTGGAAGAGGGGAGACAGCTAAGATTGTCTGTAGGTTGAAAAGGTCTCAATGACAGGTAAAGAAACTTAGGTATTGGTATAAAGGCAATGGAGAGTTGTTTTTTTTTAATCTGGTGCCAGGTGCAGTGGCACACACCTGTAATCCCAGCAGCTCTGGAGGCTGATCAGGAGGATCCCAAGTTCAAAGCCAGGCTCAGCAACAGCAAGCTCTTAGCAACTCAGTGAGACCCTGTCTCTAAATAAAATACAAAATAGGACTGGGGATGTGGCTCAATGGTTGGGTGTCCCTGAGTTCAATCTCTGGCACAAAAATAAATAAATAATATGGTCTTTTACTTCCAAGATGGTATAGATGTATTTTCTCCTATTCCCCTCGCTGTGCAACTAAAAGCTCTAGATATCACACTCAAAATAAGCATTAACAAGTCTGTGAAAGATGGCGAGAGGAAGGCTGACTGGCTAGGAACCTCAGAACCAGAGGAACAACTCAGCGAGTAGCCTGGGTTTTCTATTTGCCATGTATATCTCAGACTTGCTGGTGAAAAGCTAGCAACCTGGAAACACCACCAAAAGACAAAGAAAAAACAACAAAAACCACAAGACCAGGAAGGAGCAGTACCACAAGACAATTTGACAGTAACAGGGCTACTCTAGCCAAACAAAACACTGCAGCCCAGAAAGGGCAGAGTAGGGTGCCCAGACCTCTGTATCAAGGTGCCCAAGACCCCCCAAAATGATCATAGAAGGCCAAGTAAAGATCAGGCTTTCATCTGGTAATGAGCCCCTGCTCCCATTCCCCATCCTATTGGGTAAGTACAGCCCATATGAGGGGCCCTGTTACAATTATCTGGCAAAGATTTTAAAGTAGTACAACAAAAACTTTCAACAAGCATTATGAACATGCTTGAAGCAAATGAAAAAACAAAACACCTCACCAAAGAAACAGAAGATAAAAAGAAGAACTGAATGGAAATGTTAGAATTGAAAAATATAACAGCCAAGTAAAAAAGTTCAGCAAATGAGCTCAACAACATAAAAGTAGGTCAAATGAAAGAATTCAGTGAAGTAAGGGCTGGGGTTGTGGCTCAGTGGTAGAGTGCTTGCCTAGCATGTGGGGGCCCTGGGTTCCATCCTCAGCACCACATAAAATAAATAAATAAAGATATTGTGTTCAACTACAACTAAAAAATAAATATTAAAAAAAAATTCATTGAAGTAGAAGATAACAGTGACACCTTTTTTTTTTTTTTTTTTACTTTTTAGTTTTTAGTGGACACAATATCCTTATTTTACATTTATGTGGTGCTGAGGATCGAAGTCAGTGCCTCAAGCATTCTGGACAAGCATTCTACCACTGAGCCATATCCCAACCCCAACAGTGACACCATCTTAACAATGAAAGAAAACAGAAAAACAGGTGAACAGATCCTCATTGAACTATGAAACTACAACGGAAGATCTCACATTTGTGTCATAAAGTCTCCGAAGAGAAGAAAGTAACATGAGTGAAAAAGAATTTGGAGACATAATGACTTAAACTCCCCCAATTTGGCAGGATACAGAAGATAAAAAGAAGAACTGAATAGAAATGTTGGAAGTGAAAACTATAACAGCCAAGTAAAAAAGTTCAGCAAATGAGCTCAATAGCATAAAAGTAGGTCAAATGAAAGAATTCACACACACACACACACACACACACACACACTCAAGAAGTTGAATGATGGCTGGTGTAACACCACTTGTTTGGCAAGTATGAGGTCCTGGGTTCAATTCCCAGTACCAACGAAAAATAAAAAGTTGAAGGAAGCCAAAATAGGTTAGAATCCAAACCACCTGTCCTAAGATGCATCATAATTAAATTTCCAAAAAACTAGGACATCTAGGCACAGTGGCACATGCCTGTAATCCCTGTCACTCTGGAGGCTGAGGCAGGAGGACTACAAATTTAAGGCCAACTTCTGCAACTCAGCAAGGCCCTAAGCAACTTAACAAGTCCTGTCTCAAAATAAAAAATAAAAAGGGAAAAAAGATGGTGGAATGAGATGGACATCATTACCCTAAGTACATGTACGAAGATGTGAATGGTGTGAATATACTTTATATACAACCAGAGATATGAAAAATTGTGCTCAATATGTGTAATATGAATTGTAATGCATTCTGTTGTCATATATAACAAATTAGAATTGAAAAAAAGAAAAAGAAAAAAAAATAAAATAAACATAAAAGGGGCTGGGAATATAGCATAGTGGTAAAATACTCCTAGATTCAAGTCCTAGAACCAAAAAATAAAAATAAATAAAACCAAAGACAAAGAAAACATTTAGAAAAAGTATGAAATCTTACCCAATAGGAGAAAGAACAATTCAAATGCAGGCTTCTCATCAGAAACCATAGAGGTAAGAAGGAAGTAGCACAATACAAATACAGAAAGAACAGACTGTCAACCAAGAATCCTACGCTCAACAAAAATATTTTTTTGGAGCCAGGCAGGATATAACATGCCTATAATTCCAGCCACTCTGGAGGCTGAGGCAGAAAGATCACAAGTTCCAGGCCAGCCTCAGCAATTTAATGAGACTCCATCTCAAAAATTTTAAAAAAGGGGGGCTGGGAAATTATCTCAGAGTTAAGAGTGCACCTGGGTTCAATCTGTAATTCTGCAAAATAAATAAATAATATAAAATGAATAGATATCTTTTGGGCTTAAGAAAGAAAATCAAGACATTCTGAGATGAAAAAAAATCCAAGCAACCTAGGCACCATGGAGTATGCCAAATTCCAGAAATGGTGGATGCTGAGGCAGGGAGATTCCAAGTTCAAGGCCAGCTGTAACAATTTAGGGAGACCCTGTCCCAAAATAAAAAGGACTAGGGATGTGGCTCAGTGGTAGAGTATTCCTGGGTTCATTCTCCAATACCAAAAACATTTAAAAAAATAAATAAATAAAAGAGAGAAAGGAGGGAGAGAAGAGAAAAAATAAAAACTAAGCAAATTCGTCACCAACAGACATATAGCTAAAAGTAATTCTCTAAATAGAAAAATCATGATAAAAGAGAGAACTGCACACTATTGGAGGAGAAAAGAACAAAGTAAGGAAAAATATGCTGAATATAATAGGTTTTTCTTGTCCTTCTGTTTTCTAAAGTAAGTTCGACAGTCAAAGCAAAGTGGTTCTAATACCTAAAGCAACCATCACTCATTTTGCAAGGATATGCAATGAGGTATACTCAAAAACACAACAGATAAATTAAGATGCAATTTTAAATTATGATCAAGTCACCCACTGGAAAGTAGGAAAAAAGACAACAGAACAGAAAAAGAGAGACAAGCAGAAAACAAAAAATAGAATGGCAAACTTAAGTCCTCACATAACAACTACGTTAAGCATAAACAGTCTAAATACATTGAGATATAAGCAGAATGGATCAAAAAACATGACCCAACTATATGCTGCCTATAAGAAACTCACTTTAAATATAACCATAAAGACAGGCTGAGATTAAAAGGATGGGAAAAAAGGATACATCATGTAAATATTAACCAAAAAAAATGCAGGAGTGGCTACAATGATATTTAAAATATTTCTTCAGAGGAAGGAAAATTATCAGAGTCAGAGAGAAACATGACATAATACAAAATTCAATCCATCAAGACAAAACAATACCAAATGTGTATGCACCAATGACAAAGATGGAAAAAATAAGCTAAAACAATCATCCACAATTACCTTATCATTGCAGACTTCAAAATCTCCCTCTCAACTACTGATAGAACAACTAGAACAGAAAATCAACAAGGATACAGAACTCAACTATTGATTAATCAAGTTTCTAGTCTTCTGGAAACTTAGTCTTCTCTGACTAAAATAGTATCAAACTAGAAATCAGTAAAAAAAAAAAAGAGAGATAAAAGGAAAGTCTTCAATTGCTTAGAAACCAAGTAACACATCTGTAAATAACCTATGGGAAGGTCAAAGCATAAGGCTAATGGTAGACCTCACTGAAAAAAATCTATTAGGCAGTCCACTTAAATCCAACTTTGAGGAACACATAAAACAGGAAGTAGTCTCCCATTATCAAAATCCACTTGCATGTATATTCTTTTATTAGCTATCTAGGTATTGTTTATAACCAGAATACAGTCAGGCACATATTTTCTAAAAGATTAATTCCGGGTATGTGGGTGTGGCGCAGTGTTACATGTGGGTTCAATCCCTGCCATGGAAAATAATAATAATTAATTCCAACTTTGTATGAATTATATAAAACCATTTTCCCCAGTAAAAGTCTAAGTTCATTATACTTAGGAAAGTCTAGAAAACTCAGCTTTAGAAAATAAAAGCTATCCAAAGATATTTAGAAAAGTAAATAACTGGAAATAACTTAAATTTCTAAATAAATTTATATAGATAAAGTAAACTGAAAATTTTGCATAATCCATGAGCTTCCAAACAAGAAGCTCCAAGTGAAATCAAAAAATACACTGAACTGGCCAGGTGCCATGTCAGTGGCAGACCTGTAATCCCAGCCTCTCAGGAGGCAGAGGCAGGAGGATCCAATTTCAAGGCCAGCCTGAGCAATTCAGAAATACACCATCCCATACTGGGGAAATAGCTCAGTTGGTAGAGAGCTTGCCTCAGATGCACAAGACCCTGGGTTCAATCCACAAAAAATAGAAATAAAAATAAAAAAAGAAAGAAAAAGAAATACACTGTCCCAATATTAAAAAAAAAAAAAGAGATGAAAATATAGGTAGAGCACCCTGGGTTTAATCCCCAGTACCACCCCTTCCCCAACCCCGCCCCCACCAGCAAAAAAGACACTGAATTGAATAAAAATGAAAATACATTATATTGAAAAGTATGAAACACAGCTAAAACAATGCTAAAGTAAAATTTATAGCACAAAAATATGGCCAACTGCATCTGGATATGGTCAACTGCATCTGGGCAAAGATACAAAGATGATTCTATGAAAAAAGACTATCTTTCCAACAAAAGATATAGGAGCAATTGCATATGCCCAGGCAAAAATGAATCTTGAACTAAGTCTCACAACTTATAAAGAATTAACTTGGGCTGGGGATACAGCTCAGTTGGTAGAAAGCTTGCCTCGCATGCACAAGCCCTGGTTTCAATCCCCACCACCACCACAAAAAAAAAAAAAAAAAAAAAAAATTACCTTAAAAAAGATCATGGACTTATATGTAAAATGAAAAACTGTAAAACTTCAAAAGTAAACTTCCAAGATCTAGATTTCTAGATTTAAGCTAGAGTTTACAGCAAAAGCATAATCCATAAAAAAAAGAAAATTGATAAATTGAATTTAAAACTCTTTTATAAATGACCATATTAAGAGAATGAAGACGCAAGCGAAAGATAGGAAAAAACATTTGTGAGCCATATATCTAACAAAGAAACAGTGTTTAGAATATACATAGAATACTTAACACTAAAGAAAGAAAATAAAATCCAAACAGAAAATGAGCAAAAGACATTTTCCAAAGAAGATAGATAACAAATAAGCACATGAAGCGATGGTCAACATATTAGCTACCAGGAAAATACAACTTAAAACAGTGAGATATCACTACATACCTATCAGAATGCTGAAGTTAAAAACAGTCAAGCCGGTTACCACTGAGCTAAACGCCAGTGCTTGAGCATTATCTTCCAACTGGACTAACTGTTATGTCCTCACATGGTCTTTCCTCTGTGTGCACACATCACAGGTCTCTCTCATGTGTTCAAATTTCTTCTTTTTATGAGGACATCAGTCAAATAGATTAAGGGCTACCCTACAAACTTTAATCACCTCTTATAAGGCCTATTTCCAAGCAGTCACATTCTGAGATACAGCGCTAGGGTTTCAACATATGTATTTGGGAGGACATGACTCAGTCCATAACATTCAAACATTTCTAAAGAGAATTTAAAATCTTACAGACACTCTGAAAGATACTCTGACAATTTCCTTAAAAACCTAAACATGTAGCTACTACACAACCCAGAAATTGCACTTTTGAAGAAGCAGCACTTCCAAACTCATTCTATGAGGCCAATATCACCCTGATTCCAAAACCAGGCAAAAACACATCAAAAAAAGAAAACTTCAGACCAATTCTCTAATGAACACAGATGCAAAAATTCTCGATAAAATTCTGCCAAATCAATTACAAAAACATATCAAAAGATAATGCACCATGATCAAGTGGGATTCATCCCAGAGATGCAAGGTTGGTTCAACATATGGAAATCAATAAATGTAATTCATCACATCAATAGACTTAAAGATAAGAATCATATAATCATCTCAGTAGATGCAAAAAAAGCATTTGACAAAATATAGCACCCCTTCATGTTCCAAACACTAGAAAAATTAGGGAAAACAGGAACATATCTCAACATCATAAAGCCCCAGGCCAACATCATTCTAAATGGAGAGAAATTAAAGGCATTCCTTCTAAAACCTGGAACAAGAGAGGGATGCCCTCTTTTACCACTTCTATTTAACATAGTTCTTGAAACACTGGCCAGAGCAATTAGACAGACAAAAAAAATTAAAGCGATAGATACACATAGGAAAAGAAGAACTCAAATTAGCACTGTTTGCTGATGATATGATTCTACACCTACAAGACCCAAAAAGTTCTACCAGAAAACTTCTAGAATTAGTAAAAATGAATTCAGCCATGTAGCAGGATATAAAATCAACACCCATAAATCAAATGCATTTCTGTATATCAGTGACAAATCTTCAGAAAGGGAAACAAGGAAAACTATCCCATTTACAATAGCCTCAAAAAAAAAAAAAAAAAAAAAAACTACTTTGGAATCAACCTAATGAAAGAGGTAAAAGATCTATAAAATGAAAACTACAGAACCCTAAAGAAAGAAATCAAGAAGAAGATGGAAAGATCTACCTTGCTCTTGGATAGGCAGAATTAATATTATCAAAATGACCATACTACCAAAAGCACTATTCAGATATAATGCAATTCCAATCAAAATCCCAATGGCATTCCTCATAGAAATAGAAAAAGCAGTCATAAAATTCATCTGAAAAAACAAAAGACCCAGATTAGCTAAAGCAACACTTAGCAGGAAGAATGAAGCAGGTGGCATCACTATACCAGACCTTAAACTATACTTCAGAGCAATAGTAACAAAAACAGCATGGCATTGGCACCAAAACAGACTGGTAGACCAATGGTACAGAACAGAGGACACAGAGACTAACCCATAAAATCACAATTATCTTATATTAGACAAAGGCACCAAAAACATGCATTGGAGAAAAGATAGCCTCTTCAACAAATGGTGCTGGGAAGACTGGAATTCCATATGCAACAAAATGAAATTAAACCCCTCTCTCACCATGCACAAAACTCAACTCAAAATGGATCAAGGACCTAGGAATTAAACCAGAGACCCTGTGTCTAATAGAAGAAAAAGTAGGCCCTAATCTCCATCATGTGGTATTAGGCCCCAACTTCCTTAATAAGACTTCTTTGGCGCAAGAATTAAAATCAAGAATCAATAAGTGGGGTGGATTCAAACTAAAAAGTTTCTTCATAGCAATAAGAAACAATCTATGAGGTAAATAAAGTGCCTACATCTTAGGAGCAAATTTTTACCCCTCACACATCAGATAGAGCACTAATCTCTAGGGTATAAAGTATATAAAGAACTCAAAAAGCTAAACACCAAAAAAGCAAATAACCCAATCATTAAATGGGCCAAGGAACTGAACAGATCCATCTCAGAAGATGATATACAATCAATCAACAAATATATGAAAAAATGTTCATCATCACTAGCAATTTGAGAAATGCAAATCAAAACTACTCTAAGATTTCATCTCATTCCAGTCAGAATGGCAGCTATTATGAAGACAAACAACAATTAGTATTGACCAGGATGTGGGAGAAAAAAGGTCCACTCATATACTGCTGGTGGGACTGCAAACTGGTGCAGCCAATATGGAAAGCAGTATGGAGATTTCTTGGAAAACTGGGAATGGAACCACCATTTGACCCAGCTATCCCTCTCCTCGGTATATACCCAAAGGGCTTAAATACAGCATACTACAGGGACACAGCCACATCAATGTTTATAGCAGCACAATTCACAATAGCTAAACTGTGAAGCCAACCTAGATGCCCTTCAGTAGATGAATGAATTTTTAAAAAGGTGGCATATTTACACAATGGAATATTACTCAGCAAAAAAAGAGAATAAAATCATGGCATTTGCAGGTAAATGGATGGAGTTACAGAAGATAAGTGAAGTTAGCCAATCCCAAAAAAACAAATGCTAAACTTTTTCTCTGATATAAGGAGGCCGACTCATAGTAGGGTAGGGAGGGGGAGCTTTGTGCTTCCCCAAATTCATGAGAGAAATAGACAAACTCTAGATAGGAGAGAGGAGTGGAAGGGAAAGGGAGGGGGCACAGGGTTAGAAATGATGGTGGAATGTGATGGACATCATTATCCAAAGTACATGCATGAAGCCACAAATTGGTGTGAATATACTTTGTGTACAACCAGAGATATGAAAACTTTGTGCTCTATATGTGTAATATGATTTGCAATGCATTCCGCTGTCATATATAAATTTTAAAAATTAATTAAAAAAAGAAATTTCATTTTGAACATTTATCCCAGAAAAATGAAGATTCAAGTTCTTGAAAAACATGTATGTGGCTGGGCAAAGTGGCACACATCTGTAAACCCAGCAACTTAGGATGCTAAGGCAGGAGTACTGCAAATATTAGGCCAGTCTCAGCAACTTACTAAGATCCTGTCTCAAAATAAAAATAGGAGGGGCTGGTGATGTAGCTTAGTGGTCCTTTTCTGCACTATCTAATATTTGAATAATGTGTTCTAAAATAAAGTACTAGAATAATTATGATGGTATAGGGTTGGATAGAGAAATATAAGTTACCATATGTGGAAGGATTAATGATTAAGGCTGGCCAGGTTCTGTGCTAAGCCAAAACCATTCTGGCTCCAACACTAATGGTTTTCTTCACCAGTCTGTACCCAATGCTAAAGTGTCACCCAAAGCAACTACTGCAGTGCCCCGCATGAGCTTCACAAGAGATGTGCTACAGACTAAAGGTGCTTCCCAAAATCATGTTGAAATCTTAACCTCCAATGTGAGGGAATTAGAGAATGAAGCCTTTGAAAGGTGACTGGGTTATGGGCACAGAGACCTCATAAATGGGATTAGCATCATTATGAAAGAGATCTCAGATAGCATGTGAGGACACTGCAAGAAGATGACCATCTATGAACAAAGAACCTGTGCTACCAGACGCAGAATTTATCAGAGCCTTGATCCTGGACTTCCCAGCCTTCAGAAATGTAAGAAATAAATGTTTGTTGTTTATAAGCCACCCAGAAATATGGTATTCTGTTATAGCAGCCTGCACAGACAAGACCAAATATAAATGATAAAAATACTTTCTATCAACATTCTTATTTCCATAATATCTGATCTTAGCAAACTATTAAAAAGAAAAGCATTTATCTACTTTACTTAAATGATTCACACTAAGGTATAAATAAGTGATAGGCTTAAATATTCTCACAAGATATAAAAGCAGTCAGATCAAATGACATCTTAACAGAAATTTTATATTCAGGACTTAATTCAAGTGTCTTTATCTGCTTAATCCAGATGACCTAAAGCTTCCACTCACCTTTTTTTCTGATTCTGGAGTTCCCAGGTATTCTGGAAGTATAGAGATGCAAATTCTAAACTACAAAGTAGTATAGCAGCTTTCATTCCCATAACAATTCATGATCTGTGTGTGGTCTGCTCTCTGTCATACAGGGAGGAAATATCTGGAATAGAGCTTCTGTATCTGACTGAAGCTAATCCAAACCCTAAAGAACCATGGCTCCCCTTCCTCCTGTCCTCTAGTGCTTTAGGGTGGTATCCCTCCTACCTCCCGCCCCAGGAGTCCACAGTCTCCAGTCTCCCCTATCAGAATAGAAAAAGCCCTCAACAAGAAGTGAACTGTCTTGTAACAACTTAAATGCACATAAGGCAACTAGGAGAAACTATAACCATTGGGTTTGACTTGGCCCAATGGAAGGAGTGGAGGCATTATTTTTTATTTTGCCAAATTAACTTGGAAAATGGCTCTAGTACTGACACTGCACTGGAAAAACTCAGTTGAAAAGGTTAGCAGGTTCCCTGGGCTCTGCTCTGCCCTCGACCCTCTTTTAACTTTAATTATTCAGTAACCAAGAGTCTCAAATTCCAATGATACAGATTCCATTTTAAAGTGTTTACTTCCTTGTCCAGGTTGATATCCTTCCCTCTTTTCAGCACGGTCACTTTTTTTTTTAAATCTCCCTCTCTACCTCTCTAATCACAAATAATCTGTGTTTATATCCCAGAGTTCTTATAGCCTCCACCTTGTGAGGAGTAAATCAGAGGCAAATAATATACAGTGGCTACACTGACCTCATAAACACCCCAATTGGAACTCAGATTTAAGGAAGAGAGCAAAGGACCACCACCACCATCCCATTCAGCTGTGTGGCGAGTCGGCTTCCTACCACTATAACAACAAATGACCTGAGATCAGCTTATCAAGAGAAAAGGTTTATTGTTGCTCATGATTTGGAGGTTCCAATCCATAATCAGTTAGCCCTGTTGCTTTTAGGCCTGTGACAAGGCAGAAGCTCACCTTATGGCAAGAAAGCAAAAGGGAGAAAGAAGAAAGAACCCAGGTCCCACAATCCCCTTCGAGGCCACACCTCCCATGACCTCAAAATCTCTCACTAGGTCCCATCTCTTAAAGTCTCCACCAACTGCCAAGAGCACCAAGCTGAGAACCAAGCCTCTAACACAAAGATATTTGGGGGCATTTAAGATACAAACTATAGCAAGCTGATAAAAAATGTGATTCAGTGTTTTTTTTTTTTTTTTTTTTTTAATGGAGGAAGAGAAAGAAGGGTAGGAGAGTGGTTTGGGGGAGAAGGCAACTTAATAACAACCAATAAATAGTTCTCAATATCAGAAAAAAACTGACTGGCAATGATTGCATGCTGTAGAAGAAAATGGGAAAGAAAAACTTCCAAAATTGGATATTAATATTAATTCTAATCATATGCGCAAAAAGCTTTTACTTTCTGCCTAACTATTATGTAAAATAATAAAAATGCATATCATAAAAGATGTCAACTAATTTTGTTTCACTTAATGTGACTACAAACTTTCCATCAACTCCTGCCTCTGAGTCTCATTCATTGTCATGTGCAAATTTTAGCAGTAATTCCTTTTAAAACTTAAAAACATTTCCAAGATACCACATTATCATACTAAAAGAAAAATTAGCAATTTAATACTCCCAGCTCTCTGATTACCCATCCTGCAATTACAGTTATTTCTTCTAGTTTTTTCCAGGTTCAAACTATTTCACACCTAGTTTCTATAATAATTTCCCCAAAACATTTTATCACTTCCCACTGATGAAGCACAAATGAGTTCACAACATGCAGCACCAAAATCAAAACTCGCAAGGCAAGGTGGTGCATGTCTGTAATCCCAGACACTCCAGAGACTAAAGCAGGTAGATTCCAAGTTCAAAGCCAGGCTCAGCAAGTTTTCAAGGCCCTAAGCAACTTAGTGAGACCCATCTCAAAATAAAAAGGGTTAGGTGTGGAGATCAGTGGTAAAACAACCCTGGCTCAATCCCAGTACCCCATTAAAAAAAAAAAAAAATCCAAACTTTTAAATGACTCAGTGAGGTGGTGCTCAAATTAATTCACAACAAAAGAAATGGACCTAGAGATCAAAGGTCAAACAATTTGGTGACACAAGGGACACAGAAACACAGATCTTCTCATATATTCCTGGCAAAATAGTGCATCTACAAAGGTAAGTGTGGTAATATCTATCAAAATTATAAAAGCAAGTACCTTTGATCCAAAATCCTACTGCTAGGAATTGTCTAAGTCTGCCTCACCACTATGTGTGAAATAACATACACCAAATTATTACTTGCTATATTATTATAACAGAAAAAAACTGAACAGTAAAATTGTAATAATAGCAAACACTATCCAACACTTAGTTTCATGCCAGACACTGTCCTCAGCACTTCGCACATTTCTTCATTTAATCCTCTCACCGACCCTATAAAGTGGAGCTAGTAATATCCCCATTGTACAGATGGGAAAAAAGAGGCCAAGTTAAAATAATATGAAGTCAAAATGCTAGTCTGGAGCCAGAAATTGAACCCAAGTAGTCAAATTCCAAAGTCTTTTTCCCATTACAATTTACTGAACCACCTAAATATACATCAATAAGGCAGTGATTTCTTAACATAAATGAAAATCCAACAGAACGCAGTAGCACACGCCTATAAAACCAGCTACTTAGAAAGGTGAAGCAAGGATCACAAGTTCAAAGCCAACCTGGTCAATTTAGGGAGAACCTGTCTCAAACATAAATAAATAAATAAATAAATAAATAGGGCTGGAGATGTTGCTCAGTGATAAAAGAGTGCTCCCGGTGCAAACCCCAGTACTGCAAAAAGAAAGAAAAAATATCATTTGTGTAAAAAAGATGGGGAAGCACATTTCTACATGGGGTATTTCTGAAGAACACATATTAAACCTGATGATACAAGTCAACTTCATGGAGGAGAAAACCAAATAGCTAAAGAACAGGAATAAAAGGAAGCTCTTTAGGCTTAGTGGGGCATGGTGGCCCAAGTCTATAGAACCAGCTACTTAGGAGGTGGAGGCAGAACAATCACATATTGAAGACCAGCCTGGCCAACTTTAGAAGATCCTGTCTCAAAATAAGACAAAAAGGGCTGAGGATGTTGCTCAAGGATAACACACCCTTAGGTTCAATCCCCAGTAATACTACCAAAAAAAAAAAAAAAAAAAGGAAGCCATTCTAATGTGTCACCTTGTACCTTTAAACTTTGAAACATATGAATCTGTTACCTATACAAAAACAACCACCTTTTAAAATGGAAAGGATAGTGAGGACCTGAAATAAGACAAAGACAGTAGAAACAATGTAAGAAATTAGTTAGAAAAACAAAGATTTTTTAAAAATCCAATTTCCTGCATCTATCCTTTAAAGCTGACCCTCTTCCTCACTCTCTGCACCAACTTCTCTTTAACGCAATACAGACATTTTATTCTAGCTGAACCAATCTGCCTGCCAATCCCAACAAATCAGCTTTTTCCTCAAATCCACAATTCTCTCTGCAAAATCTAGCTCTAAACTTAAAAGCCACCCACCTATTGTGCTAGTTAGCATCTTGTATGTTTATCTATACCAGGGATAGCAAACACCAGCACTCATGCAATCAGGACTCCTACCCATGACAATAAGCACTGCTCAGTGATCACAGTACCCTTTTTCCACTAAATCCAGATGCTGCCTCTAACTCTCCTCAGTGCAGTGTTCCAGGAAGCCACTATTACAGACACAGCTGGCCCATGAATAAAACCTTTGACCAAATTGTCTTGATAGATTTCATGCATATTTATTTACATATATTCCATTTTGTTCTGAAAAGGATTGAAGATATAGCAATACATGAATGTAAGAAAAATTAATAAATTATAAGAATAAAGTGAAAAATCAAAAAGGGTGCTAAGGAAAAGGCTAACACATGCACAGCATGAAACCTATCTACTCATTCAGGAGTGGGGGGCAAATCTAGCTTTGGCAGCTAGAAGCCTTCACAAAAGGAAAGCCCAGTCCACAGACCAAGTGATAAACAGAAGAAAACTCACAAGGAGAGTTATTATTCTTGGTGCTTAGGCCATACAGCAATTTTTATAAAGCAGAGAGAGCTCTATAGAATGACCAAGACATAAAGACACATAGCCAAAAGGCTAGGCTGTTTCTGATAGCATCCCTCAGGAGAGCCCTTTGGCACATTACCAAAGCTCAATTCAACAAAATTGATTTTACAAAGAACAGGCACAAGTTTTCACAGTCCTCTGTGCTTTTACTTGGTTTCCTCCTTCATTGCCTCCCTAATTAGATTACAAACACTTTGAAGACAAGAATCATCTCTTCTAATTCTTACATATAGTTCCAAGGTGTTTTGCATTCTACAAAACAAGCATTCAGTGTCAGCAAGAATTTGCATAGTGCAATTCCAACCTACTCCAATAAAAGCTCCATAACCTAAACATGGTGATTCCCACATTCCTACTAAATAAGTAGGCTAAAATGAAGCCTCGATGGATAGACTTCTAAACCTTCTTTGTGATTACCAAATAAAAATCTCATTTGTGATATCCTAACTGCGTTTTTAGTTTTGCATATACCAAGCACAAAGCTTGCAGAAGTACCAAATCAATATCACTGAATCTGATCCAATAAACTGAAACTCATAAGCAAAAGCTTTAGCAAGCCCTATTAAAGGAAAGACAATATTACTATCTTTCAAGAATATAATCAATAACTCTTTTACAAACCAGCTGACAAAGGCATGTTCATTGGTTCATTTTCTACATGACTCTGCAAGAACTCTAGAAGACAATGAATTATAACGCAGATTTTCTCTACTTCTTTCCAAGAATCTGCAGTTTCTGCAAACATCAAACTGCCAGAGAAAGGTACTTCCCAGCTCTACACACACACACACACACACACACCACTATCAGACAAGCTTATATTTCCTTGTATGACTATCACCTACCCCCTCTTTTTTACCTTGTCATACTGGAAATGCAATGAGGACTAAGTAATAAATTATTGAGGTAAAGGGATATGAGCAACATAAGTATAAAAACTTAAAATTACCACTCTTAACCATAGGCATTAAGGCACATTAACAATCCTGTATTTAATATTCATGGAAACCATTAATAAATAAGCAGTTTCGCCTTACCCTGGCTTGGCTGAATATGCACTTAGTATTTCAGTTTACAGTACACTCCTCATTTGGTATTCCCAGTACACAGGAACAGTCCCTTTCATCCCCAGGAAGGGACAGTAGTAATGAATGAAAGAACTTGGCCAAGCCTGCAAAGAGTTAGTTCTCTTACCCTTTTGTTACAAATAAGGAAAGAGGGATCTGAGCAGTTAGGTGATTCATCCAAGCTCCGTGGCTCGTAAGTACAGTACAGACCCAGGATTTAGCCTAATGTTCTAGCAGCCTTATAACAGCAGACCACAGCGGCTCATGTTTGTCCCGTTTGGGAACTCACCACATGAAAACAGTGTTTGACTATTTGAAAACCTATTAAATACCAAACACTATACTAATCTCTTTTCCTCATAACTACCCTATAAAGTAGGTGTTGTTATCCCATTTTACAGAGAAATTAACCTGTCCAAAGTCACAAGGCTAGCAAATTATAATGTAAAATAATCCCAAAGAGCACAAGAGATCTAGGGAGGTGGCCAGTGGTAGAGCATGAGGCCCTAGGTTCAATCCCCAGCACCACAAAAACAAAACAAAATTAAAAGACCGCCAGTATTTGGAAATCACTGTCTACCAAAAAATTAAATCTAATATAGTGGGAATGTGTCTGCCTATTTGCTGGCACATTCCTAGCTCCACCATTCAATTTCCTTAAATTTGTTCCTATTAGGCCAAAATGTAAATATAAAACCACAGTAACTTGCATTCATATAGCATGATATAGTTTATGCTAGAATTTTTTCATTTTTAGAAGATGTAAATACTGAGCGTTTTCATACATTACCTCATATCTCATCTAATACTTTGAAGACTCTTGTGAGGTAGGAACTAATGCTTTGCAGGTGAGAAAACAGAACTTTGCAGAGGATAAAGTAACCTGCTTAAGGTTATACAACTAGTAAAAAGATGCATTGGACTTTATCCTGGCCTAAGTGAAAAGCCCATATACTGTTACCTACACTGAGTCATTTAATCATTTACTTCCGTCAACTGACTCAAAATGAAACAGAAAAACAAGTGCCTGCCGAAACCTAATAGAACAATAAAAACTGGAAAAATTAGAAAGGTCATCTCAGATAGTTTCCCTCCCCCACAGTTGTCAGGTGATTTCTAATAAACATTGAAAGGGCAGACATTTCAAACTATTCCATAACACAGAAAAAAGCAGAAAGTGTAAATGGGAAAAGGAACTGAACAGATACTTCACAGAAGAAGAAATACAAATGGTCAACAAATACATGAAAAAATGTTCAATATCACTAGCAATCAGAGAAATGCAAATTAAAACTACACTGAGATTGCATCTCACTCCAGTCAGAATGGCAATCATCAAGAATACAAATACAGGGAGGAGGTTAGCAAGGATGGTGGAATGTGATGAACATCATTTACCATGTATGAAGACACGAATTGGTGTGAACATACTTTATATACAACCAGAGATATGAAAAATTGTGCTGTATATGTGTAATAAGAATTGTAATGCATTCTGCTGTCATTTATTTTTAAAAAATCAATTTAAATTTTTTTTTAAAAAAAGAATACAAATACAAGTAACAACCGGGTGTAGCACACACCTGTAATCCCAGATGCTCAGGAGGCTGAAGAAGGAGAATCTCAAATTCAAAGCCAGCAACAGCAGAGGCGCTAAGCAACTCAGTGACACCCTGTCTCTACTGAGTGCCCCTGAGTTCAATCCCTGGAACCCAACCCGTGCCCTGCCAACCGCAAAAAAAAAAAAAAAATACAAGAACAAGAAATGTTGGTGAGGATGGAGGGGAAAAGGTAAGCTCATAAATGCTGGGTGGGACTGCCAACTGGTGCAATCACTCTGGAAAGCAGTATAGAGATTCCCTGGCAAACTTGGAATGGAAACACCAATTGACCCAGTTATCCTACTCCGCTGCAAATACCCAAAGGACTTAAAATGAGCATACTATAGTTATATGGCCACATCAATGTTCATAGCAGTTCAATTCACAATAGCTAAGCTACAGAACCAACCTTCAACAGATGAATGGACAAAGAAAATGTGGTACATATACATAAAAGACTAATACTCAGGCATAAAGAAGAATTAAATTATGGCATTTGACAGTGAATGGATGGAACTGGAGATTTTCAAGTAATATGCAGATGCCAACTCACAATGGGTGGTGAGAGGTTTCCAGATTGATTAAACAAGGGGAAATGGGAGGAAGGGAGGGAGAATGGGAATGGGAAAGAATAGAATTAATTGGACATACCTTTCCTATATTCCTATATGAATACACAACCAGCATAACTCCACATTATGTACAATCACAAAAATGGAAAGTTATACTCCATATATGTATGATATGTCAACATACACTCTACTGTTATGTATAACTAACATAAGTTGAAATGAAAAAAAAATAAACTGATTACAAAAAGGGGGGGAGTACCCCATTCATCCATAAGGGCTGGCTTATTCTTGACACTAAAACCAGGCAAGGATAACCAACTTAATAGCAAACATAAATGTGTTTATCCTGTGTAAATACAGATGCAAAAGTATCAACACACTGTAGTCAAAAATGAAGGGCTACATATGGTATAATCCCATGTGTAAAAGAAAAACCATTCTGAATACACAAATTGCAGGATATGAAATGTGCATTTGTATGTACATATGACCTTGATATGAAATGTGTATTTGTACATAATCATGCACATGCACAAAGTCAAAAATACAGGTTTGGAAATATAAATCACTAACTGTAGATATAGTTGTTATTTAAGACAAAGTGGTCCTAGTGGTGAAGAAAGAAAAGAAACAGGAAGCAAAGGGAGGTCTCCAGTTTTTATGTACCCATAAATTACTTGAATTTTTGTATTTAACATGTATTGTTTCACAATTAAAATTATATAAATTAAAAGCAAATTCTAAATATACTTTTCCTTTATCTCCTTAACTTATGATAGCAAAAACTAATTATTTTACTCACTATCTGCTTATTCATTCCTTAAACACTTAGGGTACAACTTCTGTGCAAGGGTACTGAGCTAGGTATCTGGAAAACAAATGTGTGACAGTTATCAGGTAATTAGAATCTCTCATAACGATTACTTCCTTCCGTAAGATATAATATTGAGTTTTAACTCAAATTCTAATTTTTATCACTTTAATCTTTTAGATCATTCCATCTCTAGAATTCTACATTTTCTGAAATTTATAATGCTTTTCTTCTAAAAAATTTTTTTTTAAGTAGCAGATAATTTTTCCATTTTTTTACTTAAAAAAATGCATCTGTAGTAATTCAATTCAATTCAATGCTGGACAGTGGTATGCCAAGATGAATAACTAACACATGGCTCTACCTAGTTTCTAAGGAGCTAATAATTCTGCATACATGTCTGATGTAGAGTTGTATATAAAAACTGAAATAAGTACCTATCAGCCTGTACTTCAGAGTCAAACTGGCAAATCGCCCTCTTCAAAAATAAAAGTTAATTTCAGTTTAACCCCCCAAAATCTTAATGTTTATACAAAAGGTAATGCCTACTTTACCATTAGAGGAAATCAATTAATGGGAAAATAAAGACCATGGAAGTTGCAGAGGAATGGAATTTCAGTGAAAAGGAATGGGTTCTATTCTCAGCTACATCACTAGAAAGCTCTTACCAAGTTAGTCACTTTGGATCTGTTTCCACCCTATGGCATTCACATCGACCTTATTAGGACAGAAGAAAACAAATATTTGAAAAAAGCATAACAAAAATCTGGTGAATATGGGGCAGTGTGGCCATAGCACCTACTTCTTTTTCATTTGATTTAATTTTTTATTTATTTTTCCCCCATTCTGTCACTGATTAGCCAACGATTTCACAAACACAATGTAACTTCTGTATCCCTTATCAAGTGAAAAGAATGCAGGAAGTAGAGTGAGAAGTTTATAGTCAGACCTTCTTACTAGTTATAAGCTTAAAAAACAAGCTACTGAATTTCTTTGCACTTTCTTTTCTTAGCAGCAGATCAGATAATACCTTATAGGGTTATTGATAAGATTAAATGAGAAAATACATGTGTAAAACATAAACTTAGAAACCATTACAAATATTTCCCCCAAAGCAAATGTACAACAAAACATGAAAAGATACAATACAAAAGAAAAACCACAATGAGACACCACTTAACAGCCACTGGGATGGCAGCCATCAAAAAGTCTAACACTAACAAGTATTGGCAAGAAGTGGAGAAAACAGAACCCTCCTACACTGGTGGTGAGAATGTAAGATATACGGCAGCTATGGAAAACAGTTTAGCAGTCTCAAAAAGTTAAATAGAATCAACATCTAAAACTCAGCAGTTCCTCAGTGAGATACATAGACATGAAAACATATGTCTACACAAAAACATTTATAAATAAGAGTTCACAGAAGCATTCTTTGTAATAGCCCAAAAGTGGGAATAATATAAATGTCCATTAACTGATGAACAGATAAACAAAATGTGGCACAGTCACAAAATGGAATATAATTCTCCATTAAAATCAATAATATGGGTGAAACCTGAAAACATGTCAAGTGAAAGACACAATGGGCCACACATTGCGTGATTCCATTTATATGAAATTCCAGAATTGGCAAATCCACAAAGACAAAAACTACATAAATGTTTGCCAGGTTCAAGAGAGGGCTGAGAAATGGCAGTGACAGGTCCAGGATAAGGGTTTCCTTTTAGGGTGATAAAGGTTTCCTTTTTTTTAATACCTTTGTTTTATTTATTTATTTTATGTGGTACTGAGGATCGAACCCAGTGCTCATGCATGCAAGGCAAGCGCTCAACCACTGAGCCACAACCCCAGATCCAAATGTTCTTGAATTAGTGTGATGTTTATATGATCTTGTGAACACAATAAAAGTACTGAAATATACAATGAATTCTATGGGGCTAGGGTTGTGGCTCAGTGGTAGAGCACTTGCCCCAACACCACATGTAAAATAAATGAATAAAATAAAAGTCCACCAAAAAAAAAAAAAATGAATTCTATGACATATAAAATATATTTCAAAAAACTACTACAGAAATTCAAGTTTCTGCTACTTTTTATTAGTTTAAGTATCCTGCTTTTCTCAAGAGGTTGCTCCTGTTGCTTCTAATAGCCATAAAGCTCTTTGAAGTTACATATCAAGCAAATGAATGGTATTTTTAATAAATTACAACTATTATGCCAATAAAACTTTCTACAAATCAGATTAATATGAAATAATTTCACTTATTCCCCCCAAAGTGTCCTTTATTAATACTGTGTTTAGGGAGTAGAAATAGTTCAAGGAGTCCTAACAGAATACATCTAAAAGATAAAAACTGTGACACTCTGTTTTTTTTCATTAGGGTCTATTTAGTTTCCAGATATATCCTTTGTAAGATTATCTGTTCAAAATGTCATTAAATGCCCATCAATCAGCTCAACTCCCAGTAGATGAAACTTTTCAACATCTATTTACCATTTTCTATGGTCTTCATTCTGCTGCCAGAATTCCAGTCCATTATTAGATCCCCTATCTCTTCCATCAAGTACTCCTCCAATCATTACTCACAGGTGTTAGAATGCTTGTTTTAAATGTAATATATTCTTTTTTTCCCCTTAATGTTAGGGAACTTATTAGAAAAGGCCCAATTTTTTAAGGTTAAATTTAGCCCAGAAGGTTTGAATAAATATTCAGCAAAATAACTTCCTAGAATTTGGGATATAAAAACAATCAACAGAGTTGTGTAATGCTTTCTACCTCCTTTGGGAATTTTTTTCATGTATTTAGTCATGGGGTAAAGACAGTCACCAACTTCTGTCTTCAAAAAGTATTATGCATAAAAGCTTCCTGGTTCTAGAACAAAGAAGTATTTTATTGCTCAAAGCAAAAGGAAGAGATTTTCCTTCTATTTAGTATTGTTGCACCAAAATAGCATACCAATGAAAGGAGCTAGGTATTGGCCTGCCCCAAGGTATGTAAATAAAGATAAATTGTTCTTTATTATGTATTGGGGGGTGGGGGGGAGTCTCAACACTAAGAACATAAGATTTATTGCCAGGTGAGGTGGTTTAACCTGCACCAGTAATACCAGCGACTCTGGAGGCTGAGGCAGGAGGATCACAAGTTGAGGAGACCCTGTATCAAACTACAAAATAAAAAGGGCTGGGATGTAGCCCAGTGGTACAGCACTCCCGTTCAATTCCCAGTACCACTAATAATAACACCAACAACATTTATCAAACCATAGAAAACCGTATGGGTTAAGATTTTCAACATGGAGCATACTTTAAGAGGCAATTTTAATTTGAGGAATTGCCAAACTATGCTGGGATGCATGGTAGGTACGCTTGATACAGGAAAAAAACGTGAAGAAAGGGATGACTTATCAAACAACTGCTATCCAGTTGCTCCCTCAACAGCACTCCCAACTTCTCTGGATGATGATGTCTGTGTATGACAGAAAGATGCCAAAGCACCAAGGGAACCACAGGGGCTGTCACGGCAGCAGTAAGTCCAAGCCGGGCAACCCAGGGTGAAATCTGGCCAGTACCCCCAAAGAGCTGGTCAGAATGCGGCTCTTTTCTCAATATGCGTCTGCCTAAATTATAAAAAATAAAGACAGAACCACACATTCCGACCAATTCGCCCTCTCCCTCCCCTTTGTGAGCCCACCACAGGCTGGAGGGACATTAACCTCCCGCAGGCCCTGGGAAGCCAAGCCCCACGCCGCGCGGGAGGCGTCCAGGGTCCTCCGGCCGTGTCCCCCACCCACCGGTCAGGGCTGGTCACCGGTCACACAAAGGAGCCGGCCATAGGCGCTGGACACCGGGGCTCGCCCCGCAGCCGGGCGACCCCTGTGCCCCCTGCACCCCGGGAGGGCGAGACCCGCCGGAAAATACGGGTTAACGCCCGAACCTGTTGCACGATGCGGGTCCCTTTCACCCAGAAAAAGAACAAGGGCGCTCCGGGGGGGAGGAGCGCGCGGCCCCCGGTTCCGCCGGCCGCGACCGCACCCGGCAGGCGGCGCGGAGGTAGGGGCTGCCCGCGGGGCTCCCACCTCAGGCGCTTTGTCTGCGGCGGCGGCGGGGACAGCAGGGGAGGTGGGGGCCGCGGGGGCGGGGAAGCCGGGGGCGCGGGCCGCGCGGTGGAAGAAAGCTCGGCCGCCGCCGCCGCCGCCACCGCCACCCGCCCGCGCTCGCCGCCGGCCGCGGGGCCTGCGCGCTCCTGCCGCCTGGCCTCGCGGCGGCCACACTCACCTGGCTGGCGCTGGCGCTGGCGGCCGGCGGCTCCGGGGCGTTGGGGAGGACACCGGGACGCTAGCGAGGCGCGGGCGGAGGCGGAGGGCGAGGCGGGAGGAAGGCGGGCTGGGGGCGGAGCGGGCCCAGGCGGCGGCGGCGGCGGCAGCGGCAGCAGCAGCTCCAGCTCCAGTCACTCGCGGCAAATCGCGTCCCGGCCCCTCCGTGCGTCATGCGGGGGGCGGCGGCGCGGGTGGCCTGGCCACCTCCCGGCACCCGCGGGCCGACCCGCGTCCGCGCGACCTGGCGTGCTCCCGGGTGGCTGCGGCGTAGCTACCCCGCCCGGCAAGGGAAGAGGGCGAGACCCGGAGTCCCAAGGGGGCTCGGGGGCTAGGGGCTGGGGCCTGGGCGAGGAGGGGTCTCTGACGCACCCTGCAGTCCCCACCCTCCGGAGCCCCAGCTCCCCAGCCCGGGGCAGTGTGGGTTAGTGGAAAGAGCGGTGGACCTGGGGTCAGAAGTGTGGGCTTAGGAAGGGCCACTGCTTGACACCTTGGCAAGTCATTTATTGCCGTGGCCTCATCCTGAAGTATGTAGAGTCCAATAGATTACCAAGGTCTATCAAAAGTCGAACATGCTAGCTAGTACCCTCTAACGGGAGACGCCAGAAAGGGGCTGTGTGGTATGGCTGAAGGATTCTGGCAGCTGGGGGAAAAGGGTTGCGGTGAGAGGCAGGGCTCTATTCAATATGGTTGTTTTGCCATGAGAATCTTTCTATTGGACACTCCAAAATTAATCCACAAATGGAGCTTTCTGATAATGATTACTTCCCTGTCTTTACCAACCCTACTTATTTTTCTCCAAATGTACTGACTTCAAAGTACTCTTTTCATTTTATTGCACAAATCATTTTTTTGTCATTTCCTGATTTCAGTTCAAGTCATCAGCTAATCCCTACAAAACCACAGTGGCCATGTGGTCCCAATCCCAGGCCTTCACAGAACTCACACTTGAGTATCACCTAGTTCCAATAAAGTCTTGCCATTCCAACAACTAGCACCACATTTCTCTCCTTTAAAAGTCTCTGTTTGAAAATTCCACGCATCAGCTGGGAGCAGTGGCGCATGCCTGTAATCCCAGCAACTAGACATGCAGAAGCAGGAGAATCACAAGTTGAGTCCAGCCTATGCAACTTCGGGAGACCTTGTCTCAAAATCTAAAATTAAAAAAGGGTTGGGACTGTAGCTCAGTGGTAGAATGCCTCTGGTTTTCAATCGCCAGTACCAAAAAAAAATAAATAAATAAATCTCACAGATGAACTCTTCCTCATAATTGTGTGACTGACAATCTGTTTCTACTACTTTAACCTCTTTGCCATTGTTTGCACCAAGCCTTTCTAATTTCACTTCTGCTTCACTTCCATGTAACTACCGAAGAATAGTCCCAAGATACTGAGCCAAGCTTGATACTTCTCGAAAATCCTCAGAAGCTCTCCATCTCTGAGGCTGACTCAGGGTCAAGCCCATGACCATGGCAGACAAGACATTTATAATCTGATTTCCTTGAACCCTTCAGCTCAAGCTCTACCTCCCACCATATCCACTTTTCACAGGTGAACAGACTTTTTCTTCATCGTTTCTCCCATCTGAAACCCATTCCTCTTTTAACTGTTCTTGAAAATAATGAAAACAGTGCATCACTCTTTGGAATCTTCCCTGACATCCCACCCTTTCACCATGCCCACATCTTCTGCCCACACACTCAATTAAATATTCTTTCCTCTCTGCTCTTATGAAGCCTTTTTACCTATTCTCAGTGATAATCCTTAGCACTTTCTTTCCCACCCCACACCCATGCTTTCTTTGGTGGTCTTTTCTTCCTAAACTGTGTGTTCCCCAAAAGATAGGGATTTTTGTCAAGTTCATTTTTGGCTCCTCAGAACATAGCACAGTGCCCATCACAAAGAAGGTTCTCTGTTTGTTGAAGTGTTGAAGCATTATCCATTTCAACAAGTAGATATTAAGCAACTACTCAACAAGAAATGCAATGAAATCCATGAGTTGTGTTCTGTAACTTTCCCTGTGTTCTGGTCTTCATTTCTCTACTATGTGGTATTCTCTGCTTATCATTTTAAACATTGTCCACTACCACTCACATTCTTTGCTTATCCTAAAAAAGCAAGAGCTTGCCAAACAATCCATTTTAGTAATTCACAAAACATCCCTGCCCTTCCTTTTTCCATTCCCTCTGGTTCCATATCTCATCACCCAGTTATCAGATGAGGGCCAACTGCTAAAACAACCACCACTACCACAATAGCAAAAACATTGACTGTAAATTCAAAGAAAATGAAGTTTGGGTGCTACATCTTCTGATAACTTCTGAAACAAATTCAGCTCAATCACTTAAATTCATTAAGCCTCACTTTAGGCATTTCTTTGGCTCTATGATCAGCATGTATTTTTAACATTTTGCCATGTCACCTAAAAATGAATCCTATACCCCAAGTATGAGGAGAGGAGTAGAGGAATACAATTTTCTACTCCTAATGATAATATTTCAAAATTTCAACTTGATATCACATTAATATTTTTCTACCACCCCATTCTGTTGTTCATAAATACCAAGTTATCACCAAACATAAACAAAAATAAACCCAAATCTTTTTTGTTTTTAATATATATATATATACATATATATATATATATATATATATATATATATATATGAAACTATATCTCAGCCAGGTGTAGTGGTGCATGCCTGTAATCCTAGAAGCTTGGGAGGCTGAGGCAGGAGAATCCTGAGTTCAAAGCCAGCCTCCAGCAATGGGGAGACACTAAGCAATTCAGTGAGACCCTGTCTCTAAATAAAATACAAAATGAGGCTGGAGATGTATTTCAGTAGTCAAGTCTCCTGAGTTCACTCCAGGGTACCAAAAAAAAAGAAAAAGAAAAAAAAAATGTATCTCCTCCAATTTGAATTTGTTTTTAATAATTGAGGGCAGATCTTTACATTTATTTCTCTTAAGTGTCCCTTTGGAAGTTACACACTAGAAGTCCCTGCCAACTAGAAGTCACTGTGAGATCAGAATAAAATTTTTAAATATTCTAGGTTGGGGACAAAAGGCACTTCAAGCAATAAGTTTCTAAATTCCTAATTTCTTGCCTACAATTTCCCTTGAACTATTTTTAAACCACATTTACATGCCATTTAAATTTATAACTTCTCACATTCGTCTGATTTTATTTTTGTAATACATTAATATTGAAAACACTTTTTGTGAGTGTGTTCTATACATTGTTCTCTTGAGACTTCACCAAGGTAAGACAGACAGGTCTTACTAATGCTATGTTCCTGAAACTTAGCAGGTTTGGGTAGCTGCTGAGCATCTACACAGCACCAAAGTCAGCTTTGTGGAGAAACTAATGGCCCTACAGCCCTTCCTGCAAGAGTGGCCCCAGGCTATACTCTTTTGCGCTGTGTGCCTAATCCCTGAATCACTCTCAGTAGCTGCGGGGTGGGTACTGACCTTTATGCATATAAGTCATATCCATTCAAAAAATAATCTGAGAAGATGAGTGTGGGAGTGTATACTTGTAATACCGACTCCTTGGGAGGCTGAGACTGAAGGATCACAAGTTCAAGTGCAGCCTCGGTCCCTGTTCTAAACATAAAAATAAAAAGGGTTGGTTGTAGCTCAGTGGTAGAGGTCTTACCTACCATATGCAAGGTCCTGGATGTGATCCTCTCAGCACTGCAAAAAAGGAAAGCAAATTGTCAAAGTATTATTTTAAAATGCAAAGATATACTATTAATTTTAATAATCCATAGTTAATACAATATTAAACTTTTAAAAATATTGAATACTTTTTTAAACAATTTTTTATTGTTGGTTGTTCAAAACATTACATAGTTCTTGATATATCATATTTCACACTTTGGTTCAAGTGGGTTATGAACTCCCATTTTTACCCCATATGAGTATTTTTATTAAAAATTACTGAGTACCCAATTTATCAGTTTTTACGTTTGACATCTTAATTTTCAGCTGAAAATTTATTTCACTGAGGTAGGTATAATGACCTGGCTTTGTTTTTAAATGTACTTTCATGATTCTGAAATTATATAAATTATATATATATATTTAGTGTGGGGGTCTTTGTTCTTTTGCTTTGGCCATAAACAGTTCATCACTGAAACAAAAGTCTTTAGACAGCAATACTTTACCAAAGGTCAACATAGTTTACATTCACTCCTGTGGGGTAGTTTTATTTTCTCCCATCACATTCACAAATCTGTTGGGTAGGGCTGGGGCTGTAGCTCAGTTGGTAGAGCGCTTGCCTAGCATGTGTGAAGCACTGGGTTTGATCCTCAGCACCACATAAAAATAAAATAAAGGTATTGTGTCTGTCTACTATAAAGAATATTTTTTAAAAAAATATTTTGGGTAAACAGGTAAAAAGCAAAAAGCTGTGTTTGAAAATCAACAAAGCTGCCAGGTGTAGTGGTGCACACCTGTAATCCCAGCCACTTGTTAGGCTGAGATGGGAGGATCACAAATTTGAGACCAGTCTGCACAATTTATTGAAAGGTTATCTCAAAAAATAAAAATAAAAAAGTGCTTGGTATATAGCTTAATGGTAGAGCCCTTGCCTAGCATACACAAGACCTTGGGTTCAATCCTCTGGTCTTTATATCTGCCTCAGTGAAAGAAATTTTCAGCTGAGGATTGAAAGTAAGAAAGAAGGAAAGAAAGAAAAAAATAAAGAATCAAAGTCTTTTTCTAACAAAGCTAACTTCTTTATCCAGTTGTAAAATCAAAGGACTTTAAAGCTGGAAGACACCCCATCTATTCCAAAACCCTCTTTTTCCAGGGATTCAGATAAATTAGTTAAGTAACAAACTCAACTCTAGAGTTAATAAACAAAATATCCAAGACTAGAATCCAGGCCTCTTGGCTACTGGTTGATATGAACAAAACGTATGTGAATATTTGTAGTATCAACTGAATGTATAT
The DNA here is from genome assembly GCF_047511675.1 of Marmota flaviventris. Taxonomy (NCBI): domain Eukaryota; kingdom Metazoa; phylum Chordata; class Mammalia; order Rodentia; family Sciuridae; genus Marmota; species Marmota flaviventris. The sequence continues at coordinate 53,769,095 of NC_092508.1, read as the reverse complement.
AAATAGATATCATATATAACTTAGGCATAATACAGGTATATCTCTTTCACATCAATGTGCTTTTAAATTATTGAAAGTAATAGAAAATGAAGTAAAATTTTAGACTGAATTTCCTAATTTCAATGATCAATTCACTGTCACTTTTAATTAGCATAAGCTTTTTACTTGATATTAACAAAGGAGGCCAAGTGAAAAGCAAAACATTTAGGCCAATTGTTTTATAAATGCTTCTGGCAATATATAATTCATTACATAATATAATACAGTAAACTGGTTATGCCAATTTTCTATCGTTGTCACCAATAAAACTTCTGCCGGTGCTATCAAATGTCAATACAATGTGTTCAAATGAGTGTTTCTGATTCAGAGCTCTTCTTTTGTAAGTGCCAAAGCCAATCCAAACTGGACTGGGGTGGAGGAATGATGTATTTCTGGAACAGTAGTGAGGTAGCTCAGAGCACTGAAGGAAGGATTACATTTCTTCCAAAACCAAGGACCCAAGCAAAAATCAGCATGTTTCTTATTGCTCCTTCTGTCAAATCTGTTCCTCTCAGATTTGTTTTCAATCTAACAGCAAATCAGTCTGTTTCAGATTATAAGGAGCAGAGCACTAGATAGCAAAGGCAGTAAATCTTCCAATTTATAGATAGTTCATGCAGAAAAAATATTGAGTAGCTGATATTTTGGATCACAGGAAAGTCTACAAATTGTGGCCAGTAAAACAAGACTGGTTGAGGTATAGAGGGCTGGGCAGCTTAATAGGTACCTCCAGTTGTGCAAAGAAGTTTACTCCTAAGGAGATAAGGGCATTGCCACAAGAAGGAGAGAAAAGTGTGCACCAGGCACATAAAACAGCTAATACAGGGTCCACTGCAAGATGTGTGCTTCTCTAAGTTTCACACTAGAAGGGTGATTTTTGTGAAATAATTTATTGTCCACTCAAAAACTAAAATTATAATGTGAATCACTCCTATCTTATCCTTTTATATTAAAAACCTATACTCAAATATTTTTTCTGGCTTGTTGATGCTCCTTTAAAACTAGCCTAGAAAAATTCTTCATTACATTCATAACAGCGGTAAAAAAATACAATTTTGCTTGATCAGACCATTTTTCCTTATTACATGAATTCCAGGTCTAAAAAAATTAAATCTAAACATATTTTATTCAATGCTGAAAAAGGTAAAATACTTGATCATCAAATTCAATCTGCATAGTGAAATATTCAGGTCTTGTTGAAAAGGTATTAGTTACAAAGAGTTCTTCAGTTTCTGTTACATGGTATTTCAATATGGGGCTAGATCCTAGATATTAGTAAGACAGAAAAGAATGTTAAAAACAAGCTGGGTTCAAGTCATAAGGTTCCCTTTTGTTTTTCTAATGTGTTCCAGTCATCAGCCTTCATACAAAGGTCAAGAATATTTACTCCAGCAATCAAGCAACACTTTCTGCCTTGAGCTCTTAAAACCTGAGTCCAGGGACTAACTTGACCCTTCTAACTTTAATTCTCTGGTGGTCAGAAGGGATCTCGTTTGTCTACATTTTTTAAAAAATCTATGTTCTTGAACAAAATAGGGACAAATCACATTTAAAAATAATCCCCACCCATCAGCCAGGCTTCCTCCCCAGCGTCACTCCTTCCAGCTGCACTGGAGAGGTGTGTGAAACTCTGAGACCAGCAGCTGAATGGCAGCTCGTGAGAAGTCCGGAGGAATAAAGTCCTAGGAGGCACTAGCAACACAGAAGCAAAGAATTGATTTGTTTGTGGGATAAAGTGGAAAATGGAAAGAATTGCCTTTTGTATCAATCCAACTTTTCCTCTCCTTCTGAATAAAACATTATTATGTAACAAAGGGCCTTTAAACAATTTCTTTCTTTTTTAAATTGGCAATATGACAAATACAGATTGTGTCATCCTGGGTTAGAGCCACTTCTTAGGGTGTGGAGTTACTTGATTCCAGCACTGTGGATCAGTGTACTCAAAACATGTGACATGAGCTAGGTTCATGCCTTGTTGATATTATGTTAGATTTAGGAAAAGAAAAGAGTGAAAAGTGTCTTTCTCTTTGGGAATTTGAATAAAGAGAGCCACTGAGTAGGCCCTACTTGACCATTTTATTCTGAATCTTAACTTTTTACATTAAAAATTTTACAAATAAACCAATAATATATACTATCTTTCCTAATGATGAAAAAAAAATCATCTAAACATCTTCATGTAAAGTACAGCAGCAAATTTGAAGTAAGAGGTGTTCGTGCTGCAGTAAACAATCCTGGGTGTTTTATCCAAAGAAAATTGTGCCTAGAGGCTGCAAAGGAAGAAGATCCTACTTTAAAAGTGTTTGGAGGGGCTGGGTTGTGGCTCAGAGGTAGAGTGCTCACCTACCATGCATGAGGCACTGGGTTCGATTTTGAGCATCACATAAAAATATAAATCAAGATATTGTTATAAGTAAAAATAAATATTTTTTTAAAGTGTTTGGAGAGTCCGTTTTCAGGCATCAGCTTGGGTATATCCAGGAAGATGGGCTGTACTAATGTCACATGACCAACTTTAAAAAAATACTATTTGGGGAAAAGATGGGAGTGATAAGACTAGGAAAAGGTATTCAAAGATTTCTTTGTTCATGCGACCAAAAAGAGAGTACCAAGACTGCCTCAGAGACCTGGAAACAAAGATGAGGATGTCAGGAGTTTGCTCTTGGTCTAATTAGGAGACAGGAACCTAAAGAAACACTGAATACAACTTGATACATACTAGAGTTGTAATCAAACTCCACCCAAAATGTTACCCTGGACCCAGAGGTAAGTTACTGCTGAGTGCCTAGTGGAGGGTTTACAGAAGATTTGATACTTGATCTGAGTATAGAAGAAAGAGCCAGAATTATCTAGGCTAAACAAGGGAGAAAAAGCAAAAGAATGAGTGGCTGAGAGGTACTGAAGTAAGTGCTGTTTGGAGGAGAATTTCGAGTATTCTTGCTATGGCTGCAAAAATAGAGTATCTTCAAGAGAAGGATCAGAATGAGAAAAGTATGGGGCAGGAATGAGAAAAGCAACAGCCTGCGGAGACCAAGCACAAAATGTAAATGATTGAGGTCCAGAAGGTTTAGGGGAAAATTGCATTTGCTGTGAGCCAGAGCTGCTCTCTGGGGGACTTACAATCTCTCAAATTACTACACAAATTATATTCCTCCCCCCACCATCATAGTCTGAGAAATTGTCTCTTTCCTCACATTCATTCAAATAATGGGTATTCTCTCTCTCTCTCTCTCTCTCTCTCTCTCTCTCTCTCTTTTTTTTTTTTTTTCATTCAACAAGTATTTATTTAGTGCCTGCTCTTGGTAAAGTATGTACTGGGAATTGAGAATACCACAGTAAATAAAACAAAAATTCCTACCTCATGGAACTTACAACTCAGTGAAGGGAAGACAGAAAAATGCATAAAAAGATCAAATGTGCAGTTGTCACAGAGAGGTGCTATGGAGAACAATATAGAAGGCTGAACAAATAGAGAACAGGAAGTAGGTTGGACTTTGTGTGATCTGAAAGGTTTCACCAAGAAGGTAACCACAAAAGGAAGACCATAGAAATGGAGGGAGGGAGTGATGGGGTAGTTCCTCTGGGGGAAGAGGTTTCTAGCAGAGGAAACTACCAATGAAAGACCAGAAGGTGAGCTCATACCTGCAGGGGCAGGAGGTAACTGGAATGGGGTGAGGGGAAAGAGGCTGTGGAGTCTCTTAGGGAATTGTTAAGCCTGAGGCTTCAGCTCTTTCCAAGTTAAAAACTGAACAGTTGCCGGTAAGGGAGTGGTAGGTAGGGTCTGTATTTTTAAAGACTCACTCTCTCTGGCTGTTGTTGACAGCTGAAATAAATGCCTTGGGGGAAGGATAGAAGCACAGAAACCAGCCCAGAGATGAGAGCTACCACTAAGGACAGACAGGATGGTGATTAGGCAAGGAGGGTGGCAGGAAGTGGTTAGGTTCCAGTTTTATGTTAAAGAGAGAGCACCAGGATTTCTTGACAGATTGGATGTGGGATGTCACTAAAAAGGAAATCCAGGGATAACTGAGGTTTTGTGCCTAAGTAATTAGAATGATAACATCCTATTTACTAGGAAGAAGACTGTGAGGGGGAGCAGTCTGGGGAGAGAGGGACTGTAATGTGAATTTAGAGATACCCATCAGACAACAAGCATTATGTTAGCAGGACATGTGAGTTAAGGAAGATACTTGGACTGGAAATGTACACTGGGACTTGGTGTATATATAAATATTAAAACCATGGGACTCAGTGAGATTAACAAGAGCAAGTGTTGAGAGAGGTCTAAAGACAGACACGGTTCTGGAAAATGCCAACACTTAGTGGGAAGATGAGGAGGGATCAGCAAGGGAGACTGAGAAGGAACAGCTAATGAGGTGGACAAAACCCAGAGGGTGTGTCGTCCTGGAAACCAAGAAGAGAAATTTGTCCAGGAGAAGGCAGTGCTTGGCTTGGCTCAGAAATGCCAGTAATGGGGCAAGTGATTAGTCAAGGTTCTCTTTTTGTTTTGTGATGCTGGAGATTGAACCCAGGACCTCAGCACCAAGCTATATTCTCAGCTTTTTTTTTTTTTTTTATGACAGGGTCTTGCTAAATTACCCAATCTGGACTTCAACTGGAATTACCAGCACATACTACCACGATCATATAGTCAGAGTTCCCTAGAGAAAAAGAAGCAACAGGACATACGTATTTCCAGAAGGAAATTGATTTGTAGGATTGGTGCATGTGTTATGGAGGCTGGCAAGTCCGGGATCTGCAGTGTGAGCCAGCAGTTATTCAGGCCTTCAGTTGATTGGTCAAGGCCAATCCACATTATAGAGGGCAATCTGCTTTACTCAGAGTCTACCCTCATATCCTCACAGAAACATCTAGAATAATATTTTCACCTTTTTTTTTTCTTTTTTCAGCCCTGAGGATTGAACCTCAAAGCCTCATAGATGCTAAGCATGTTCTCAACCCTGAGCTACACTCCCAGTCTCCTAGTTTTATCCTTTTGTGCCACTGGGGATTGAACCCAGGGATGCTTACCCTATGTACCACATTCCCAGCATCACCACCCCCCCTTTTTTTTCCCCAGCCCTTTTTATTTTTTATTTTGAGACAGGGTCTCACTAAGTTGCTAAAGGCCTCACTAAATTGCTGATGCTGGCCTTTAACTTGAGATCCTCCTGCCTCAGCCTCCCAAGGCACTATTTTTACCTTTTTCTTTTATTTATTCTTTCTTGCAGTCCTGGGGATTGAACCCCAGAGTACTTTACTACTGAACTACATCCCCAGATTTTTATTTTATTTTATTTTTTTATACAGAATCTCACTAAGTTGCTGAGGCTGGCCTTGAACTTGTGATCCTCTTGCCTCAGCCTCTCAAGAAACTGTAGGTGTGTGCCATTATGTCAGTATTTGACCAAATATCTGGCTACCATGGCCCAGTCAAGTTGGCATATAAAATTAACCATCACAGGGGATGGGCTTGTGGCTCAGTGGTAGACAGCTCACCTAGCATACTTTAGGCACTGGGTTTGATCCTTAGTACCACATAAAAATAAATAAATAAACGTATTGTGTCCACCTACAACTAAATATATATTTAAAAAGTTAACCACCACTGCAAGTAATTTGAAGCTGACCAGTGGCATTGTATTTAACAAAATAGAGGTTATTAATGACTTAGGAAATAGTGTCAATAAAATGGTCAGAGGAGAACATTTGACTGGAAGGGACTCATGAGAAAATAGGAAAAAGATCTTTTCTGCTACAAAATACCATATATTTCTAGACTCATAGGACTTGGGGTAGGGAATGAAGCTGTGGGCTATAAATCCCCAGGGCACATTGACCTGATGCCAGTTGCACAGAGAAAGGGAGCCTGGAGCCAGGCTGAGGGGCTAAGGAAGACCAACTATCTCATGAAGTCCAAGACCTAGAAAGGGGTCACAGTGGTCCCAGGTCAATAGAGGGCATGTGGCTCCACACTGAAGTTTTGGAGAAACACATCCTCAATTTAGGTCACTAGGATTCCTGTAGATTAATAATAACTATAAATATGAGTTCATGATTAATGGTCATAAAATATATAAGCAAGCAAGTTCATGAGCATACCAGAAAAAACAAACATCAGATTTAATCCCCCAAGAGTTTCAAATATTAGAGTTATCAAAGAATATGAAACAACTATTATAAAATGTTTAAAGAAATAAAAGATGGAAATACACACAAAAAAGCAAGAAATAAGAGACTCTTCTCCAGAAATTTGAAAATCATCCAGATAAAGCTCTTAGAAATAAAAAACAGAATTATTCAAGTAAGATTTTTTTAATTGGTTGGTAAGAAACTCATTAGGCACAGCTAAATAAAAATATTAGTGAATCAGAGGAGAAAGATGAAGTGATTATACCAAATGCAGCATAGAAGATAAGCAGATAGAAAATGTGTAAGATGAAGAGAAATAAAAATACTTATATCCCATTACTAGGATGAGAAAAAGAAAGGCCATTTGCCACATGCCTAGCACCAAACAGGTAAGCAGAAGATAAAATCCCTGATGCTCAAGTGAACTGACCCTGATTGGGTACCATCAAATCTTAGATTGATCTGATTAGTCTTTCCTTCTCTGAGAGATGTTGAGGGGGAGCTGGAAAAATGGCAGACCCAGCTTAAGTTCCCCATCCTAGTTATCAATAATGCATGTAATACATAAGCCATGGAATTCTTTTTATTTTTTTTCAATATTTATTTTTTAGTTGAAGTTGGACACAATATCTTTATTTTTATTTATTTATTTTTATGTGGTGCTGAAGATCAAACCCAGGCCCTTGCACATACAAGGAGAGTGCTCTACTGCTGAGCCACAACCCCTGCCCCAAGTCGTGGAACTCTTACAATGTGCATGTTTTAAGATGAGACCGACACCTTCCTATACAACTAATCTTACCATGTGACATCAGAATTGTCCAGTGGATAGTCTTCTTTTATGTCTGTACAAACATTTCATTTTCTTTCATTTATAAAAACCAAAATTCAAAGAATTCTTTCTAGCTTTATCTGCTTTCCTCCTTCCATTCAGTAACTAATTTCTCTGTGGAGAGGGAACTTGAAATGATTATTTATTCACTATTCATTCCCTACTTGCTGTTTCTCAACCAAGTCACTTGAAATATTTCTTTCAAAGTTAACAATGACTACTTAATTGTCAAATGCAATTTGATCTGAACAGTATTTCATACTGTTAACCACTCAATTCTTTTTTCCTTTAATCAACAAACATTTATTAGGATTTTACTCTTCTCTAAAGCAGGCCCTGGAGTAAGAGAAGATATGTTTGCTGAAGTCAAGTGGTTTGCCTCCTATTTATCAAAGGAGACATGTACACAATTAAGTGAAATAAAGAACTGAAGGAAAAAGTAAAACCAGAAACGAAGGAGTCATTACTTGGGCAAAACCCTTATGGTAGATATTTCTGGAAAGAGATTATATGTTGACCAGGTGGATGGGAGACTGGCTATGGTATTATTGAGGCAGAGGAAGCACATGGGCAAAGGCACAAAGACATAAATCATCCAGATACACAAAAAGCACCACAAACCATTCAATAAGCCTGAAATGTATGAACCAAGAAAGGCATTAAAACTAGAATAATGGACAATGAAATATGGTGGGAGGCTTGGGACGCATTCAAAGGAGTTTACACTTTCCCTCATAGGCACTAAACATGGTGCTAAATTGTTCTCCTCCTTTTGCTCCTTCTTCTAAATACATTGTCACTTAGAAATAATACTTCTGCAGGAAGATGGAGGCTGAACTGAGAGGCTATAACACTGGAGGCAGGAGAGCATTTAGGGAACTCTCGGTTTTCAGTGAGAGAGGGTCAGGATCTGAACTAAGAAAAGGGTATCAGGGTCTGAGAGATGCTGAACTGAGTGAATGGCAGTCCCATTAGGAGACAGAGGGGATATAGGGCAGAGGAGCAGTCTTGGGTGATGCTCTCAGAGGAGCATGGGCTGAGGATATTCAAAAGATGTCTCCTCCAACTGATGACCAGGCATGCATTCCTTTTAGTCCACTTTTTTGGGTTTTGTTTGTTTTTTTTTTATAATATTTATCAATTTACTCATTATAAAACACATATCTTTTCATTGCAGATGATTTGAAACATCTTAAAAATATAAAGAAAAAACATCAGGGATCTCATAATGCAGATTTTTACTTATTTTATTTTTTCTGGTGCTAGGGATTGAATCGAGGGGTTCTCCACCCCTAAGATATACCTCTAGCCCAGTTTTTTTTATTATTTTAGTAGTTGATAGATCTTTATTTAATTTATTTATTTATTTATGAGAATCAAACCCAGGGCCTCACACATGCCAGGCAAGTAGTCTACCACTAAGCCCCAGCCCCAGCCACCACCACCCCACCCCCTACCCCCACTTTAATTTTTTATTTTAAAACAGGGTCTTGTTAAGTTCCTGAGGCTGCCCCAAACTTACAATCCTTCTGCCCCAGATATTTTAAAGTATTTTAAAAATGTGAACAATGCATATATGCCCAGTTTTAGAAAATTGTTTCATATCCTAAATAGAATATTATATCCTGATCGTAACATATTTGTACCATGAGCAGTATTTCACATATTTTAATTATGGTGTTTTATCCTGTGAATAAACTCCATTGATGAACATTGAAATTGGCTTAAGCTTTGCTATCAGATATAATGCTATAATGAACATCCTTATAATATAATATTAACTAGTACCAGTTATTTTCTTGTTAGATATTGTTGAAAGTGAAATTACAGTGTTAAATTTAGGAACAATTATAAAGTTTTTTGATGCATACTAATGAACTGCTTTCCAAATTTTCTGTCCTGATTGGTATTCCCATTAGCACCAAGAATTGCATTTAAAACCCTTTAAAAAATGTATAGGCATATCCTGAATTACAAGTTAATATATTTATTGGCAATTTGGATTTGTGTTTTCTTGTTTCTTAGATTGTTCCTTTTTTAGTTCATTGATAATTTTTTTTTTAATGGAAAGCTGTTTTTCCCTGATTTGTATTAGTTTGTTATATATAAAAAATACTGAAATCCAGGCACACTGGTATGTACCCATAATCCCAGCACTTGGGAGGCTGAGGTAAGAGGATCATTTAAGCCCATAAATTTGAGATCAGCCTGGGCAATATTGTGAGACCTCATCTCAAAAATATAAGCAAAAACATGGGCTAGGGTTATAGTTCAGTGGAAGAACATTTGCCTAATCCGTATGAGGCACTGGGTTCAATTCTTAGCACCACATAAATAAACAAAATAAGGTCCATACGACAACTAGAAAAAATATAAGCAAAAACAAAAACAAAATTGATTTCTTTTGTCTGTCATACTCTTTCATAGATATTGATAGATAAAATGTATTTATCTCTGGTTTTTGAAACATTTGACTTCCTTCTCAAAACTTATTTCTTTCAATGTCTGTGACACTGTTTTATCCTGTTTCCTGATTCTTAGTCCAAATAATCTGTCCTGGTATCTGCCTCAAACTTCTTCCTTCAAACAGAGATATTATCAAAGCCTTTGACCCTTTTTGTCAGTGTACTTACACCCAGAGATGTAATCTGTCCCAAATGCTTCACTGTCTTTAAATATTGATGCTTTTAATCTGAAAATATTTTTTTCTGTAACATATGTACATTTACAGTGACTTCAGATAAGATCTTTAATTTCTTTGTGTCTTGTGTTGCAATCTGTATAACAAGAATAGTAATCATATTTATTTAATAGGATTTTATGAGCATTAAAAATGAATATAAAGGTCTGTAATATCATCTGTTATATTAATTGACAGCTATGATTATGTCAAACAAATACAATTTAATGTTTTATTTCCTAAAGAACATACAATGAAATGGAAAAATATTGATTGAAGTAGAATACTTATAATCTATATACAGTGGTACCTGACTGATGGTGGCTACGTATAAGAGGAAACTGTTACATTTTGAAGGCCATGGTAGAAATCTGTCTGGTTTTGAATAGGTAAGAGGACAATTTGATCTCAGAAAGAGAAGGAAAATGACAAATTCTTCAATTGGGCATTTATTTGTATTGCCAAAGTAATTAATGTGAAACTTTAATATTTAGTAGTTCTTGTGATTCTTTTTCAAAGAATTACATTTCTAATTGGGGTGGTGGGTATTGGGGGTTGAGCTCAGGGTCACTCAACCACTGAGCCACATCCCCAACCATATTTTGTATTTTATTTAGAGACAGGGTCTCATTGAATTGCTTAGCACCTTGCCGTTGCGTTGCTGAGGCTGGCTTTGAACTCGAAATTCTCCTGTCTCAATCTCCCAAATTTCTGGGATTACAGGTCTGTGCCATCGTGCCTAGCTACATTTCTAATTTAAATGCTATCTGATACATGTAGTTGAAATCACTGGATGAGTCCAAATTTCTATTTGTAAAGCTACAGATCTATGAAATTTAACTATAAGTACAGAAATTAAAATCTATTCAATATTGGTGGGCATTATTGGCTTTAATATGTTTTTAAAAAACTTAGAAGATTTGATTTCAGTAGAAGTTAGCCTTCTGTTGCCTTTAGCTTCACTCATTCATTCAATGAAAACTGAGCATCCAAAATGTGCTGCACTCTGCATATTACAGGACTCTATTAGCTGATATTTATGGGTGTGTGCGTATTCGCTTTTGAATTTATTTGAATATAAAATGTTTTATAAAGAGCAAAAGCACTTTACATACATATTGTATTAGCTAATTTCAAAACCATGCTCTTATTGTGGAGAGAGAATATGTGACTTATTTCTATTTAAAAATAAATGAAAAATAATAGTAACTGTTCTTCTGTCTAATTCTCAAGTCCTGCTCGTGTCTATTAAAGCATGTATGTAATCAGTTCTCTGAGACAGACAGCATAGGTATCAATCCCATCTAATAAACAAAGATTCCAAGGCTCTGCAGATTAATGTATGTATTGGAGACTGTGAAACTGTTTAGTAAGCTCAGGTGTTGGGTCCACACCACTGTCCATTTTTTGAATAAAAGAAACATTCTAAACCTACTTCTCTTTTAGAACCTCATCATGTTATAAGAATGACTTCTATTTTCCATTTCTAACAGACAATAAAACAACTGACCTAGTGTCTAGACATTTTTAACCACATAAAATTTCAGTCAGGTATGGTGGTGCACGCCTATAATCTCAGTGACTCTGAAGGCTGAGGCAAGAGGATTGCAAGTTCAAGACCAGCCTCGGCAATTTATCAAGGCCTCAAGCAACTTAGCAAGACCCTGTCTCAGAATTAAAAATAAAAAGGCTGAGGATGTGGCTCAATGATTAAGTGAGTTCAATCCCTGATATTTAAAAAAAATTAAAAATTTATATACAGAAAAAAACAACAACAAAATCTCATGTCAAGATAACTTTGATGCTAAAAGAGTTTGTTTATTTTGTGGTACTAAGATTGAACCCAGGGCACTCTACCTCTGAGCAACATCCCCCATCTCTTTTTTTTTTTTTTTATTTTGAGACAGTCTTGAAAAGTTTCTCAGACTGACCGCAAACTTGCAATCCTCAAGCCTCAGCCTCCAAGTTGAAAGAGTTTGTTCAAAAAAACATTTTGAAGTAAGGAATGAAGGGTGTCTTCTTGCACATAAGAGTGAGTGGAGCTGCCACCTACTTAATATTTTCCTATTCATTGTTTTCCTAAGTAATATGAATGTAGAGTCTACCATCTGTCTGGAAACTTTTCAGTGATGCCTGAGGCATGAAAATGTTGGACATATTAAATGTAGTTAATGTGTATTTCTGGGCAGCTGGACATTGAAGTTGGTGTGTGACTAGAAAGAAGGAGACAGTTATTTTCCCATTAGATGTTTCCTCACCCCACTTACCATTGCCTACAAATGCTGGTTCCACAGGAAATGAAGATTCTGAGGTATGCTGAAGTAAGCCCTTTAATATTGAACATTTTCAATAAAATGGCTCAGAGAAGAATAGAACGAAATCCTTGAAGGCAAGAACTTCTCTTTGCTTGTTGGTTTTTTAATGTACCTACTTTATTTAAAACTGGAGTTCCAGTAACACAAAGGAATTTGCTGTATGATGTAACCCATCTAGGAACACAGAAACTTTCTTGTGTCAGCTGGAGAGTTGATCTACCTGCCCACATTTTCAGACACAGGGGGAAATGCCAACTATTCAGCAGACCTAAAATTTCCAGCTGGGTTAGAGCCTAGTTCTCCCATCCAGTGCCATAGTTGCAATGGAGCTCAGAAGAATAATCTGAAATAGGCAATTATAAGATTCCTGTATTTTTCTGAGAGAAACTGTTTGAGGATTTAGTCTCTTCAAAATTCTCCAGACTTCATGTGCCTTTCAAACTCTGGTGAGTCCTGTCTTAGCTCAGTTCCCTAGACATAGCTACCAAGATGGAGGGTTGCAACTTGGGTTGGAGAGGGCACTCAGGAAATACACCTGTGGAGAAGTGAGGCAGAGGAAAAAGCTGAATTGCAGATGGTTACAAATGAAGCCTCAGCCAGTCGTAAGGGAAGCTGTATGTTAGAGGTGCAGCAAATCAAGGAAGGAGGAAAGGCTGCTGTATTTCCTCATTAGCAGTTTTTAGTCCTGGGCCATTCCCATCAATGGATGCTGCCTTGGAGGTGACAGCTCCTGAAGCCAATTCAAGCGCCATTGAAAGACACTTTGTGGCAGCAGCTAGGAATGGCTGTGTCAGCCTTGACAAGATCTGGGTGGAGTTCCATTGCAACCACTACAGGGTCTGCATGATGTGACACCCTCTTCATATGTCTGACCTCATCTGCTCTCTAGCTTCACTGGCATCCTTAATAGTTCCCAAAACTGCTAAGGTATGCTCCCAATCCACGGCCTTTGTTTTTTCTGTTTCCTCTATCTGGAACACTCCTACAGTGACCATCTGTCCTGGTTTGTCAGAGCTGTAACATTTGGCATTAAAAACTCTGGTTTTGGCAATAAAAGTCTTTCACCCTGTGAAAACCCTACAGTAGCCCAGACAAACCAAGATGGTAGGTCACCTAAATCTGCAGATACCCATGTTTTACTCCCTCACCTCCTTCAAGTCTCTGTTTAGCTGTCTTGTTCACTGACTGTCCCTTTTAAAATTGTACTCCCTTGAAGCAAATCAAAACCACGTGGCGAATTCATCTCAACCAAATCACAGTAGCTGTCATCACAAATACAAAAAAAAAAAAAAAAAACAACAATAAATGCTGGCCAGGATTGTGGGAGATGAACCCTTATACCTGATTGATGGGAATGTGAATTAGTACAATCCTTATTGCAATTAATGTGGAGGTTCCTCAGAAAAACTAAAAATAGAACTACCATAGGGCTGAGATGCAACTTAGTAGTACAGTACCTTCCTGGTATGTGTGAAGCCCTGTGTTCAGACCCTAGTAGTACCAGAAAAAAGAAAGGAAGGAAGGAAGGAAGGAAGGAAGGAAGGAAGGAAGGAAGGAAGGAAGGAAGGAAGGACCATATGATCCAGCTATACCACTCCTGGGTACATACCGAAAGGAATTAAAGTCAGCATCCTATAGAGATACCTGCACACCTATATTTACTGCAGCTCAATTCACAATAGCCAACTTAGGGAATTAGCCTAGAAGCCTATGAATGGATAAATGGATAAATAAATTGTATATACACAGTGGGATATTATTTGGCCATAAGGAAGAATTAAATCATTTGGCTCAGAGAAGAGTAGAATGAAAGAGATCATCATGTTAAACAAATAAGCTAGATTCAAAGACAAACATCACGTTTTCTCCTATATGTGGAATCTAGGGGGAAAAAGAGACAACATGAAAGTTGAAGAAAGGGAGGAGGAGGAGAGGGCATGGATGAATGAATATATCACAGTGAAATTCATTGTTCTGCATAATGAGCTAATAAAAAAAAGTTCACCCTCTTACCATTACACATTTACCTATGACTCCCTCTCTCGCCTTTTATTTTTCTCTGTAGAATGTAAAATGCCTTCTTTTTGTTTTTGTTTTTGTTTTTCTCCAGTACTGGGGAGTGAACTCAATGGCACTTTATCGCTGAGATATATCTCCAGCCCATTTTTGTTTTTATTTTGAGACAGGGTTTTGTTAAGTTGCCCAGGCTGGCCTCAAACTTGCCATCCTACTGACTCAGCCTCCAAGTCACTGGGATCACAGGAGTGAGCCACTGGCTACTTAATACCTTCTAAAACACCATGACACATATTTGCTTTATTTCATTTAGGAGTAAAAATTCCTTGATGACTGTTCTTGGTACATAGTAAACACTTGATAAGTATGTGTTAGTGGGTGAAATAAATAAGTACGTCTAATATTTTATAGAAAATACGTACTTGCTAATTAATACAAAATGTATCATGTACTTTAAAGATTAGTTTAAAATATTTCAGATTATACTCATTTATCAGTGTTAATTATTTGGCAATTATGCTTATAAAAAGGTCAAATTGATCATAGAACTGTTTCTTCAGTAAGCAAATAAAGGATTTAAATTTAAATTGTTCTACTGGGTGGTTGATGGTAATGACATGCTATTTTTAAATTCTGTGAAATAATTTAAACAGATTACTTATTTAGAATTTGTGGCTGGAAAAAAATGGGGCCATCCTGTTGACTAGGTGACCTCATTGCTCACTGTAAACTTAATACACTATAGCAGTCATATTCTAAACACACCCTTCCAAGCAAATGCGTAAATAGGAGCACTGGGAAACTAAGAGACTGAAATTCCCAAAGCTATAAAGTCAAAGCACTAGGCTTTGCTTAATCTTCAGTGATCCATATTTTCTTCAATAAGAAGGGTAGAGGAAAAGGAATAAGGATTATTTGGAGAAATAAATATTTATTTGCACATGAAAGAAAAGTTTTTAGAAAATATATTAGATACTCAAACACACATTTTCATTTCTAGAAGATGGAATAGTTGCTTTGATTCCTATTCCTAAGAAGTTTTCCCAAACTGAATTTCCCCGTCCTCTACAAAGAATGAAATTTGATAAGTATGAAATGGTCTCTCACAGTATCTTCAGAGAGCTTTTTGCTTTGGGTTTTAGTAGAGAATTAACATCTCTCCAAAGTTAAAGTTTAATATGAACACACATAATTATTATTAAGCCATGGAGGATTTTTTTAAAACCTAAACTGTAGAAAAAAACTTATTTCATTTTATTTCTAAAATATTTTATCTTAAAAAAGAAAAAAATAAAAGATAAGTGGAACTGGCTATATGTGTGTGAAGGAGACTCTGGGTTTAATCTGCAGCACCAAAAAGGAAAAAAAGGAAGGAAGGAAGGAAGGAAGGAAGGAAGGAAGGAAGGAAGGAAGGAAGGAAAAAAGGAAGGAAGGAAGAAAGGAAGGAAGGAAGGGAGGGAGGGAGGAAGAATGAAATACATCTGAACACATTGCACCATAATAGGGATTATGCATCAGCTTTCCATGATTTATACATAGATTTGTACACAATATGGTTGAATTAAAATACAAACTGCATCTTTGTTCTATTTATAGAACAATAGCAGGTGCTAATCCACCAAAGTACTTCACCTGAAAAAGCCTATGGTTGTGACAAATGGCCCAAAGGGTCACTGTGTCAATCATACCTTTGTTCCCTGTTATTTAAAAGACAGTGTTCAAATAACGGTTATTGCATCTTTGTTGCAATTTTACTAAAGATCATTTTTCTTTTATGCTCATTAGTGAATTTGTATTCTTTTCAAAATTGTAAATTAAACTCCAACATGGGCTCAAGGAACATATGCAGACTTTTTAAAACATAAAAAACTGTATGCAGTGGCACACACCTGTAATTCTAGCTAGTTAGCAGGCTGAGGCAGGATGATGGCAAGTTTACCAGCTGAGATTGCGTTTCAAATTTTAAGAAAAAAACAAGAAAGGGCTCGGAATATAGCTCAGTGGTAAATCACCCCTGGGTTCAATCCCCAGTGCTAGGGAAAAAAGAAGAAAAAAAAAAAAAAAGGAAATTGATTATATACTGTTATGGGCTGAACTCTCTCCATCCCCCACCCTCCTACGATTCATATATTGAAGTCCTAACCCTCACTACTTCAGAATCAGAATGTGACTGTGTATTCAAGATATGTCTTTAAAAAGGCGATTAAGTTAAAATGAGGTCATTTGAGATCATTGGAGGGCACCAGTCCAATCTGAGTGGGAAGACTCTGGGGACACAGCAAGCAGGTGGCCATTGGCAAGCCAAGGAGAGAGACCTTAGGAGAAACCAACTCTGCAATACCTGACTTCTGATTTCCAGCCTCCAGAACTGAGAGAAATTAAATGGTTCAAACCTCTGTCTGCGGTACTTTGTTAGGCTGCCCAAGCAGACTAATGCAAGTACTTTGAAATGTGGTGGTTATTAACCCTAATTATAACAAATGAGCCACTTTCCTTTTAGTCCCTTATGATTATAATGCAGGTCAGGTTTTTTTGTTGTTGTTGTTGTTTCGTGTCTGTCTTGTGGACCTTGTCTGGGGGCTGGATGAATTTTGCCTGCTACTTCCCTCAACAAACATTCCCTGTTTCTTTCTCCCTTACCCATTCTCCCCCTTCTATCCTGCTCCCCCCACCCCTTTTCTTCCTTTTTTATGTCAGGTCTTTTCTCTCCAATGCTTTTGAAGCACTCCACATTCTGTGAGCAGATGTCTTAGATGTCTGAAGCAGGAAAAAAAAAAATGTGTAGTTTTATTTTAAATGGAAAAAGTAGACTAGCTGAGAGGTAAGAGGAAATGGGTGGTGCCAGAATTTCCTAAAAAGAATTAGGATGGCATTTTTCCTTGCACTGGTAACAAATTTCTTAGCATTCAAACAGACTTCTAGTTAAAGTATCCTTTTTTCCTAGCCACTGAATGAGTTTACATTTCACGACTTTTATACACATCCTTGTCTTAATTTTTTCTCTTTAAAGGAAAAAAAAACCCATTATCTTATTTCTCTCTTTTTTTTAATATCTCTCATTTTTGCTATAACTTTTTCTATACATATTTCTAACCATTTCCCCTTCTTAGAAATCATAACTTGGCAAATAATAGGCATTCAATAAATTCTTGATTAATGAATTTACAAACACCAGACTGCATATTGACATTTTCCCTTGTTCTACATCCCCACTGCTGTGGTTCTGGTCTGAACCTCATGATTCCTTTGCTGGATCTTGGGGGAGGCTCCTTACTGGTCTCCCTATTCCCCTTGCTCCTGACAGTCCACTCCCAACATAGAAGTCAGAGACTCTTTTGAAACATAAAACAAATGTGTGACTACTAACTTCCCGAAAACCTGAGCATGATTCTCCCATTTCATTTAATAACACACCAAGATTTTACAGTGGCCTATAAGGACCTATGGAATCTGCCCTCCCTCCCATTCTCACCCACTCCACTCAAGCCTGTCCCTGCTCTTCCTCAAAAACCTCTAGTAATTCCCATTTTAAAGCCTTTGTTCTAGCTCTTTCCTTTGCATAGAATATCCCCATGTGGGTTGCATGGTTCTGCTTGACATAATGCTGCCATCTTGAGACATAACCAGTATGATTGCCCCACAGTAACCTGGTCTCTTTTTTCCTGAATAGTTCCCCATTCTACTACAAACATACAAAACCATTAGAGTGGTATGTAGAGCTTTATAACTAAACCCTGTGTCTGCCTCTTTGATATTAGCTTAAGATAAACCAGGTACATCCTGGCTAAGATGAAGTCGCTTTTATCTTGACCAATATATACTCCCTTCCTTCTGACTCAAACTGTGGGGATCCACTTGGATTTGCTGCCACCAAGACTAGTAAGTCCCTTGATAAATTGCACTCTGAGCAATCCTATATCTGTCTGCCTTTTTCTTTGGTCTTATGGCACCTTGGGACCATTTCACATACACCGGAACCAGGCTGTACAACAGGCAAGAATTATATTCCCTTCAAATTCCTATGTTGAAGACCTAACCCCAGTACCCAGGAATGTGACTATTGGAAGTCAGAGCCTTGAAAGAAGTGATTGAGTTAAAATGAACTCATTAGGATAGGCCCCAATCCAATAAGATTCTATCCTATTAGGAGGAGGAAATTTGGACACAGACATTCACAGAGGAATGATGATATGAAGACATAGAAGGAAGATGGCCATCTACAAGCAAAAGAGAGAGGCCTCTGGAAACTCCAACTCTGTACATCTGATCTCCATAACTGTGAGGAAATATCTTTCTGTTGTTTAATCCATCCATTCTGTGGGACATGGGGCAACTCTACAATCTCCAAGTTTCACTCCCTCACCTCTTTCAAGTATTTTTAAAAATGTTAGCTTCTCCATAAGACCAACCCTGATCACTCTACTTAAAATCACAACCTCCTTTAATTCTCAAATATTATTGTTTGTTTGTTTGATACCCAGGATTGAACTCAGAGGCACTCGGCCACTGAGCCACATCCCCAGCTATATTTTGTATTTATTTAGAGACAGGGTCTCACTGAGTTGCTTACGCGCCTCGCTGAGTTGCAGAGGCTGGCTTTGAACTCACAATCCTCTTGTCTCATCCTCCCGAGCCACTGGGATTACAGGCATGCACCACTGCGCTTGGCTGTTTGTGTGATCTCTGATGTATCTTCTGTGCCAAATACCAGGAATAGTGTTTGGTTTAGGGTAGTTGTTCAACAAATATTTGTTGAATATTGAATGGATGAATGAAACAGGATACTTGCATTTTGTGCATAGCTAACAGTGTATTTTCTTTGATAAACACATGTATTTTCTCTAATTTAGTCTGTTTCAAAGTACATTTCTTTTCACAAAAGTATTTCTGTATTGCTGAATCTAGATATTGGGGTACAGGGGAATCAAAGATCCATGCTAGCATTTATCGAGCTCTTCAAAGCGTCATTTTTATGAATTGCCTCATTTAATTCTCATAGTAGCCCAATGCTATTAAATGCTATTAAAATGATTCCCATTCTTCTAATTAGAAAGCAGAATGATAAAGAGCTTAAAAAACTTGTTCACAGTTCTTGTGCCCTAATGATAGAACAGAATTTGAACCCAGGCAATCTGGCCAGAAAGTCTGTGTGCTTCTAATTACTGTACTATACACTGTCTGCTAGGATGAGATCACTCATTTGCAGTGATCTTTTATGCTGCTTACAACCAATCTTAACTTTTAGTATTCTCAAAGTAGGGAGTATAATTATATACACTTATGTATGTAGATATAATTCCTTTAAATAAATAATAAGACATAGATTCTGATTTTGACAGGAATATAATTAAATGTCTTATTTGAAAATTCCTTTTATTTGGCCTCAGCTTTCCCCTCCAAAGTTGAGTTTCTCACTCTGAATTACATTTTTCCCCCTAGAAATAAAGCCAGGCATGCTTAATAACATTGTCACATTTTATGATTTTTGTTTTTTGTTTTGCAATTTTAGCTAAAAAGAGAACAAACAGAAAATATCAGAAAAGAATATTCCTGAGTAAATTTAGATTTATGGTATTCAATAAAAAAAGGTAAAAACATCAATTATTTAATCCAGTAAAGTCACAAAGCAGTGAATTGTATTATCATTAGACTAGGATCCTTGGGTGACTTTGATAGTTAGGTTCACAGGATTAGGGTGATTGACTTCCTGTTTTCCACCTGGGCTGCAATCCAGGTGTCAGCACCAGGAGAAGGGTGGTGTTTTGAGTTATGGTTGTTTGATCAAACCATCATTTGAGGTTTAACTGAGGTATTCATAACCAATGAAACAGAAGATGTTATGGGCTGAATGCATCCTACAAACTCACATGTTGATATCTAAGCCCCAGGGGCTGGGGTTGTGGCTCAGCGGTAGTGCTCACCTACCACATGCAAGGCCCTGGGTTTGATCCTCAGCACTACATAAAAAAAAAAAAAAAGTAAATAAAATAAAGGTATTGTGTCCAACTATAACTAAAAAATAAATATTAAAAAAAAGAAAAAAGAAATCTAAGCCCCAGTGTGACAGTATTTGGAGGTGGGGCCTCTTGGTAGGTAATTAGGTCATCACAGTGGAGTCCTCATGAATGAGATCAGTGTCTTCATAAGAACAGGTCAGAGTACACCTCTTTTTCTTTCTGTCAAATGAAGATACAATGAGATACAATGTATACTGCTAACTGAAGTATAGTATACAACTTAGAAGAGGATCATCACCAGGATCCAACCACACTGGCACTCTAATCTAAGAACTGCAACCTCCAGAGTTATGCGAAATAAATCTGTTTTTCATAATCCACCAGTTTATGTATTGTGTTATGACAGTAGATTATCCCAGAAGCTGATCAGTTCTCTATAAAAATTAGTTCTTTATTTACATCAAGTCTGCCTTAAAGCACTTACAGACTAGTGTCTCCTTAGCATCTTGGAGTCCAGTTTAGATGTTCTTCACTCTCTGAATCTGCTGTTGACGGTTCCCTCACACATCCCTCATATTTATACATATTCTTAATCTTGTCAAACATTTTGCAGTACACTATCTTCCAATTTGTCTCAGAAGACAATCCTGCTCCTATTTTATGGAGAGAAGAGGGACTTTTCAGGGAAAAGAAGTCCTCAATTTCCTGCCCCTCCATGTCAAATTTATCTGCAAGTCTACCCACCTCTAACTTTCCCAATTTCCCTGTCATGTGTGTGTGTGTGCGTGTGTGTGTGTGTGTGTGTGTGTGTGGTGCTGGGGATTGTTCATTTTTCTTTGTCTCCTATTCATTCTTCAACCCAAGTTCCTAGTTAATAAATAGAATAGACATATCAGTTCTTATTTCAATTAATTCCCATTTCTTGGACTATGCTTGGGTCTCCATGTTTGGCTTCTTCTTCTTTTCCTGCTCTCCACATCCTGTGTCTTGAGCCTTCTTCTTCTTCTTTTTTTTCTATGTGCATGCTTCCCAGAAGGAATCCCATTCAATCCATCCTATGACTTTAAACACAGGATCTGTTATATGCTGAGAAAATAAAATTAATATCTTCATCCCAAACCTCCCCTCTGCACTCAACACTTATATACATAATTGTCAATTTAATATTCTCTTGAATGCCATGTTTATGTTTTCTATTTATTTTATTTCTCTCCTAGCTCTGTAATTCATAACAAGATACATCATATGCCCAGCTATTGAAGCCTGGAAGGCTTAAATCTGGAAGTCATTCTCAATTCCTTCCTCGCCCTGTCTACAACATCATCTAGTCTAATAGCAATTCCTATGATACTGACTCCAAAATATATTTCAAACCAATCCATTCTCCACCCTCACTTTCATCTCCTAATTCTAGGTCACAGTTATTTCCCTTCTGAGGAGAGCTCCCTGTCTCGATTCTGGCTCCTTGTGAGCTCTGGGGTCCATAGCCCCTCTTTGCATTTCCCATCTCATCCCTTTTCCCTTGCAGCACTATCGTAGTCTCCTATCTGATTTCATTCTAATCCTGTCTCCATATTGTTGTCATATTTTTAACCCATGAGATTCAGAATCTTTAGCATGGAGTGCAAGGTCTTTTCTGATTTGATGTCTCTTAAATCTCCAAACCTACTTCCCTGCCTTGCTATCAATGTCCACATAACATTACAAACTTTCCCTGAGTCTATGATTTTGCTTGCTGCTCTCATGAACTCAATCCACTATTTATCTACCTTATTCCCTTTTTGCCCTTTAAGAGACTAAGTTAAGGTTTTATCCCTTCTAGAAAATTTCCTGTTACTTCTCACAGTTCAAGAAATGTGGCCCTTGGGTTCCTTATTCGAAATGTGTCACTTATCAGAGACTATGCTATCTCTCCCACAAGACTGAGCAATTTGAGAACAGAGACTCAGACTGTTAATAACTGGCATCATAGTCACTGCTTACTGAATATTTATTTGGTAAACTTGTAGATGAATGATACAGTTTTAAATAAAACTATAGAAATACAAACATTGGAAACAAAATTTTAAAAAACAACATAAAACTGTTAACTCTGGAGAGGATTGTGAATGAAGCAGATTAAATAAAGGAAAAACCTTCAACTTTCTCTGTATGTGCTTAATTTAAAAAAATAATAATAGAGAGAGGCAGGACGGTACATGCCTATAATCCTAGGATTTGGAAGGCTGAGGAAGGAGGATCCTGCATTCAAGGCCAGCCCCAGCAATTTAGCAAGACCCTCAGCAACTTAAGGAGACCCTGTATCAAAATAAAAAATAGAATGGAGGCTGGGGATATAGCTCAGTTGATAGAGTGCTTGCCTCTTGTGCACAAGGCCCTGGGTTCAGTCCCAGCACCACAGGGGGGAAAAAAGGACTGAGAATGTAGCTCAGTTATAAAGCACCGCTGCATTCAATTCTCAGTACCAGAAAACAAACAAAAACTGGCCTGTTTTATGGGAATTATAAAAGCCTGACAGGAGTTATCAGAACTGGGTCTTGTCCCATGTTAGACTGCTAACAAATGGAATAACCCTGACAAACCATTTAACTGATCTGGAATTTCCCCATCTGTAAAATCAAAAAATTGGCTCAAGTACATGTTCTTTAAAATCTTTTCCAGGTTTAAAATTCTACTATTTTACAAATGGAACAAATTAGCAACTTTATATGGGAACTATGAGTTCCCTTTTTCTGTTTCAAGACAATTTTTTTTTTTTTTTTTTTTTTATTGTTGGTTGTTCAAAACATTACATAGTTCTTGATATATCATCTTTCACACTTTTCTTCAAGTGTTAAAAGCTATTTGATGATTCCCTACAACCAGTTTAATACCTAAGGGAAGTGCCATCACAGAGGTCTAAACTTCTTGCCTGTAGAAACTAGAGAAGAGTATTCATTTGCTCTCTTGGTGCAGCTGATTTTATTATAAAAATTCTGAACAACTTTATGTTTCCTATGAGAGATGTTCTCTAAGCCTGTGTTCTAGTAGATATGGAAATAGACTGTCCTATTAGAAATTTCTCAAAGTAAGTAAGTTTGAGAAATTGTGTCCTCTAAGACTTCTTCTTCTTGGAAATGCACAATTTATTTTAGTTTACTAAAAGCTCAGATAAGTCCTGCAGTATGAAAGTATGCTTGGCCTAGCATTTTCCTAACCAGTAGGAGCATTTTACCAGGGCCTCCAGGTGTTAGGTGAGCACTCTACCATTTAGTCCCCCCACCCAGCCCTGGGACACACTTATGGCATATGTATTCACTTTTTTTTTTTTTTTTTTTTTTTATGGCAATAGGTTCTGGCACCAACTTGGAAACTCTTATTTAGAGCAACCTTTCTACTGTTTGCTTTAGGCTTTTGTTTCATGAAATTTCTTCTATAAGCAGCTTGACTTAAGCTAGGATTTTCATGGTTGGATAAATACTCCCAATGATTCCTTTCCAATCCAATCATTGTCTCGAATTCAGTTTTTTAACACTGCCTCAATGTAAAGGTTAATTTCTATTTGTTTGTTTTTAGTACTGTGGATTGAACCCAAGGGTGCTTTTCCACTAAGGCACATCCTGAGCCCTTTTAATTTTTTATTTTGAGAAAGTTGATTACTATGTTGCTTAGAGTTTTGCTAAGTTTCTGAGGCTGGCTTTGAACTTGCAATCCTCCTGCCTCAGCCTCCTGAATCACTGGGATTACAGGCATGTGCCATTATACCTGGGAACTTCAAGGTTAATTTCTATGGAATTTCTGAAGTGTCCTTTTGCCACCTTAGTAAACTTGCATTTCACTTTCTTGCTAGTGACCAAAGTGGTGATGACTTTCTTTTTATTACATCTTAACACACATCTGTATAGATATAGAGTTATAGAAAATTTATAGCTGATCTACTTGGCACTTAAACTTTTCTAAAAAAATACATTATCTTAGAAATTGCTTGAGTTTTTGTCCTTTCACATTTGAACCATATCTTACTGGTAGTTAAAGCACTTAAGTATAGAAGAATACCTTCTTTCCATATCCCTTTGCACATAATAGCAGCTATTCTGAGAAGTCAGTTGAACTCTGAGAATGGTCTATCATCCTGTGGTCGGCAGTGAAAAAATGGAAATTTGTAAAATGTCTTGCTTGTGTTTTATTATTCAAACAACAGCTTCCCACCTCTTTTCTAAGAAGAGGTACTAATGCTTCATCAACTTAAGATCAGAGTTGAGGCCCCCAGCTGAAAAATTATAAAGCGATTAAATTATAAAATTATAAAGTGATTGCACTTATTCTACTTTGGAGGAATTTATTTTAAAAGCAGGCTCAGAGGTGGTTTTCCTATGGTCTGTGTTGCTGGACCTCAGTGCTCAGCAGGACTGCAGACAGCTGCAACCAAAGTTAGCAAGAGGCTAACGGGCTCTGACCTGACTGCAGAACTTCATCAATAATCTGAGGCATAACGCTGGGGGCTCTGGCCAAAGGAGTTGACAGCTGTCTTCTTAGGAGCATTTCAGAAAAATTTCAGTGAGCCTGATTGTAACCTTTTTAAAAAATCCTCTCGTTTTGAATTTTTGGAGAATGAGTAGTTGAATGCAGCTAATTTGAATAATGTCATAATAATGCCATTCAGGACTCAGATGGAACAATACATTTGATGGAGCTGTGAAATAAATTCTGTTTAGAAAGAAAGCAAGGTATCATTATTATTGCCATTGTTTTTGAAAAACAGATTCAGTTCTAAAATCCAAGTTTAAAAAATAGAATTATAGGCATTTTAACATATTTGTAATTAGGTCATTTTATAGGTAGGAAAAATATATCGAGTACTGGCATAAGAACAGAAAGATTAATGGAATACAATATAAACAATCAGAAATTAACTGTATAACAATTTAAAACCAGATGAAGGCAATAGCCCAAACTGAAAAGGGATCAGAAGGTTATTGAATAGTATCATCATAACTGGATAGACACAAAAATGGTTATCCTGAACTAGTTTTCCTAGTAGAGGTTAAGTATATGAAAATTGGGGACCTTTAAGGACTAACTAAATAAGTATTTAAATATTATATAAAAGGGGATTTCTTACATAAATAGTGGCATATTTATGAGATGAAGTTGTAAACAACCATTAAAATTATGGTTACAGAGATTATTTGGTAATAAAAAGTTATTATATAGAGTTAAAAAGGTGGAATACATCAAAGTTTATGTACTTATATTACCTAAGATTAAGTTCAAATACGTAAATATATGTGAAGGAAGTCCTAATAACTGTGGGTTAATCTAGATAGAAACTTATTTCTCTGTAAATAAAAGTCCACGTGGTAGCCCAGGGCTGGGATGGAGATAGAGTACACATGTTAATCTTGCTGGTCCATCATGGGTGGGCTCAACCGCACACTGAAGATGGAAGCCTTTCTGTATTTCAGGCAGCCTGATGAAGACAGGGATAAAGGAAAGAAGACAAAGGGCACATGTACTGTCTCTGAAGGATGAGGCCCATAAGTTGACATGTGACCCTTTGGTTTAAATAAACCCTTTAGATCCCACTGGACTGAACTTAGTCAAGTGGCCACTCTTAGCTGCAAGGAAAGCTGCAAAAGATCACCTCCATCCATATGGCCACTGTGTGGCCAAAAGGCAAGGACTCTATTACCAGAAGGCAGAAAAGACTTCAGGGAACAGCCCAAAGTCTCTGTTGTAACATTGTTTTACAACTATGTAAAAAAGCGAAGAAAAAAGATGGAAAGGAAATAAACGAATGGTTGCACCTGTAGGAGTTCCTTTTCCCTCTCCTCATGTTCCCTAGTTCCTGTCTTCTGAGTTTCCTTTCTGAAATATCCAAATTCTATGTGCCATGTCGTCTGCCTGCTTTAGTGGTCTATGTATATGTAAGTGTTCAGGAGATCTACAGGCTCACAGCAGCATCCATCTTCATGAGGCAAGTATATTTTGTTACTTCTGCTTACTTGTCTTATTTTCTCCAAAAGAAAGCTGTAGCAAATCATGGGATAATATTATACCAATTAACCCCGATGCCTCTCTTGCCCATAAACTCTCCTTGGGGAAAGCTGTTCTACTCCTACCCTAGAACTGAGGGAACAGCCTATAGGTCTTTGATCCCCATGTCCTCCAGGTGACATCTGGTTGGAGTAGAGATAAGCACCTGGTCCAGAATAGCCAGGAGAGAATAGTACAGTGTAAGGAGGTTGAATTGGTCCAGGTGAGCTGGACCAATTAGAGAATATATTCTGAAGGAAAGTAGAATTTCATTATTATATGGTCTGGTAAAAGTGCATCAGTAGAAAGAAGGGAATCAATCATAGTATTTCCATGTGGAAATTTATTCCCAGCCTTGCTCAGGAAATTGATGTTTTTCAGAATGCTGAAACCCCAGAAAAATCATCTGAGAAACTGAGAAAACAAGGAAAAGTATTATAATTCTCCTGTGAAAATGAAAATTTATCAGCTTAGAGACATTGTTGTATTTATAGAAACCACTAATGTCAATTTTAAAGCAAGAGCAGGAAATAGTGACACATGGAGTCAAATGTTAATGTCATCATTTCTGGAAACTGGATAGAAGCATGTGGAAGACTGATGGTCACAATCTAGTCACTCTTGCTTTTAGCTGTGGCAGTGTTACAAGTGTGTTTTGGTGGCCTCAGATCTTGTTCATGGTATGTTTGCAAATGAAAAATTTAATATTAATATGTATAATATTATTTATACAAATCTTATGAATGGTGTTTTAAGAAATGTTTTGGAAGCAAAAATAAGGCCTTAAAATGGCAATTTGTTGAAGTACTATAAGCCTTGCTGGTAGTTCTGAATGTCAAATCACTTGAATACTGTCCAATAATGTTAACTGCTATTTTCAGTGTTTGAGTATGCACTATAGGATATAGATCTTTAGAAGTCCTGTAATAGAATAATGCAGAAAGAAAAAGATACGAAGTCTGCTACATAAAATCAGAAAAAATCCAAAATCTGAATTATCAAAGGAATATTGATTTTAATAGCAAAACCTAAATCAGAGCAAATAGAAAAAATATTTTCATTATAAAACAAAGAAATGAACTTACATGAAGCTACTTATATGAAGTTGGGTCATATGAGTCACATGATCCAAAATGCTCAACTTGAGGATGCTTTGGACACACTGAACAATTTGACAAATATCAATGCAAAATGAAAGAAATTTTTCTATATCAAATAGGATGATTACTTCTAGGTATATTTTAAAGTTTCAATTTAAGAATGATAATTAAAGTATTAATTATTTATGGCATTCTTGTTTAATTTTTATTTTATTTATTTGTAAGTTTGTTTATTTATTTATTAGTCCTGGGGATTGAACTCAGGGGTGCTTTGCTACATCCCTAGTCCTTTTTTATTTTTTACTTTGAGGCAGGGTCTCACTAAGCTGCTTTGGATTTACTAAGTTGCTATGGCAGGCCTTGAATTTGGAATCCCCTGGCCTTAGCCTCCCAGGTTGCTGGGATTATGGGTGTATGCCACTGCACCAGGTTGAATTTTAAAGTTATTTCTATTGGATATGATTTTTGTCCTATTCTTACTTTCTTTTAGAGTTTCTTTTAAAAATTATCAGATGGCAATTATTTTTGGATGTTATTGAGATAATATATAATAATACATTAGGGTCATAATGACGAACAATCAAATCTTATTATTGTATCAGTTTTATAGAAAATCCCTGAAAATTTTAGTATAATATCAGAGAAGAATTATTCACTGCTTGTTATTATAACTTATTACTTAACAACACGTGGACTACTTTGAAAGGTACAGATAACTAATGATTTGGAGAATTTCTGAGAATTTTTAGGAATTGTGATTTCTTGTTTCTGAATCCTGAAGACCAAGTTTAGCAGGTCATGGTGAAAGTTAGAGAAACAGACAGAGATTAGCTGCCACTCATGTGGGAGGTGGAGCCAGTCCTGCAGGGAACCATGAATCCTGCCCTATGCTAGGAGTTACTGAGGGCCTTCCAGTTCCTGAGCCTCTTTACAGGGTCCTTAAGGCCCATCTGTGATGCAGTTTTTATTTTATCCAGGAGAATCCTGTTCTCTTTATTGCCATATAATACCACACTGTAAATTATTGGAGATAATCTGCATGTGTCAAAAGACCCTAACATGCAAAGAAATTTAGAACTAAATCACAGTATGATTGAAAAACATTAGCATTCATTTTCAAGTAGGTATAAATGATGAACAAAAAGATTTTATTTCCTCTCCTGATTGGATAGCTTTATTTATTTGGGGGGTGGGGTAGAACCAGGAATTTAACTCAGGGGGCACTGGACAACTGAGCGACATCCCCAGCCCTATTTTGTATTTTATTTATTTATTTATTTATTTATTTATTTTTGTTGTTGTTGTTGTTGTTTTTTTTTTGTTTTGTTTTGTTTTTGTTGTTGTTGTTGTATTTTATTTAGAGACAGGGTCTCACTGAGTTTCTAAGAAGTGCTTCACCATTGCTGAGTTTGGCTTTTTAACTTTCTATCTTCCTGTCTCATCCTTCCAAACTGCTGGGATTACAGGCGTGTGTCCCTGAGCCCGGCTTGAATAGCTTTATTAACAATAAAGTATGGTATAGTCCTAGGCTCTACCATCTCACAAGCTTGTATGTTTTAGTCAGCCTTTTTGCTGTTATGACTAAAGGATCTGACAACAATAATTAATTGTAGGAGGAAAAAGTTTGTTTTGAGGCACATGGTTTTAGAGGTCTCAGTCCATAGATGGCTGGCTCCATTCATCAGGACCCAAGACAAAGCAGAATATTATGGCAGAAGGGTGTGGTGTAGAAAAGTAGCTGAGAACTTGGAACCAGGAAGAAGAGAGAAAGCTCTGCTGAAAATTATGCCCCGAGGCATGCCCCCAGAGACCCACCTCCCCCAGCATTACCCTGACTGCCTACAGTCACTACCCAGTGAATCCCTATCAGGGGATTAATGCACTCACAACACAAGCATTCCACCTCTAAACCCTCTTGCATTATCTCACACATGAGCTTTTGGGGGATATATTTATAAACCACAACACTATACCACCTCAGAAGCTGGGAGCTGGCCTCAGCCTATTGTCAGTCAGAACTATTATGTTACAACAGTCTAATGAAAATCATGCTGATTCCCCAGGTAGCCCTGTAAAATACCTACTACCCTATTTGCTAGTACAATGCATAATTATTTCTGTAGTCTGTAGTCATTATCAGAAAGAATGGCAGCAGTTCCAAAATGGGACCAACCACTGAAAATTGTGCAGATGTATGGAATTTAGGAATAGTCAAAAACTTCAACATGCATGCTTCTTCTATTATAACTCATACAATTGTGTTACTAATTATATTATCATTTCTCATAATATGCATCCAGTTATTTCTTTATTCATCTTTTTCTGTCCCTTGATTTTCTGAAGTTCAGCCAAAAAATTTTGGGGTCCTTGACCAAAATGCCCACAAATGAAAATGATGTGTAGATTAATTTCCACACCTATTTTTTATTTTCTTCTCTTTTACTAAAAGGACACTGAAACTTTAATTTAAAAATCAGCTGTGTATTTGCTATTGAATGACTAGCTTTTCATTTGGAATATTAGGTCTTATATGATCACAATTTATACATTATTTCAATCTTAGATGACTTTATGATATTTTGCTATTTCATTTAAATCAAATATGAACATATTTTTCATTGCTAGGCTATTTATTGCTGGGATGCACATCACTGTATATATAAGGTATCAGTATATGTTTTAGATTTTATAATACCAATAGTTAATTTATTTTATTTTATTTTTTTTCAGTACCAAAGATTGAATGTAGGTTCTCTTGCGAACTAGGGAAGTACTGTATCACTGAGCCACATCCCCAGCCCTTCTTACTTTTTTTAGTTTGAGACAGTGTATCACTAATTTGTTGAGGATGACTTCAAACTTGCAGTCCTCCTGTCTCAGCCTCCAGAGTCACCTGGGATTACAAGCACCGGCTACCTTGCCCAGCTAGTTTCTGTCAAAACTTTTCAAGTTGGCCTTTGTAATGTGAAAGTAACCACAGACCAAATGAATGAAGGTGGCTATCTTCTAATAAAACATTATTAATAGACATCAAAATTTAAATTCTGTGTACATTTTTATGTATAGCAAAATGATATTTCTCCTTGAATATTTTTAACCATTTGAAAATATGAAAACTGCATTCATGGGCCATACAAAAACAAATGGTAGCCTACATTTGACCCAATAACCATAGACTATCAATCAGTACTATGCTAGAGTCATACTTACTAAAAATCATTTCAACACAATACTTCCATCCACTTTTACAGTAAAGAGGGAACATTCCAGTATTACTAGTAGTGAGAAGTCCAGTTTCATAGTTAAACCTCCAACAGTTTTCAATTCGCCTCTTTTTATATTCCAATACTGTGTATCAGACAAATAGGGAGATAATAACTAGCTTTCATTTGAGTCAAAGTGGTTTAGTTAATCATATATAGAAATAAAATTGGATTAATAATGCTTCCCTCTCATCCTCAAAGGAGAATTGAAAGAAGTAATTAGTGATTTTACATCATATAAAAAGCAAAATTGTTATATAAATGTGAAGTTTAATAAGGCATGTGGACTTGGCTTTAATCAAATCCAATGAGAAATGGCTAGATTCATACAAAGGAGACCGAGAGGGGTGATTGCTAACTTTACCAGACAATAAACGCTTGTCTCCCTTTATTCAGCAAGCTCAATGAGCACATTTAAAATATAATTTGGTTTGCACACAGCTTTCCCACAATATATCTATCATGAAAAGTGAAGAACTGTAAAGTGATACAAGAATATCTATACAAATTCCACCCACCTGCTCTCCACCATGCACACTGAAAAGCACAAATTAAAGTCTAAAAGTGTGTGTCATCTGGTTCTTATTTCAAAATGCTCAGCAAAGCCCTGGAAGGCCTTTTGCTTTCACCCTGGGAAGACTTTTCTCCACACCTCACAGAAGCCATTGTAAATTTGTATGTTGACATACAAATGTTCACATGAAGCAGAGTATATTTGTAATGTTGACGTTTTACATTTGAAAAATCCCCAAATACCCCAAAATAATCCTTTCTGCTTGCTAATTCTGCCTTCTTTTTTTTTAAATAGTCCTCCATTTTTATTTTTTATTTTTAAACGTTTATTTTTTAGGTGGAGATGGACACAACACAGTGCCTTTATTTGTATGTGGTATTGAGGATTGAACCGGGTCCTGCCCATGCTAGGGGAGCGCTCTACCGCTGAGCCACAATCCCAGCCCTTAATTCTGCCTTCTTGACTACCAGACTTTCCTACTCATTGCGCTCTGTGGCAGCCACTGTTGAATTCAAAATTTGTTGAGTAAGGCTCAAACGACAAACCAGGGACTAAACTTCTGGTCAGGGATGATGTGCTTGTGTTGCCTTTGGAACCAAGGTTTGGAGGAGCCTCTTGATACCACATGTGGAACTTGCTGGAACTAGGTGCTTTCTCACTGGTGGTAAACTTTGTGCTCCTTCTTTATGGTTTTAACATGAACCGTAATGTGGGAACTCCTGTGCCCACCAAGTGTGAGCATAAAAGAGCTAGTCTGACTTTGGCCTGAGTTTCACTTGTTCCTACACGATAGAGGAGCCAGTAGGTGTGATGTGGTGGTTTTTGCAGCCAAACTCTGCCACATATCTCAAGGGTTTTATTATTCTGATGGAAAAAAATCTTGAGCTTCATAAATTTCCATATTCATATTGGGAACATTTCCAATGAGATATTTTGTATTTTCTCTTTTGAGTCTGACCCTTTTAATTATGTTCGTTTCTGGCTTAGCGATAACTAGATTATGCCAACACAAAACTGACCAGGTCTCAAGTGCAATATTAACTTTCTATAGGAAAATTAGATCTTAAATTCCAGATTCCATCATTTCCCACCAAGAATTTTATCTGACAGTAAGTCTTACTCTTGTTAATGATCTTACTGACAAACCATTTTACAGATGGGCACAGTACCACAGCAAACAAAGTGACTTTTCCACAAGTTGCCAGGGAATCCTGCATTACTTGAACTTGAATGTTTTATCATATTTAGTTACTTTAGATTTTTAAAACCACCTTAAGCTATTTTTAAGTTAATTGGAATTTTCTTCATGTTGAGTCAAATCTCTTTAAACAGTGCAGAACATTAGGAAAAAAAAACACTTAGACATGGCATATTTTTTTCCTCTTGAAACATTTTTTTTTTAATCTTAGAACATAAAATAGCCTCTTAAGTATAGTTTCTCTAATTGGAATATGAATTTTTTTGCTTATCTTCTATTTAAAATTACATTGCAGATAGGTTTTGGAGAGGTTCACCATTACATCAAGTATTTAACAGGACTCATTTTTCATTTTTAAGATGAAGTCACTTCTACAGAGTGAGTTTCAGAAATAGATTTTTTTTAAAGTAGTTTTTTTATATTCAAGGCTTAGCTCATTAAACCATACAGTCTTTGTAAAGCAATGGGCATAGTAATAGTTCCTTTATGGAAAAAAAATTTGTATACTTGTATTCTTACTAAAATAAAAACTCTTTTGACCACATATTTGCCCCATTTGCTTCAGAGTCATGGAAAATTTACTGTAAAGAGGTATCTTTCCTTGCTGGCTCTAGATCTTTTTGCTGTTGGGTGTCTGACATTTTATTCCACCAAAATGGTCATTTTTTTATTAGTATTCCCCACATTGCCTAATGCAGGGATTATGTCTGTGTCCCCCATTTCCCTTAGCAAGAACCCAGCTCTCCTGATTTCTAACTGCCTCTACCTGCCTTCTACTGAAGCTTTGCAGTTTTGTCTCTAGTTCTGCCTCATCTGCTTGTTCTCTAAATATTGCAGTGTGTTAGAATGTAGTCTTCTCTATTTACACTATTCTCTGTCCCTAGATGATCTTATTTGCCCCATGGCCTTAAAACCATCTGTCTGTTGCTGAATTCCAAAAATGTATCTCCAGGCCTTATCTCCCTCAAGTTCTAGATTTGTAGTGTTCACTGTACACCAGTTATTTTCCCTTGGGTATGAACAGGTGTATTAAACTCAACATGTCCGAAGAAAATGCTGGAGACTAACCTCTCCCACCAACTCTAGGAGCGTTGTTCTCTCTTGGGATTCCCCATCTCAAAAACCCCTTAAAAGAGCTGAGTGAAAAACTTTCTAGAAAAGTGAAAAGCAGGTGAACTGGTCACTTAATATAGCTACATAGCAAGTTGGTGGTGGAACCAGTGCTTATGACCAGGTCATTTGATTCTCAGTTCAAACTTTAAAATATATTCTACAATACTTTGATATTTTTGAGTGGGATATCAGATATGATTCTGGCTATCATTGGTTTCTCTTTTTTTTTTAATTTTTAGATGTCAATGGACCTTTATTTTATTCACTTATTTGTATGCGGTGCTGAGAATCGAACCAGTGCCTCACATATGCTAGGCAAGCACTCTACCACTGAGCCACAACCCCAGCCCTATCATTGGCTTCTGATACATCTTTTGAAGTCATTGTATTACAAATAAGGATGGCTTTATTCTAATCTTTCCGTTCTACTTTTACCCCCCTGGGTCAGAGGAACTTGTATAATGATATAAGTCAGCATCCCTACAATTTGTATTTTCTGCTCTTGCCTTTTATGTATCTCTTTATTTTGTGGTACTGAGCATGGAATCTGGGAACTTGTGCATGCTAGGCAAGAGCTCTACCTCTGAACTACATCCCCAATCCCTCCCTCAGGTTCTTATAGCTATTCCAAATATATATATATATATATATATATAGCTTATTTTAATTTGCCTTTCTTTTCTGTTTGGCACAGCAGCCATCTCAACCTTTCATATTCCAACCATTTATATTTATTAAATGGATTTATCTTTAGTTTCTTATAAAAACAAATGATTTGGTAAACAGTCCCTCAATTTCTCACAATCCTGTTGCTAAACTTCCTTTCATTTTCACGATGTTTCCTTCCCCTATATTCTCAAATTGCATTTTTTTTAAAATCAAGAGCAAACAAACAAACAAAAAACAACAAAGCTTTGATAAGTAGGCCTCTCTTTCCTTGGAACTCAAAGTTCTGTTTTCTGTTGCATTCTCTATTACATTGCCTCCCCATTTCTTCTTAATTCTCTTAGATTCCTTCACTGAGCTAATCTATCCCTTAAAAGTGTTTTTACTCTGGGCCTCACCCTTAGGCTTTTTTTAGGTTCAACCCTCTTTCCTTGAGAAACCTCATCCATTCCATATCTTTTCCTATCATCTACGGGTATGGTCATATTTCCAACAGGGATATGAAGCTGTATCTTTAAATTCCATTTTTTGTTCATATTTATATTTCTCACTAGGCATGGTTAAAAGAAAGATCACCACATAGTGATGGGTGCCCAATGCACTATCCTGATAGCAATTCTCATCAAGATCTGTCTGAAGATGCCAGTTTTCAATCATTGCCTTCAAACAAATTAACAGATACCTATTAAGAATTAAACTCTAGGCTGGGTGCGGTGAGGCACACCTGCAATCCCAGTGGCTTGGGAGGCTGAGGCAGGAGGATCTCCAGTTCAAAGCCAGCCTCAGCAATTTAGTGAGGTCCTAAGCAACTCAGCGAGACCTGGTCTCTAAATAAAATATAAAAAAGGGGCTGGGGATGTTGCTCTGTGGTTAAGCACCCTTTGATTCAATCCCCAGTACCAAAAAAAAAAAAAAAAAAAAAAAAAAAAAAAGTGAGAGAGAGAGAGAGAGAGAGAAAGAGAGAATTGAGCACTAGGTGGGCATGGTGGCACACACCAGTAACCAAAAGTTCTGGGAAGGTTGAGGCAGGAGGATTATGAGTTCAAGGCCAACCTTGGCAACTTAGTGAGACTGTCTCAAAAAGAAAAAAAAAAAGTGGAGCTGGGTATATAGCTCAGTGGTTGTAGATCACTTACCTAGCATGTGTGAAACCATGAGTTCAATCCCCAGTATTGGGGAAAAAAACAAAACAAAAAACCTGTCAAGGTATTATCCCAAGCCCTTTATTTTCTTCTCCCAACAACCCCAGCAAGGTCTTCTTGACTTTACCTAAACCAATAAAATTGTTTAGAGCTTTGGTGAAATTGAACTAAAGAAAAATTGCATAGAGGGATATTATTCCTAATTAAATGTTGGCAATATTTCTCCTTTTCCCCCTAAGAATTTATTAATGCATGAAAATTGATGTGTTCTACATTGTTGCTGAGCCAACACTGAAGAAGTTTCCACATTCCAACCTGAGGCAAATGAACACATTATAAACAATATCCAAGGAACAACACTGTGCTCTTGTAAGAATCCAAAGTTTGTATTTTGCCTCTAGAAGCTGATCACTTCTGACTGGCCGAGTCTATTTTAACCAACATAGAAGAAAAAGCATATATTCTGGACATCAAAGATAACAAATACTTCATTTCTGATTTCGTTGGTTTGAAGATGTTCCAGGAATGCATAGGGCAGGTGCACACAAGAGATACAGAAATCGAACATCACATGTTCATCTTGTGGTTCTAATTCCCTCAGAAAGCTCCTAGATTGAATCTTTGCCTATTTCAGTTAGATAGGTGTAAAATAAACCTCAAGACTAGGAATCTTGTTGGGAGGGCTTTTTCCTCCACGAAGCAATGCTTCTTGCTGCTGTGAATGAATATCATTTTGTAATTCAAGAGGAAAATATCTTAAAAGTAGGAGGACATCCAATTCTGTAGAAAAGGAACCCTGGAAAAATTTAATTAATAATACAGTACTTACAATAATTCAAGAACATGAAAGGGATAGATTAATCTCTCATTCAGACTGACAAAAAGGTTTTATCCTGAGATTTCAGAAGTAGGGGTTGTCTGTATGTGGCACTGAGGAAGATTTTGAGTGCAAGCTAAACAGGAAAGATCAATGAGTGCTTTTTGCCCTAGTGTGGGATGGGGGATTTTTTGTTTTGTTTTGTTTTTAGTTATACATGACAGTAGAATGTATTTTTGGCAGAATACGCATACAAAAAGTATAACTTATTCTATTAGATTCCCTCTCTTGTGGTCGTATATAATGAAGAGTTACCCTGGTGGTGAATACAATACAAGACTAGGAAAATTATGACCAACTAATTCTACTGTCCTTCCTATTCCCCTCCCCACTCTCCTCCCTCTGTCACACCCTGTCCAGTCCAATCTATTTCTATTATTCCCCTGCACAAACTCCCTATTTTTGGTTAGCATCCACAAATCAGAGAGAAAATTTGGCCTTTGTTTTTTTTTTTTTTTGGAATTGGCTTATTTCACTGAGTATGATATCCTCCAGTTCAGGATGGGGGACTGATACAAACAGCATATTTGTCTACCTGAGAATAACAGTATTACTACAATGTCCCCAAAATCTGGAGAGTAAGATTTAAACACAATTTCTGAAAATAAAAGGAAAATTCAGTCTTAAAATCCCTACAGGGCTGGGGTTGTAGTTCAGTGGTAGAGCACTTGCCTAGTATGGGGCACTGGGTTCGATTCTCAGCATCACATAAAAATAAATGAATAAAATAAAGGTCCATTGGCAACTAAATATATGTATTTAAAAAGCCCTACAAAATATGAAGAGCACTGATTAGGTAAAAAATAAGTTCTGTTATGGAAAGAGATAATTAGTAGCTTTTGAAATAAATTCACACCTTATTAAGATTTGAAGTTTATGAACTTGATATAGTTGAAATAGGACAGTACAAGAAATAGATAACAAATAATGGGAAATATACAAATCCAAACAGAAACTACACATTCTTATTGTACAAAGGTGTGCCACCCAAATAACTCTGATTGGCTCCATTAAATCTGAGATTCAAAGTCTCAAATGAAAAACAATATAAAACCAAAGTGTAAACTAATAACTAATGTTTGTTTTCTTTCCCACTTTATCTTTTGTTTTCATAATAATACCAAGTAGCAGAAAGGTACTTGGTACTATAGAGAAATATCAGGATGATATCAGATATTTTTGAGAAATATCAGGATAAACAAATGACAGACTTTGTCACTGAAGAAGTTCAGGCTAGTGGAGACTTCAACACTTTTATAAATTTGTGTCTCCCTAAAAAATGTGATAGGGTAAACAAAATATTACCTGAGAAATGAGATCAGAGAATTATCTTGCTCAAGACAGTATATCTTGAGCAAGTGACAGTGATAGGCTTTGATTCCAGGTTTCTCTTTTTTTATTCATTTTTGTTTTTATTTCAAAGGCACCTCTTTACAATTTGGAAAATATTCACTAGCTAGAAATATAATGGAAAGAGCCCTATTAAACGATAGTAGGAAGATGGAATTTGTGTGTGTAGGGATAAAACAATAGAATACCCAGCTACATTATTTCCTTGGAATAACAGAGTGCAGTTCCAATTTAAATGCAAGAGAGCTGGGTGTAGTGCCACAAGCCTATAATCCCAGCTGCTTGGGAGGCTGAGGCAGGAGGATCACAAGTTCAAAGCCAGCCTCAGCAAAAGTGAGGCCCTAAGCAACTCAGTGAGACCCTGTCTCTCAATAAAATACAAAATAAGGCTGGGGATGTTAGTTGGCTAACCCTAACCCTAACTCTAACCTACTCAGTGGTCAAGTGCCCCTGAGTTCAATTCCTGGCACCCTAAATAAATAAATAAATAAATGTAAGAAAATGGTACTGGATTATATACATACATTTTTTTTTAAATTTTTAAGGTTCATATTTTCCCTTATTTTAGTATTTCTAAATTCAAGCTTCATCCTACAATTAACATTTACATTGAGAATTCATTTCCAAGAGCCACCTCCTAAAATGTAGATATGTAAAGCTATTATTAAATTGATGTGGCTTCTTATAATCAATGATATCTTAAATGGAGAAATCTTGGTTTTGCTACCTACTATAGGGCCAGGGCTCTCCTGAATCTCCAATTAGCTTCCATATCTACAAACAGGAATGATGATACTTATGAGTAGATGAAGATTAAGTGAATGATGTAAGCATATCACTGAGCAGCGTGTGGCACACAATAGGTCCACAGCTAAATGTAGTTATAGTTACTT
The DNA here is from genome assembly GCF_047511675.1 of Marmota flaviventris. NCBI lineage: Eukaryota > Metazoa > Chordata > Mammalia > Rodentia > Sciuridae > Marmota > Marmota flaviventris. The sequence continues at coordinate 53,730,993 of NC_092508.1, read as the reverse complement.
CCTTTTTGTTGATGTTTACTAGCTCATAGGCTGATCAGAGTTCCTAACTTTACTTTCTGTCAGAATTTTATCATCACAAAAGCATGACCATAATCCAGACACAAACCAACTTCTCAAAGGGAAGGGGTTATAATGGTGGTTAGAAAGGCAAATCAGAAAGGGAGGTTGCCAAGTGTTGGAAATGTGGGAAGTGTAACCTCTAAGGGAGAAACTACTCCTCTGAAGGCATGCAGAGGCATCACGAGAGCACATCAATTTTCTGTTCTGTCGAGGATGAGCAAATTGTGGCTTCTCATCACTGAATTCAATGGTGACAGTTATCCGATGACAATGGAAGCCACAAATGGGGAGAGAGAATTCAGAAGCAAAACAATTATAATTAGAGCACAAGAAGGAAGCCAGAAAAATACAGAAAATAGAGGGCTACGTACAATATTGCCAAGGTTACCTAGCAACAGGGTAGCATTTCTTTTTGTTAGAAAATGGCAAAATGGAATAGTAAGAATAGGATATAACACTGGGCTCAGGAGGGCTGAAATGCATGACTATTATCAGTGGGGTTATAATTTATATTCATAACAATGCTAATACATCATGGTGTTCTGTGGCACATATTTAAGGCATTGGTTACATAAATAGGTGTGTGTGTGTGTGTGTGTGTTATACTTTTGTAATTAAGTTTATAGGAATGATGAATAATCCAAATATAAGAAATTTAGAGAGGGTGGAACTGGAACACGCAGGACAAAGAATTAAATTCAAGGAGACATTCTATATAAACCAGATGTGAGTTGGCTAAATATATGACTTTTCCTAGTAATATTTACATTTTAGGAGGTGGCTCCTGGAAATGAATTCTTCAAAGCTGTAAGGTATAGGGCCAGGGATTTCAGCACCTGCAAGGCAGATATTTTTGAAGTACAGAATCTTCAGAACAATTGAGGCGAGTTTACAGCACAGACAATCTGTTCTGATCCTGTCCAAGGTCAATGTGCTCAGATGAAAAACTGCCCTTCTTTACAAAGAGCCAATCCAGTCTGCAGCAGCAGCCACAGAACAGCATACACTATCTGTCAATCTAAGCCAACATGGTGGAAATTATTCAGATCAATCAATTAGAAACAAACCCACATAAATAATGCATTCCCACCCAACTTTGTTCTGTTTTCCATTCTCATAATCAAGGGAGTCAACATTCTTTAAAATGCAAATATTCGTGTTTTTCATCTTTAAAGACCTTGCTAAATAGACAATAAATAAAGTTCTACCAGGTGTAGTTCAGGAAAGCTCTTAGAAGGGAAGCATTTGCCAAATTTCACTGTAAGTCAAAAGAAGATCAAAAAGGGAAAATGACTCACATATCTTCATAGTAGTACTGCAGACTTAAAAGTGCCATACAAATATTCACCATCGAGTTCCCAACCCCCACCCTCCATGCTGGCAGGGTGAAAGCTAGCAGAAGGCCAAATCCATCAGGAAGAAAGTTACCCTAACCCAGCCTGTGGCTATGCCTCAGGGTCTCCAGGTTCCTAAAACCTTCACCTTCTTTGTTCAGTTCTTTCTTCACTGGGTTAAAACAAAAACAACAGAATTCTTCAATTCATGTCAAGGGCACCAGCCAGCCACACACTCTCTTCAGCCAGCAGGAATTGACCTCTAACCTGTTCTCCCCAAACAGATCTCTCAGCAAACTGAGTCTGTACATCTGGAAAATATTGTTTGCTGCTTCAAGTATCACTCCAACTGTGCGCTGCTGGCAGGAATTCCCTACTCAAGACTTTTGGTATTTATGAGGAGAGCCTGCATACTGGAGCAAGGATGCTCAGAGGGAGTCCTGGAAAATGCTTTTGAGCTTCACAGCTGGGCTCCCATTCCAGGTTTCACAGCTGGCAGTGTATTTGGGCTTCTGATTGTGGGGGTGGAGAAACCAACCCCTCTGTTGTCTTAAGACCTCCAAGTGCTTCCAGTATCCAGCTTCTGCGGTCATGGTCACGAGGAGAATTCCTGATTGAAATGGCAAAGCATTCAAATAGTGATCAAGGCACTAATGCCCACTGTTAGGTATGGTAACTTTCACTAAAAAAAAAAAAAAAAAAAAAAAAAAAAAAAAAAAAAAAATACTGTAGATTGATGGATATTGTCTCACTCTGAGAAAATGACCTTGTATATTTTAAATAATTGTATTAGGTAACAGCTATGGAAAGAGAATTAAAAGCGTTTTTTTCTTGAGTAGTTAACTGAAATTTTAATGGATATTAAACTAGTTCCTAAGACTCTTCCTGAATGTCAAAGTTCAGAGAAGCAGATAGGTTTTTACAGGGCATCAAAGTTGTCTTCCAAACAATCTTCCTTCCTCAGCATGCTCGGCCCCATTTTCATGTCCAGGCCCTGGCACTGACATGTCTAACCAGTCCAGTGGTCCAGGCCCCTTTGCACCTTTAGTGGTCTAACACCTCAGGCTAGTAGCCAGCCCTTGGGATTGTCCTTATTAAGTGCTCTTTTCTCCTTTGGATGCAAATGAGGAGCAGATGGCCTCAGGTGATGCCTCAGACATCTTGTAAAGCCAGCCTGCCCTCAGAGCTGAGAGGAAGCAAACTCAAAGAATTGTTCCTCAAGTATCTGCCACCCTGAATCTCACCTCAACTCCCACAAAAATCTCTTGACTTTGAGTCTTTTGAGCCCCCAATTCCCGTATATTGTTTAATCTAGTGTATGTTGCTTTTTGTTACTTGACTCTAAAAGAATCTCAACAGACATAAATTAGGGTGAAATCCAAGTATCCACAAATTTCCCCAGCCTTCTGTAGCAACTCTTTCTTTTTCTACCATAATTCAGGCCCTCATCCCAGGACAGCTGGAAGTACCACATGCTTCCCAAGTGTTCAGAGGATCGCCAAGAACTGCTTATTCTCTTGTTTTCTTGGCACCTTTTTTTCTTTTGGCTGGGGCCCTTTGTACAGATACAAATTGTCTTTCTCTTTCCTTCCTTAGTTCTAGGATGACAATTCAGCTGTTTCTGGAATAATTACAACTCCAACCAGGAAGTTCCAAATAAGTTATAACAATCTCTATATTCCATCTGGGAGGATGGCCTTTCATGGTGGGTGGTCTAGCAGCTCAGTCCTTAGACAATCACCTCTCCCATCTGCCATCCAAACACCACCTTGGTTTTGGGCCCTATCTTGCCTAACCAGTAATCCATGAAAAATTTTCCATTTTTCCACAGGAATGGAAAATTTTCCCCAAAGAAGTTGCAATCATCCCCATGAAAGCAGAAGACAGTTGCAGTTTTCTATGCTACCAGCAGTACATATGTCAGTACTAGATTAGAAACATGATTGTGGCTAAATTTTTCTAATGGATAAAATTGCCTTGTGCATTTTAAATAATAATGAATAGAATTTGCAAAAACTAGTAGAGGGTGTGAACGTGTTGACTAACACATATAGTTTGCAGTGCAATAATACTTGGGAATTTAATAAATATATTTAATGTTCAGGTATTGAGTCAGTAAAACAAATATCTTATTGTATTGAGGTCCCTTTCTTGGAATGATTTAGAAGATACAGTTCTTTCCATATTTTCTATTACATTATTTTTTCATTAAGAGAGGCTTTGTTTAAATCTCCCTACTCATCAAAAATGTCTTTATCTGATTTATTTTTGCACTTCATCAGTGAAGGTCTGGGTAAGTAAACATCATTGGGGAAAGTATTGAGTCTGGAAGATAGCACTGTGATTAATAATATGCTTTAATTAAGTTACATTGACATTCATAATAGATCTCAATCTGGCTAATAAGAACTAATATTTTCTTGGATAAAGAGCAATGCAAATTACAGACAGTGATCAACTACTAGTGCTTGGTTTTAGCACTTCAGATGAAATAGATTATATTCTATGGGGAAATTATGGAACTAATTATGAAGAGTGATGATGCTCTGAAAAAATCAGATTTTCAACAGAAGGTAATTATAACGGTTACTGATGGCTCTAAAATTTTTAATATCTATGACTTTCCATGAGTGGGTTCGATTTCTACATTGTAGAAATTCAAGAGCCACCATGATCGAGCAGCACAAAATAACTCAATGAATGTGCAAACACGCATCTTAAAGGGGTAAGATCAGACACCATTTCTGTTCATAGTAAAGATCATTCAAACAAGTACATTTCCAAGCATCAATACAACTCCCAAGTCAACCCAGCTCCAACATGCATTGCAATTTTCTTTCCCCAAAGCCATTAATTAATCCCAAGTAGTATGTATAGGTGGTATCTGAGCAGAGCTTGGGTCCTCTGAGCTCTTTACATTGTGCTCTTACATTGTCTCAACCTACCTACATCTTGCACCAGAAATATTTACATGCATGGAATCTTTGCCAACATATTTTTATACATACGGCTTTCCACCTTGATCAATTTGATACAGGCACACAGAGTCATTCTGCTCCTCAGACATGCCAAACTCAGTCTTGCCTTGGGGCTTTTTTCTTGGCTGTTCTCTGATTAGAAGTTTCTTCCTTCCAGGCTTGGAGCAAATGTGACATCCTCAGGTCTTGGAGCAAATGTCAAGTTCTCAGAGAGCCTTTGCCTGGCACCTTGCTCTAAGGTTCTTCACTTTCCACATCCACAAACATATTGATTTGCCTTTTCTTTGTCTATAACTACCTGAAATAATCTTTGGCCACTATTTGTCTTTTTCATTTCCTACATTCTAGAAGTCACTTCCCATTGTTTGTCCTTCTATATTTCTAGCATCCAGAAGATGCTCAAAATATTGAATAAATGAAGAGGAAAGTGATTGAGTGAGTGGAGGGAAAAATGAAATTAAGATGAGGAAGTCACAAAAAGGATAACTTTAGAAAGGAGGAAGGGGCTTTGCACTACCTAAACCTGAGTAATGGGGAAAGCTTGCACTGGTTTTGTGGCTGAGTAATAAGAACCTCCTTTTGCCCTCCAGTGTCTACTTCTACAGTCACTGACCAGTTACCTTGTAATGTTTCAAGGTGGACACTGGGAGACTCACCTCAGCCTGAATAACCCCATCAATTAGACTTCTCTTTCCCCTCCATATATTCTGGCACCTGAGCTAATGGAGAAACCACTCAACCGTAAATCAATTTGAAGTGGTGATTATGGGGCTATACACAAAGCTTAGAAAGACAGGAGACCTCGTATTTTAGACTTTTTAGAGCATTCCAGGGCTTTTTCAATCTCGTGCTCTTATACCTGTTAAAAGGGAAAATACTAATATATCCTTTTGGGTGTTAACTTCCACACCTTGAAGTATACAAGTCATTTTTAATATTTGGCTAGAATAACGATTGATTTTTAGGCCAAGAGACACAAGTGTGTTTTGTTCTTTTACTTCGATTTCCATGAGTCCTAGGTGTTCTGAAGCCAGTGAAATTCTTAGGATATAAAATCTTTCTTGATCAGACTATTTATATCTACTTTACTGACTTTGCACACCAAGGGTCTTATATTAGCAGGAGCTGACACCAAAATATGGGGAACAGTCCTTAGAAAGTTCACCAAATATTATAGGAATATTCTCATATGTCTATGTGTGAGAATATATTTATGTTTTATTTTATTCCAAAAAATTTTAAAGTAGTTGATACCCAAAAGGCACAGTTAAACCCTTCCCCTTTATCAGACAAGACTGGGTGCATTCAGGGTGGTATGGTCACACACCCCTTACCTTTTATCAAACCAACAAAATAAAGGATGGCAGAAACAGAAACACTGAGTCAGGAAATGTGATTTTTTTTTTTTTTGTGTGTGTGTGTGTGCCTGAATAGTTGATCCACTTATCCAACGATTTATTAAAAATCTGTTTATCCAAAGCAGTATTCTAAGTGATGGAAATTCAGTTATTTGCCCAAGTCATCCTGTTAAAGGAAGAATCTATGCAGCATGACCATAGAATTCATGGGCAAATCTACTTCTTAAAAATTATAAACATGTCAGCCCTATCCCCAACTCTTCCCAGGAATAGTTGCCAAAGAGAGCCCCAAAGCTTTGAGCCTGTTATTGCTTCTTAAATTTTAATGTATATAAGAATTAATTAGGGGGCTTTGTTAGAATGCAGGTTCTAGTTTAGTGGGACTGGTGTGGGGCCAGAGAATCTGCCTTTCTTATCAGCTCCCAGGAGATGCTGATACTGCTGTCTGAGGACCACACTCTAATGAACAGGGCCCAAGACCTCCTGGGGCTTCAAGTGGTTTTTACTGTTACTAACATGGTGCCCTCTTGTGGCTTCTGGAATAATTGCCCTCTGCACTAGCATTTTCTTCATTCTTGAGTTGGACATTTGCAATCATTGTCTATCCCAGGCAAATGCTCTTCAAATCTTAGTCCTCTCATTAGTGCTTTTAGGGTTTCACCATAAGCACATATTGCTACATAGTACAATCATCATTTTTAACATATCCAGTATAATCTCATCTCCAAATTTATTATTTTAATTGGCTTTTTTTCCTTAGATTATTTTCAGAGGGGATTTTTGTATCACTGCCTCAAATGGAAAGACAAATATGGCTTACCTCAAATATAGCATAACTGTAAAAATAATTGAAAGGAAAACAAAACAACGCTTAAAAGTCCAGGTAGATGCCGTTTACATTTCCAAGCAAAAGACTTCGTTAAATGGTGATTAACATGTATTAGAGAGTCTTAAAGACTCAAAGCAGTATGCTGGCTTTTACTTCTATAGTATCAGGAGGATCAAAAGGCATTGAGTAGAGATTAACTCCTCTGTAATTCAGTATTATTTAATGCAGTGAATAGGCACCTCTTAAATCATCCCTGAGGAACCTGCTGTAGAGGATGTGTTAAGGACCTAATTTTCCTTCTGTACATTCATGTCCTCTGTACTTGAGAAGTCTACCAGGATCTCAGTGAATTAGTGTCACACAGGATTGGTCAAAGTCAAAGAAGTGTGTGTGAGTGGGGCTCTCTATCTCTCCTTTCTGTATAACCAGAATGTATGGCCTTATGGGCGCTGAAATCAGATAGACTTGGTTTATTTCTGTGCTGACTCACTGTCCATTTTCAGAATACCCACTAGACTTTCTACCCGTAGTCATAAAAAAGCATTTCTCATTTGTTTATCCATTCAAGAGTAGAAATTTAGCTTTAAGGTGTAAAGGTTTGAGGTGGGTACTGGATGAGTTCTGTTTCCCTTCAGGTGATTAATCTAATTACTTCTAAAAATCCAGCTCCCTTTACCAGTAAATGGCTTGGGTGGGTAAACTAAGTCAGCATGGACCAATGAGAGGCAAGGAGAGACTGACCAGCTGTGTGGGAAATAAATTTTCTAGTCCTTGGAGCCACAGGGAGGCAGCCTTCCTCTCTCCCAGACAGGAATGAAGTGTGATCCAATGGTTACTATAGGTTCTCACAACCCTCCTTCACCAGGGAGGGTAGTTAGGCTTAGGGTAAAACAAGTTTCTAGATGGGGGAGTAGAGAGCAATGAATCAAGGTCCCTAATGACATTATTCATTGATGAATCCAGGACCCCACATGCCTGCCTTGACCATCTTCCTAGGTGAGGCAATTGATTTCCTTCCTGTTTAACTGGCTGTAAGTCTGTTATTCAGAACCGTAATCAATAGCATTCTAACGGACACAAAGAGAATATGAAAGAAGTATGAACTATGGGATTTTGAATCTAACTGGAGGAACCATAACACATTTAAAAAAGTAAATGTCAGTAGTTCTTGGTATAAAGAATGGTATGGTCAAGTTTTGATAATCAGTAAGCAACTAGCATAAGCCAGGCACCGTTCCCTGGTTTCACATGCATGATCTCATGTATGTTCTAACAGTAGATACCATAGGGTGTCTGGGAACAGGAAGTTGTATGAAAGTCAGTGTAGCATATTGCTGAACAGCATAAGTAGAGTGTCTTTTTCTTTGTTTGCAATGCTGGGGATTGGACTCAGGGCCTTGTATATGCTAGGCAAGTACTCTACCCAGCTGCACCCTCAGCCCAGTAGAGTGGCTTTGTGTTCAGATGGACCAGTAATCTGCTTCTTACGGTACTATAATTTTACATAAATTATCTAATTTCTCTGAGTCTTGATTTTCTTATTTGAAATATGGGTTTGTTACGTCTACCTTATATGGTTCTTGTAAGGATGAAAAGGATGATATATTTATAATGAGGAAATATTATTTGAATGATAACTGGAATGATCATTGGGACACAGGAAGGACTCGAGGAAGGTACTGCTGTAATGATACATTGACATTATTGGATGGAAAGCCTTTCTGGGTTTGGGTAGGACCAATACCCCTTTTCAGTCTTTTTTATTTTGCAATATTATTGATTCGCAACATGTGGCCACCAAGACCCTTTTTTGGTGGGGGGCAGTACTGGGGATTGAACTCAGGGACACTGGACCACTGATTTACATCCCCAGCCCTATTTTGTATTTTATTTATTTAAAAAAAATTTTTTTTAAAGCGATAGTGAGAGAGAGGGAGAGAGAGAGAGAATTTTTTTTTAATATTTATTATTTTATTTTAATATTTGGCGGACACAACATCTTTGTTTGTATGTGGTGCTGAGGATCGAACCCAGGCTGCACGCATGCCAGGCGAGCGCGCTACTGCTTGAGCCACATCCCCAGCCCTATTTTGTATTTTATTTAGAGACAGGGTCTTACTGAGTTGCTTATTGCCTCACTTTTGCTGAGGTTTTGAACTCGTAATCCTCCTGCCTCAGCCTTCTGAGTCACTGGGATTACAGGCTTGCACCACCACACCCAGCCAGGACCCATTTTTAAAGGCAGCATCAAACTTTTTCTGTATTCTGTTATGCCTTATTCTTTTACTTTAAAAGTTGACTTTTAGTTGAACCACCTTTAGGAAATACATAATTGAAAGTTCAAATATATCAAGACTTTGGGTTTGAAGCAGTAGATATCTAAAGATCAATAACTAATTCAAGGAATCCAAAAGCTTAGAACTTCACACACTTGTCCTCTCAGTACCCTTCTATTCCAGGAGGAGTGAGAGTCATCTTTCCATTTAACTGGTGGAAAACCTGAAGGTGGAGCCAGGACAAGAACTCAAGAGAACTCTCTACAATGCCTGCCAAATAAAGGAATTTTCCATGCACACCATTCTCATTTATGAAATAAGAACTTTCTCAAACTCTGTGAAATGGACTTTGTGCCTTTTACCCTGCATGAACTTCTCGCCCACTTTCCTGATCCTCCTGAATTTACTCACTCTTGAAAGTAACCTTTCAAGTCCTGGAAAAGGATTCTGTTTTCTCAGTTGTTTGTTGCTGCCCACAGAATGTCTGTAGCTCCCCTCAGTGACTCAGCATCTTGTAGAGAAAATTGTTCTGGAGGGAATGTTAGGACAAGGCACACTGCTGTTTGGGTATGTGTGTGGGGCGCGGAGACCAAACATTTGGGCAAAGTTGGGATACCAAAATTTAATAATGAATGGAAAAAACAGCAGATGATGGAAATCCAATGAGGACAAGGAAATGGGAAAGGTGCGACAGGTACAAACAGGGTAGGTTCTGAACAGCTGTGTATAAATTTCTCAGTGCCCACTAACAAAGTGGTCCCAGTCACATATTGACCTGTTGGTGGTTGGCAGAGCCCACTCTTTGTTCTGATTTTTATCTTTGTCTTCACTTTTCTGAAATTAAGAGTCTATAAATGAAGTATGTGCAAAGATGCAATGGAGAATGTGAACTTATAAAACTGCAAAACAACACAGAAAAAAAAGTCACTCTTTCCTGCCTCTATGACTTGTCTATTTGGACGTAATGCAGCTGGCCTATTCTCTAATAAAATAGTCCATTTTAGGAGGTGGCTTCTGTCACAGAGGAACTTGTTGGAGCTGTATGCATACCTGGGACTTGGACTCTTTTGATTCTTCTTGAAACCAAGTAGTGAGGGAAATTTTTCCATTTGTTATTTTCTGTATATCAGTTCGTTTTGAATTACTGTAGATTGTTTTAAAAAAATGGAGCAAGAAAACTCTCCTCCATCCTGTATTATGTGAAATCAGCCATAAATTCCTACCACAGACTTTCTCTTCTTTCATCCCTTCTTTCTCGCTTTCTTTTCCCCTCCCCCTCCCTGTCCTAGAAGACTTGAAAGAACATATAAAAATAAAGCAAGCAAGCAAGCAGGTAAGAAAGGAAAGAGAGAGAGAGAGAGAGAGAGAGAGAGAGAGAGAGAGAGAGAGAGAGAAAGAGAGTGTGTTAGTTGAGGATGTAGCTCAGTGGTAGAGCACTTGCCTAGCAAGTTAGCATGTGTGAGGCCTTGAGTTCAAGGCTCAGTAGAGGGGAGTGGGGTAGGGAGGACAAGAAGGAAATCAGGACCAAAAGAAAACCAAGGACCATCAAACCACAAACACACCTGGTCATTTACAAGAGGAACACTGCATGTTTGGCCCAGAGCAGAGTTGAAGATTATGTTCTCTGGAAAGGAAACTGTAGTATAGATAATCTTTGATGCCAATGAAGGACATATGGATCAGAATCTATTAATCAGGTGGTAGAACTGATGTTTTCTTTTGAAAACTAAGGATTCTAGTCCAGACAATTCCAGGGATGGAAGGCCAGCTCACCTCTGGAAAGAGGTAGCCATGACTATCACAGAAGAAAACCAAAACAAAACAGATTCCTTTCTGTTTCTAATGCTAGAAATTAGGGGAGATTCACTTTGGGAATTATTGTAATTTGTTCTTCCTTAATTTTTGGATTTCAAAAATCTGAAATAATTGGAAAGAGAAACATAAAGAATAAAATTAAAACAACTCTTTCTCTACTCATTAGAGACAATCAGCATTAACATACTATTTTCTAATTATATTAGGGTTCTCTAGAGGAACAGAATCAACAGGAAGTATAATTATTAAAAGGGGACGTATTAGGTTAGCCTATATGGTCCACAATGGCCATCAGCAGGCTGGAGAGCTGGAAGAACCAGTACCTGTGTGGTCCAAGAGGCTGAAGAGTGCTACCCTAGTCTCAGACTGAAGGCTTCTGGAGAATCACTGGCAGAGTTCTCTTTGGAAAAGTGGAGAAGTAAGAGTCTGATATCCTCAGACAATCACAGCAGCAATCAAGAACCCATTCAAGAAGAATTGAACTTGCATCTGCTACTGCTTCCTTGTTCTTCCAGTTTTTATTCCATCCAAGCCATCATCTTATTGGACAGTGCTGTCCAGGGAGGGTCTCCATTTCAGTTGGCCATCCCACATGCCAATCATTCCTAGACACATCCTCATTGACACACTCATAACCGTCACCATCTCTTAATCTAATCAAGTTGACAGTTTAAATTAACCATTATACTAATTTTTATTTATATTTTTTTATTATACCAACAGCTACTATATACTATGATTTTAGTTAAAATTATATCAAAATATTGGCAGGACTGATTCTGGGGGGCTCTACAGGGAAGAAAAAGTCCAGGCCTCTCTCCTTGGCTCATAGATGACTGTTTTTTTCTCTTTGTTTCTTTACATATTCCCTTTATGTGTGTCTCTGTGTTCAAATTTCTCCTTTCATGAGGACACTGGTCATACTGGATGAAGGTACATCCCAATGACTTCATTTTTTACTTGATTATCTTGGTAAAGATTCTATCTCCTAATAAGGTCACATTCTGAGGAACTGGTGATGAGGACTTCAACATATGAATTTGGGGGTGGCACGAGGATGACACAATTCAACTCCTAACAGTTTATTTTACACATTAGAGTAAAATCACGCCATCAAGAAAGAGCTACATCTGTTCTAACATTTTTTTATAGCCCACAATAGCATAAAAAATGTGTGCACAAGGTAAGCTCTCTGAGAGCTATAGGAGATGGTGAAAGGGGTGGATATAGAGTGGGGGAGAGAACTAGACACCATAAGAAAGGAGCCTGTGGGGCCAAAGGGTCTGTAAATCTCTTCTCATTTTTTTAATGAGTCCTGAAATGTTCATTATATTCTTAAGCAAACTATGTGAACATTTTATAAGACATGCTAAATATGGTGGTATAAAACCTGACATGATATGAGAAGGTGAATCTCACTACCTTGGTAAAAATGAGAGAACAAAATTGAACTTTTAATGTGACCTAATAATGGCTTGAAAAGACAGGAGAAAAGAGGGAAATCACAGACAATATGCTTTCTTTTTCTGCTTATTGAAATTAAAATGTTTGGGCTGGGGTTGTGGTTCAGTGGTACAACACTTGGCTAGCACATGTAGGGCACTGGGTTTGACCCTCAACACTGCATGAAAATAAATAAACAAAATAAAGTCATTGTGTCCATCTGCAATTAAAATAAGAAATCAAAACATTTAATAATAATATAGCTGTAGGTTTAATTGGCTGAAGGAAATAAGAATTCTAGGAATAGAATATATAAAGGACTCAAATATTGCAGATATATGTTGGCCTGGGATTCAGGGCACTGGGAGCCCCATTGGTCAGTAGTAACTGAGAACAAGAATCCTTGAGAGGGGGAATGGACTGGCCTATTCATAGCCATTCATCTCAAGTACCATGTTTCAAGTATAGAGTCATGATTCAAATTACCAAATCATCCATGGATTTACAGAAATGCAGAACTTGAAGAGTCATTAAATGTGGAAGTAGCAAGCAAAGAACTAATGACAAAATTATAATTCAGAGCTGAGTCCTTAGTGCCTTTAGAGATTATTCTAAATTTTGTAACTGATACAAGATAGGGACTCAAGCTCTAATCTTTTCTTATTGGTGCATTATAATTATGCATAAGAGTGTGATTCATTATGCCATAGCATACATGCACATAATATAATTTGATCAATCTAATTTCTTCCACCTTGCCTTTCCCTCTTTTCCTCCTTACCCTGATCCATCAAGCTCTAATCTTCTTGCTTTCATTCCTAAAGTCTCAGAACTGAGCTTATAGAGTCTAGGAGCATGACAGATCCAAAGGCTCCTCCTGCACCTTGGATTTCTGACTTTCCTTGAAGCAACTGTTCATCACAGGGTGGTGTCTAGGATCTCCCTGGTCTTGTGCACAAGTGTGACATGAAACATTATTTAGGGAACCAATTATCCTGGAACTCTGGTTAACATTCAAAGCAGGGGTGAGAATTGAAGCAGCTCTAGAAAGGAGAGGAAACTGAAAGTGGAGCAGTGCAAGAAAGCACGTTTGGCCCAATGGCTTTTGGTGTCTTGTCAGAAGTGGAAATTTCCAGTTTGAGGAGTTTGAATATTTCCTAACCTTTCTAGTTGAAATATGGTTTCCTCCCTTCTAAACATCAAAGGATGATGTCACCACCCTTCCAAGTCATTTAGGAGAAAAGCAGAGAAGTAGATTTTTGGGAATGTTTTCATCTAGCATTAAAGGGGACTCAGGCAGCAGCAAACCACAGTTTTTCCTAAGAAATATTTGCTCTTGTATTTTACATCCAAATTGTCATTTATTCTGATGCGTGCAAACATTAAGGCTATTGGGTAATCTTGCTGCCTCTGAGACAAACTTCTTCTCAGTTTAGTAACAAGCTGAATGTGTAAACATCACTTCCTTGCCTTTGAAATGATGATATTTATAAATATATCGTGATTTATTTCAGAAGCCCTCAATTTAGTGGTTGGGTAATTTAGATCACTTCACCAGAAGACTCAAATGCAGAGAGAGTCACCAGAGTTTTAGTTTTATATTTGAGATAGAAATACACAGAGGGGTCTATAAACAAAGGGGCATGAGTAACTCCAGGCCATAAATATTTTATTCTCAAGTTTATATTTCTCTCTCTATCACACAGACCCATGATATGTGGCTGAAATATGTATATGTGACAAACCCTTCTAGCAGATACACACTACAAGTAGTTAAAAATGTTTTAGCAACTTAGTTTAATTTAGGTGGGGTTTTTATTGGGTGGGGTAAGGTGGTGGGGGTTAAGGTGGGTAAGGACATTCTCTCCCATCCTAAAAAATTGGTCAAATGCATTCTTAATATATTTAAATATAAGAAAGAGCTAGATATTGCCTCCTTCTTGAAAGTCAAAATTAGGATGTCTTTCACCAGGGATTTCTACCATGCTATAAATAGTATTTGCTAATAATTTTAACAAGAAACTGACCTACTTCCTCTTTTTAACCAAGAGATAAAAGGTAACTGACTTTCCAATTACTGAGTACTGCTCATGCTATCAACTTGTCTCATTTCATAAATATATTAAAATAATTTAAATTTCAAACTTAAGGGAGGAAAAAACTGGTAGAATTAGAATTCCCTGGTTTTCTTATCAGGACAAGCAAAAAATTATGCTTAACATCATGTCTGGCTCTCTGGCATTATAGCTGCAGAGGAAATATTTGGATATTTCAAATAAAACCCGACAAAAGATAAAATATGGTATGAATGGCAGGGAAAACCAAATGCTGATTTTATTAGAAAGCACTCAATAGGGAGACACATTACGACCAGAAACTGATGGCAACAAATGGTTCTAGGAGACAGAAAATGGGTCTGTTGCCACTTAGAAAATGTTTTACAACAATTATAAAATGAGCCCCTCAAGTACAGACAATGTAATTAGATATCTCAGTTCTTCAGATGGATATACTGACCATACACATCACACTGGGCTTGGTATCTGGGTTGCCAGCACAGGACTGTGGGTGCCCTAAGGGCAGAGATTGTGTCTGTCTCACTTTTGATGTCCCAGTGGAAAGTGACATATTCTTATCATAAAAATTCAAAAATCATTCAAAATACACAATGAAGAAAATGAAAGCATATATGATCAACTCCCTTAAGTTACTGTTGATAGCTAAGTCAATCAACTCCTAGCTCTTGTGTGTGTGTGTGTGTGTGCACGTGCATGCGTGCAGGGGGATGGGTTCTATATTTTTATCATTTTTCTATTTGTATTTATATTAGACAACCCGAAAATTTGTCATGAATGATGACTAGGTTTTGTTTGGAAAAGAAACTTAAAAGATGAAGGAGTTAAAAGGTGAAATCTTAAAGGTGCTGACCAAGGTGTTGGTTGATGCCAAAACAGAATGGTTCTGCATGAACAAGGAGAGGAGTTCTTCCTTTTTTTCTTCCACAAAAGGGCAGAGGATAAAGAATAAATAATCAGGGAGAAATAAAGAAGGGGAGAGAGAGGAGGAAAAGAGGCTATGAGACTGGGCATTGCATGGAGGGGAGGAGAGAAGAGTTCATGCTGCTGGGGTGCCCAAGAAGGGTTTGGGGTCCAGCACTCTCATGGAAGACATGATGGCATTTGCTATGCAGTGAATGGTGCCCCAGCCCCCAAGTCCCCAGTGATTTAGTGAAGACCATTCTTATGGTTTGGATGTGAGGTATATTTCAAAAGCTCCTGTGTGAGACAATACAGGAATGATCAGAAGTAAAATGATTAAACTAGAGAGTTGTAACCTCATCAGTTGATTAATTCATGTGATGGGTTAATAATATGGCAGGACTACTGTCCTCCGTGATAACTGTAATCAACATTTGGCTGGAGGACATAGGTCACTGGGGGCACGGCTTTGGGCTAATATTTTGTGCCTGGTACCTGGATTCTCTGCCTGCTTCCTGGCTGCCATGAGGCAGAGCAGTAGCGTTCCTCACCCACCCTCTTCTGTCATGACGTTCTGCCTCATCTCAGGCCTAGAGCTACAGAGCCAGCTGACCATGGACTAAAACCCTGAGTCCAAATAAACTTTCCCGTGTAAGTTGTGCTTGTCAAGTATTTTGGTCACAGTGAAGAAAAGCTAAGACAGCTAATATATTCACAGCCTACTTGTCAGAAGTGAGCTTTTCTTATGGGAACTGTGGAAGGGGCTGAGTGTCTAGACTGTACTGAGGCAGTGTGAAGAAAGACCGGAAGTAGGAAAGCCCCTGAGGTGCTGAGAGGCAGAGGAGGCCTGGAATGTGAATCCCTCCCTAGGCGATTGCCTAATCCCTCAGAATTCACAGAGCACTGGGGAAGATTTTAGAGTCAACAGAACATGGACTTGTGGGGTAGATGTTGAGCCAGTTGTGATTTTAAGGGCTAGAAAGACTCTAGATAATATTTAGGTTACAATTACTCTAATCCAAACCATGATGGTGAGACCTTTCCCCATTCTTCTTTATTAAGATGAAATCTCTTGCAGAATATACCTCAGGTATTTCTAATGGTTTTGGTACCCACCATGTGCTAAACAGCACAACCCCTAGCCGGGTGGGGTGGTGCACACCTATACTCCCAGACACTAGGGAGACTGAGGCAGGAGGATCACAAGTTTGAGGTCAGTCTTAGCAACTTGGCAAGACTCTAAGCAACTTAGAGAGACCCTGTTTCAAAATAAAAAATAAAAAGGGCTGGGGGATGTTGCTTAGTGATAAAGCATCCCTGAGTTCAAAAATGCCTTCTTGGCATCAATCACAGTGGAAAATATCTCTCTTCCTGGGAAACATACCTCCTACATAAAAGAGTGAGAACTGGCTCTCTATGTCCCCAAGAAGAAAATCACACAGGTGATGCATTTTCATCATCTTGATTTACCCTTTTTAGCATGATATAATTTTTACAAAATAAATTTATAAAATAATACAATTTCTCTTTTACTTGAATATGTGTGTGAGTGTACGTGTATGTATATAAATTTATTTATTAATTTTTGTTGTATTGGGGATTGAACCTAGGGGTACACTGCCACTGAGCTACATCCACAGCCCTTATTTTTTTATTTTGAGATGGAGTTTTGCTAAATTGCTGAGGCTAGCTTTGAATTTATGATCCTTCTACCTCAGCCTCCTGAGTACCTGGGATTATAGGCATGTAGTTGGTTATCCATAAATTGGCAGTTTTTGCCTTCTGACCATAACTATGGAAGACTTTTATAAGTAATTTCAAAACTTGAATCTGTATAGTGTTACATCTATAGATAGTTTTCTTTATGGCCTCTGGATTTTATATTATGCTCATAAATGATTTTCCCATTTCAACATTCATTAAAATACTCATTTGTTTTTATTATTTTGTTATGTTTTAAATTTAATTTATGAATCTATCTGGAATAGATTTTGGTATGAAGACAGAAGTAGGATGTTGTATTTTTTTCTTTGAATTGTTAATTAGTTGTTACAATTCCCTTTTCCTCACCAGTTTAAAATGTCAATATTAGTTTTTACTAAAATATCACATGTTCCTATTTTTTTTCCTGTTCCATTGGAACACCTCTCTGAAGTGGTAATATACTATTCTATTTATTGTGGCTTCATATCACTTTTAAACTATTAAATCTAGTCCTTCCCTTTATGACCCTTATTAAAATTTTTGTTGTTCATGGCTATTCTTACTCACAGATTCTTTCAGATAAACTTTAGAAACATTTGTGAAAGTTTATTAAAATTCTATTATAATGCTGTTGAATTTACAGATTAATTTGTGGAAATGGACATCTTAAAATACTGAGTCTTTGTATTCAGGAACAAGATGTTTTTATCTATTTATCAAAGTCATTTTAATGAATGGTTATCTCTTGATTACACTCAATTGAAGACAAGTCTTAATTTCAAGTTTTTGTTGAGAACCACCTGTTCTGCTTGATTATCTCTTTTGTTTTTCTTAACTGTTTTTATTCTTCCCCTCTATCTTCAAACTATACCTCATTAGAATTTGGAAGCAAGAACTTTAGAATAAAAATGTCTAAATTTCTACCTTAGAAGAAAGGAGACAGAAATAGCAGTACTCTTAGCCCTAGCCTTCCAATGTATGAGCTTTCTCTTGGCTTAAAGATCTGCCCTGGCCCATTTGGGGTGGGGAAAAATGGAGAGTAGGGAAGGCAGAGAAAGACAGGGAGGAAAAGTGGGATGCCAGACTTGGAGCTTCTATATTTTATTTCAAATGTTGTGAATTCTTAGAAAATGAGATGGGTTCATAGCTAAATGTGAATGGAAGAAATATAAATGATGATTTGGGAGATGTAGAATGCTATCCATACTCCCATCATGTGAAAACTGATTATTGACAATATTTTAAAATGGAAGGCAGAAGAATTAGAACCTTTTAAAAGACAGAATAAAATATGAGTTAATAAAGTATGAGGAAAACAAGACAATTTTCCCAAGAAACTATTTTAATGCATTTGTTTTTTAATTTTTTAAATAAGTTTTATTTGTAGATGGACACACAATACCTTTATTTATCTTTATACGGTGCTGATGATTGAACCCAGGGCCTCACACATGCCAGGTGAGCGCTTTACCACTGAGCCATACCCCCCAGCCCTATTTTAATACATTTATAGACACTATGACAAAGCAATACAAATTCTTTTATACTGTGAACTAAATTTACAATAAAAGGCCAAAGAATGAAATAAATATGATTTTAAAAAGAATGTCACAATTGCCACTAGAGGGTACAATAAGCAACCTTTTTTTCCCCTCAGATATTTGGGCAGAAAAATATTACAGAGAAATAAAAGGCAATTTAGAATCACAGCACTTGAAATACCCTCAATAGGTTATCTGGAAGAGAAATGGCTTTTAGAAACGGCCCTTGGATTTGACCTCTAACCATAGTGAAATGTATCAAGTGATTTTCAAGGGCGATATGTGTCTTGGTAGGAGTAAGTGAACTTATCAGTGAAGACAGAAACGTTTCTAAAGTAATTAAACAGGAAAAAGAAAAAAAAAAGAGGTCTTTTATAGGTATGTAGAATTGTACAAACATCTCCTTCCTTAAGCCTGTGGTTTAAAGCTGTTCCTGGAGTGACTTGACTCCACAAAGATAAACTCCTTGAGGTCTTAGAAAGTGGAGCAATGTCATAGGTTTTCACAACCTCAGTTAGGACCCAACTTGGCAGCAAAGGAAACCACACTTGTAAGCCAGCAGCTAGATGGTGTGAGTCAGATCCAAGAGCATGGATTCCTCACTCCAGATATTTCACCAGGCTAATGGAGTCCACATCATGAAAAATAAACACATTCCTTATTAGAATTCTAAGAAGAACACTGTTTTGTTTGTTTGTTTAAGTTGGATAACCTCATCCAAAGCACTGCCTAATCTGTGATGTTTGTTTGTGGCAGGGGAGACTTTCTTTAATACAGAATTTCTCCCACATCCCATTACAAATATGCTTTGAACCTTCAAACTTTAAATACTATTCTATATTCCAGAATAACTGTGCTTCTTAAAGAGGAAAATACAAGTGGCTGGGGTTATAGCTCAGTTAGAGTGCTTGCCTCACATGCACAAGGCCCTGGATTCAATCCCCAGCACCACCACAAAAAAAAAAAAAAAAAAAAAAAAAAAAAAAAAGAAAGAAAGAAAAATGAGAGAGAGAGAGAGAGAGAGAGAGAGAGAGAGAGAGAGAGAGAGAGAAACATTCCAAACTTTGCATTGGAGAGAGAGAGAGAGAGAGAAACATTCCAAACTTTGCATTGTAGCTGCAATCTCAAATAGAGGAGAAGCATATTTCATCATAATGAAGAAATTCAGAGTCAGGCATAGTGATGCATGCCTGTGATCCCATTTACACTTGAGGCTGAGGAAGGAGGATTGCAAGTTCAAGGCCAGCAAAAAAAGAAAACTTCATTTATTTATTAACTATTTTTCTAAACACAAGATCACTTAGCAGGTATATAGTACTTTGTAATGTACCTTTATGATAATTTTTCTATCTAGTTAGGTGGGGTTTTAATTCACATTTTGAGGCTTGGAATGGTGCAAGAGCCAAATCTTGTTAGCAGAGAGCATAGCAGAAAGGAGGGAACTTCAGACTCCTTCCTAATTGAGTCCTACTACTGCTAGACCTTGGCTGGTACACAAATGAGACAATTCAGTGCCAGAAATCATCCTCATGGCACATTTACATCTCCCTGAAAAAACCGCAGACTTAATATGAGAGGATTTTTCTATTTGATTCTGTGTTCCTGTATTTATGTCCAGAGTGTCTAGTCACATATAGTTTTGATTTCTTGGTCATTTTAGTATCCCAGATTCATTTCATTATGTGGGTATGACACTCAGGTAGTACATTACAAAAGCATTATCATATTTCTCCAGAGGCTGAAGTCCCTTGGCCTTTGTTAAAACATCATCCTGTCTTGTTTTATTGACTACCTGGAAAATTTTCTCTAAATGTACAAAGTTTGCTGAGTGTATGCCTAAATCTTTTCCAGCTTTGTTAAAGCATTAGAATAGTTTACATTGTTTATCTATATCGTTAGGCAGCAATTATAATGCCCATATATTGGCTGTAGTAAAACATATATCACATTTTTATATTTTAATATCTAAATTATCAATAATAAGATTAAAGGAAAAATGTTTTCTGCACACTAATAATTTCAACATAACTTGAAATAGAATGCTAAAGATGTATTTTTACCTAAAAAACATTTGCTTTACCTCCAACTTTTGAACCTAATATGACTACTGTGTCACTTTTGAACAAATTTTCAAGGATGTCAGTAATTTCATGTGAACTTTGTATGACAAAGTTTTCTCAAACTAAAATAATTTCTGTTCAAGATTTTTACCATATCTATTTGCTTTATGTACTATTATTTACTCTACACATGTGTTTTCATAAATCAAATCTGATTTTATTTTTCCAACATGAAAAATTATTTTTCCAATGTACGATGTTTAAACATTCAAGATTTTTTTTTCATAATCTATTTAAAATAGTCTTGGGAACTCTAATTGATATGTGACTATATTATAACAGATACTGCTCTAGTAGAAAGAGTTCTGAACTAGGACGTAGATTCCTGAGTTATGGTGTAAGAATTACCATTTTGTAACTGTGATTATTGAACAAGTTAATTGACCTCTCTGAGCCTGAATCTTGTAAAGTTGTGAAGATTAAAGGGCTAATAATGGTAAAAATCTTTGCACATGCAGTATTTAATAAATATTTGTCTTTATCCCTCGGAAAGAATTCAACTGATTAAAGATCATGTTTGCTTAAGTCAAGACTGTATGAATTGAATCCAAATACCATCTTCTCTGTGTAATT